>NC_140289.1:1385601-1448101 GCF_964030765.1 Micromesistius poutassou
TGCTGAGAACGCAGGTGGCGTGCTGTTTGTGACGTCTGAGTGCTTTTTACCAAGGCCCTCAGACGTCACGACCAAGGGACAGTGGCGGTGGTGCATGTTGTACGTCCTGGCACTTAAAAATAGTACTTGGCATTGTGAAGCATCTTATCCTAGCTGTCTTGTTGTATACAGGGAACGGGTTAACCTAGCGATTGTAAATGCTTAGCAGTTGTGTCTATGAATATCTATGATTAGTATATACTACACTACACTGAACCTCCTAAGATGGCGCAATTTGATTGGTTCGCTACCTCTGGATATTGCGCGATATCCCGAGATTGAGATCTCAAACTCGGGATATTGTTTTCGGAGCGCGCGTGATGGTCGTCACGCTAATAAAAACAAGTAAATTGTGTAGTATATACTAAAACAATTATTCACCTATTCACTTTCGCCTTTGGCGAATAATTGTTAAATAACGCTATCTAATGTTCCAACAGCGATATGTTGTTTCTTATTCTTCTGACAAATGTAGTTCACTGCATTTATTTTTAATCTCAAAGTGTTCGAATTCCACATTAAACCCTTTTGTTATAACCCAGGGGAGTTCAGCATGGTGGCTCACTTTGCTGTGTTTGAACCGATCAACATCACTGGCTTCATTTGTCGTGGAATGCACATGTGATCGATGCAGTACCGCTGTTGGCCATTTATAATGTGTCTGCAGTCATTTTGTGCTTGTTTGAGCACAGACACGGTTATAGGTCATAGGTCATGGGGTGCAGGGAGAACAGACAGGCAAGTGTCTCCGCTCTGTAAACTTGTTATCTTTAAACTGGGTTCCACAACATGGACAGAGGAAACCCCCCTCTCATTGGCTGACACTTTGCAACCTCCCAAAAAAGCTGAAGCATTTTCACCTTTGGTCGCTTCATCCCGTGCCCATCGGCTCGCTATCCTCTGCTCCTCCAAACATGGCCTACCAGCACCTTCTACCAGTGGAAATACAGTGGCTGGCTTCGCCCGGGGGCCAAGTGTGGGGATCTAGCAGTGGATCCCGGTACAAACACAGCGGATACAGCCGCTATGCAGAATCCCCCCTGGGTTATAAAAGAGACCAACCACTGGGAGATGAGGGAAGGGGGAACCATCACATTTACATTAATATTTAGGGCATTTAGCTTTCATCCAAAGCGACTTACAATAAGTACATTTGTCAGAAGAAAGAGAAAAACAATATATCGCTGTCGGTACAGTAAGGATGTTCATAGTAACAAGTGCCAAGCACTAACCATCACTAGGTTAACTCATTCCACTCATACATTAAAGACAGCTAGGATAAGACGCGACACAATGCTAAGTACTATGCTAAGTACGCCCTTGTTAATCGAATAACTTCAAGCCATTGTATTTATGCATATGTATATCTTTTATTAGCTCTCACGGCTTTCGGAGCTGTGTGCTTAATCTGACATTTGAATAATTCATAGGACGCTGGTCACCGGCTGGCCCTGCGCCGGGCGCCGGGCCGCACGTGAAACGTAGCGCCAGCGGCAGATCAATGAAATGATAGCTTCAATCTGCAGGGGGGGGGCAGCCGGGGGCCCAGACTCATTATGCCGTCCCTCCAGGGGCCTCGCCCTCCCCAGCCCCAGCAAGGCTTCAGCCCAGCGCTACGGCCAGGCTCCCGCTAACAGCTAACGTTATCTCGCTCAGGACGCTCCTGAGAAATACATTCTGTGTCTCGATAATACATTCTGCTTCCCCCGGTTAAATAAAGTTTAAAAAAAAAAAACTGTTCTGTTTGTGGGGAAAAGGTGGTGTTTTAACCCCTTTTCATGGCTGTCCTTTGTGTGGTTTTCTTTGTGACTGCTGCCGCTAAAGCGCAGATGGCCTTCGAGTTGGAAGAAGGCTTCATAAATAAACGTATCTCGCCGTGCCTTACAACCGTGTTGCATGGAAATCCGTGCGGACCAACCTAGAAAAAAATAGGCCCAGTGAACCGTAGGATTTGAAAGATGGAATACCTTGCATGAGAGTCCTTGTGTGCGGTATAGGGGAGACTTTGAGATTGCAGATGCATGTGTCTTTGTGCTGGGCAGAAAAACTGGCACGAAGCAAAACGGTCACACAGGTAGGAGGGGATGGTTCAGTACGAGATCCTAAAACCTGTTTGCTGAGGGGGGATAGACAAGATATGGGAGGTCTATCACAGACAACAGACGGCAAAAAGTGCTGCGGTCATGATTGCCATCATTTTTGTGAAACAATCACGGGGGGGGGGGAGAAGGGGACAGAGACTGGTGGACCCGCACCTCGGCATTGTGTCACTTATCTTTTGGAGAGTGTCTGCATAGGGACAAATAAAGTCCCTGATTATGTGTCTCAAGTGTCTTCCTTCCAATTGTCATTGAATGAAAAGCACTCTCTCTCTCTCTCTCTCTCTCTCTCTCTCTCTCTCTCTCTCTCTCTCTCTCTCTCTCTCTCTCTCTCTCTCTTTCGCTCTCTCTCTCCCCATGGGTGAGAACCAATGAGATTGGCTCCTGCCTGCCTCTGTATAATGGGGTGTGGAGTGATGCACCTGTGCGTGGTCCAAAAGACTTTTCATCAGACGATGAAAGGTTGAAAAATGAAAAATATGAATAAACGGACAATGGACCATCAGCATGCCTGGCACACAATTCCCCTCAAGTACGGAGGATAGGATAAAATGTGATTTGCAATTGGGATTTGAATTATGACCCTTAGTGGGACGGGGTGAGGCGTGGGGAGGGGGGGGGGGGGGGGGGGGTGGCGCGTTGGGCTGAAGGCTGGGCTATAACCTTGAGAAAGGCAGCCTTCTTATGTACGTGACGCGCCGCTCGTAATTTATGGGATAAGTTTGTTTGGTCGGCCGTGATTCCGTCCAACACACTGGCTGGGGACCTGTCCGTCAATCCCTGCCTGCGCATGACCTCTTTCAGTCATCGTGTGCACATTTAAAGAAATATATTTATAGATATAGATATATAGATATATAAGGGGATGTGGAGGCATACAGTGGTGGGCGAGCTGCCTCTTAATTTTTTCATCTCACTTCCGATGGTCCCGCAGGAAGGGATAAATGGAGAATCGACAGACAAAGTCGATGCTAAATGCTAATTTGATGTGTGGGATCGACTTGCACAATTGATAAACAGTTTCACACCAATGAATTTGGCCATCCGGAACGGAACGGGAATGAATGCATGAGAGAAAGGAGACAGACGGTTATTGATTCTGTCACAGATGAATGTGTTTTTGTGTGTACTTTTAGTGAACGGATGGATTTGAGAGACCTGGGGACAGCCGGCAGAGTAACTCACTCCTATCATGGTGTTGAGCGTTAATTAGATCTGTATCTACACTTAGAGAGCTCTACTCTTCTTCGTTCTCACGACACATCGATGAAGTCACGTCCTGATTTGCATCGGATCGATTCAAGGTGCCTAGGTACGATTCGAGAGTTTAAAAGAGACTGAGAGCAGAAAAGACCAACCGTGAATAATGAACCACCACGAAAACGTCACCTCCCTCTCTGCTCCTTACCTCCCTTATGCGTTAGCGCGGCACTTGACAAGTTGACAAAGCCACCGGCACATTACTATGACACCTGGGTGCTGAATGAAGGATGCGCACAGAAGAAGTTCACTCCAGAAGCTCTTGTCCCACACAGCTGGAGTCACCCCGCCTCTGGAGTATTTGTCTAACCGTAAACCCTCTAATACCCTCTGCTCCTTTCACTCCACCTCTGCGTTAGCTCAGCGGCTGGCTTTAATTGCCTCTCAGGTGGTGCTCCTGACGGGATGAGCCGGGATAAAGAGCGGTGTGCTCGCCTATGATTTATGCTAAGTACACAGCGGCGCTATGGCCCTTACCGGGATGGAGTCGCTCTCTCCGTCCGTTAGGGCGGGAAGACTGGTTGATTGGCGGCTGGAGGGATCGCGGCCTTCTCCCCAGGGTGAGGGCGCTGTCCATAAGTCACCCACAAGCACATCTTTGGAGGGAGAGGGAGGGAGGAGGGAGGGAGGGAGAAGGGAAGTGAGGGAGGAGGGGAAGGGAGGGAGAAGGGAGGGAGGAGGGGAAGGGAGGGAGGAGGGGAAGGGAGGGAGAAGGGAGGGAGGGAGGGAGAAGGGAAGTGAGGGAGGAGGGGAAGGGAGGGAGAAGGGAGGGAGGAGGGAGGGAGGGAGGGAGGAGGAGGGAGGGAGGAGGGAAGGGAGGGAGGAGGGAGGGAGGGAGAAGGGAGGGAGGGAGGGAGAAGGGAAGTGAGGGAGGAGGGGAAGGGAGGGAGAAGGGAGGGAGGAGGGAGGGAGGGAGGGAGGAGGGAAGGGAGGGAGGAGGAGGGAGGGAGGATGGAGAAGGGAAAAGAAAGAGAGAGAAAAAGAGAGGCAGAGAAAAGAAAGAAAGAAAAGTAAGATGAACAAGGCAGGTGGTCATGAGAATAATTTCACGTCTATCTCAGACTTAAAGTAATAATAATAATCAATTCTCAGCTGCTCACAAAAGGAGTCATTTCGTGTTCCTCCCAGTTACTTCACAAAGTGACTTCATCAACTCTCTAGAGCTCTAATCAATCAGTGTTTGGTTGAAACAGGTAAAAATCACGTTCTCCTTAAGAATGCATTAATAAATTAATTACAGACAGAACTCTGTTGCATGAGTGAAAAGAGGGTAATTCAACATTACCGGGACAACCGTATTTACAACCTGACGTTTTCAACAGCTGCTTTGCAACAGCTGCTGTTTCAAAGTGAGACAGCAGCTGGGTTCTGTTTAAACACTAAAAAAAATTATATTTACAGCACAAAGAAAAGTTTCCATCACATGCAAGGGACTTGATTATCCATCACTATTAATTGTATATACATACACATGAACACATTGTAACACTTTCTGAGGAGCCGCGGCGGCGGTGCTAATATGGGCCAGTAAGAGCTAAGCCGCTATGACAGCAACGCCGCTTCCAAATTGATGCTGTAATCACATCAGGGGCCAATAGATGTCTTGTGTTTTATCTGGCGAGGCTGAGCAGCTGACGGACTGAGTCACTCCATTCCCCGGCGAGGGGGAGGAGGTGAACCTCCCCCCCCCTCGCCGGCACAGAACACAAAGCGGCCGCCGCAGCCTGCCCTGGTGCCCCGGTCACTACGGCAAACTGCAAACAGACGCTTTCCATTCATCTGACGACCTTTAGATGGACGGTGCGCGGGTGGGGGTGGGGGGGGCGGGGGGGGAGGAGGAGGGGGGGGGGGGCGAGGAGAGGGGGATGTTTTTTGATGTGGTCCGCTCACTGCCCTGCCTGATCTGCACCACACACGACGTCTCTCTCTGATGTGTGTCGCGTTTTTAAAGGTGTGTTGTGCTTTGCTTCTTTAATGGCTGCCTTCTGAGGGAGGCGTCAGAGGGTTGGTCGGGAGGACGGGAGGTCGCTGGCCCGGCCGATGCTAGGAAGAGCTCGTTTTAAACGGATTCGGCAGACACCTTTCATCCAAGTCGACGGAGCGTTCTGCTCATTGAACCCCGAGACCTTTCGCTGCTAAAGACCTTGTTTCGCCGCTTCAGTTCACTGGGTCAAATTGGTACAAACGTCTATCAGGGACGGGTGAAGGTGAAGGTGAAGGTGAACCGGGCTCCATACGAGGAGGAAGGGGGACGTCCACCGCGTGTTAGGAATTGAGAAATATCTTCAGGATGTCTTCGGGATTCAGTGTGTTTGAAATGTGTCTCCTCATATGATTCATAAACACTTCAGTCCACCTCAACTCTCCAAAACAGCTGTTAATACTTAATAAAGCCTGTGACCAATGAATGTATGTATCTATGTATCTATGTATGTAAATATGCATGGTGAGGTTAAAAGGGCTAATAAGGCTAATAATAATAATGAATAATAATTAATTAAATCACATCCGTGATTGAATGACAAAATGTGAGAGACATTTTGTAGCAAGCCACTTTGTGACTGAAGATTGTTGAAGCTATGTATATTTAAGTCACTTGTTAAGGTCAATGACAGTTGTAAAAGATTCTCGACGGTTAGCAGCAGCAGCACGAGTCAGCTAGCTGGTCAGCTACTGGAACGGGAAGCCATTTCACACTCTGATTGGTCGGTTGCTCGGACAGGAAGCAGGTGGCTGGCTGCTAATGTCCTCCGCTACTTTTAAGGACTGTTGGTTTTAATGCAGTGACTTCACGACAAGGTTACCAGGCTGGCCTTTGTTTGTGAAGCATTATTTGTTTTGCTGTTAGGAAAACACAGCACAACATAAACAAGCAAATAAAGAATACCAGTAAATACCTTGCTATGTTTTTAATGTGTTGTCAAACTCACATGTTTATTATATATATATATATATATATATATATCACATTTTCTAAGTCAGAGACTTATTAAAATTGTTTTATAACAAACGCTTTCATTATTGTTTTTGATTATTCATTATTATACAACAGACTTTGAAATTACTGATATGATACCATCACAGAGATGAATACATTCATAAACATCATGGGCTCCAAACCATTGTGGTGAAGTCTAAATGATCTTCGACAGTGTTATCGCATCTAACAAATAATAAGGGCTGTGATTGCTCCAATCATTCATCTTTGTTTTTGTATTCAGCTGATGTTTTGCACCAAAACACTGAATGACACACTTTCAGAAGCAGAATGACGCAAATACAAACGATAAATTCATAAGGAGTGCTCTAATACATGTTTAATGCTCCGAAATACATCATTTGCGCAATACTGCATATTATGATGAAATTCAGCCTCCGATTCTGACAGACCACGTCTCCAAAGTCCACGTCGTGGTTGCCACTGGATACTTTCAAGCCAGAAACCAGACACTAAATTACAGTGAATTTATGCTGACTGATTTAGTTTGAAACTACCCTGTCAACCCTAACCCAGTGTTCAGGCTCCACCTAGACTCTGCATAGCCTCGCCCTTACCCCCACAACCCCCCGCCCCCCCCAAACCCCTCTAATGTACTTATTGCATGTTGCACGTCCTCGCACTTCATGTACGCACTTATTGCATGTTGCACGTCCTCGCACTTAAAAATAATACTTAGCATCTTATCCTAGCTATCTTTGTTGTATACAGGGAATTGGTTAACCTAGCGATTGTTAGTGCTTGGCACTTGGTTCTAAGAACATCCTTACTGTACCGACGGCGATATATTGTGTCTCTTTCTTCTGACAAATGTACTTATTGTAAGTCGCTTTGGATAAAAGTGTCTGCTAAATGCCCTTAATGTAAGTGTAAGTGACACAAGGCTTTTTAGAGCTAAGAGGTCCTGATTCGATGCTAAACCCATGAGAGGGATGGATCATAGCGTCCAGGATACGTGGCAGAGGCTCCGGCCAGCCGACACAGCTGGGCAGGGTTAGATAACAAGGCTCTCCCCCGTTAAGCCGTCGTCCCGTTTCTCATCAACACGATGAATACGTGATAAGGTTTTAACGCAGAGACACGAGAGGCGATGGCGTGCGTCTCTGACTCCCTACCCCCCCCCCCCCCCCCCCCCCCGTTCCAATAAACAAATTGTCATTGTCGGCCAATATTAAACCCGGCGAGGCGAGTTGATATGAACAAGATAACCGGGGAGGAGGACACAGAATCTAATTTCTCAGCGGCCCCTAATTATTTTTGTCATTTTATTCCCGTGAAACACGTGGGCGATCTGTAGCCCAAGACCTGCTGCTAATGACAAACTGGATTCTCTATCTCGTCCGCTCGCGGCCGGGCTCAGACCAGCACACACACAGTTCAGGAAGCACGTTTTTTAATTTGTTTCCAATTCCATTTTCTTTTACCGCTTTTTTCCTTCCCCCAACACGACCGCATCATTACTTCGGTATCGCTGGCATGTGCTTCATATTATTTTTTGGGGGGGAAAATTCTCATTTATTTATTATATGGCTACAAATACTTACCATGATTGCAGATGGCACACACGCACACACACACACACACACACAGACACACTCAAACAATGGAAAACTTTTCCATAATATTAGCATATACACAGGGTCTGATGAAACGTTTTTTTCCAGGTAGGTCGATTCTGGGAGTGTGTGGATGGCTGGTTTAAGCAGCCTCACCCAGCCCCCCGGAGTCCAATCCCACTGGGCCAGGTGAGGCTGCTGAAACCGGCCGTCCTCCACACACACCCACACAGTCGATTATCAATTTGGGTTTTCAGCAAAAACAAGCAACAAACAATACGACACATTTAAGGAATCATATATCACCTGAATCCACAGACTTTTAGTTTATCACGCTTCCACCTCCACAACGTTTCACAAGAAATACAGGCCTAGCATCAGCCAAGAGGAAATCTAAGCGATCAAGGCCCGACACAGGCCAAACCGTGCTATAAATCTGCTTATTGCACACTGTGATATAGGGACTTTGTATTGACATTTGTGTAAAAACGACATTATAAATAATGCAATTCATTTTGGATGAAATTGGATTCCCTCACAAAGCCTTATGTGTGCTATAAAACCTTTTCAATGCTAATCCCTCTGTTGCAGGAAAGTGGCAGGAAAACGCAGTTTAAAGCATGTATCTCGTGCATGAATAATACAGTCTTTTCAATCCCTCAACACAAACAAACACAAAGACGTAAAGGAATAGAAACAAGAATTGGGCGAGACACCAGGACCTTGATGGGTTTGTACGCGTGTGCCTGTGTGAGCAGGTGCTTAAGATAACAGAAAGAAAATAAAACGTAAGGTTGCATTTGTGTATTTTTCACAATTCAAAGAAAGTTGCGAGAACAACAAAGAAGCAGACATGGGTGAAAGTTTCAACTTAAATGAATAGAGAGACGAGAAGTGTACTTGCACACACGCATATACACATACACATTCAGCATTGTCCCAATTTTTTCCTTTCTCTTGCAAAAGCCTTACCAATCCTTCAGTAACAATAATGAAGCACCAGTTGCAATCTATAAAAAATAAGCATCCACCTGCCACTGAATCATATTAAATCTATACTGAAGTACCAACTTGCCCAACTCAATCCTTCAAATTGTCAACCGTGCCTCATTTTAAATGTACAGACAGGTCACAAGCACACACACACACACACACACGCACACACACACACACACACACACACACACACACACACACAAATGACTTCATCCGCCAATGAGACGTGAAGCAATGTGACGTTTTCACAACAACAGCGCAACGGGGACTGGGGAATTGCCCATACAGTTTACTCATGGTCTAAGCCTGCTCTGGGGACAATACACTCTCTGTGAGCAGCTTAATGTGGCAAAGACTGCTGGGCCCACACAACACAATAGCTCTGTCAATAGCACATATTCCCATCTAAATGCTGCACTTTGGCATTTAAGACATTATGAAGTTGAAATGGTATTCTCAAGAAAGAAAGGCGAAAGGAGGACGAAATAAACTACAAATACAAACTGTGGGGACTGGCCAAGGTTTTCCTCACAAACTCCTTTCTTTGGGAAGTTTAGCTTGAATTTGCCCTCTGTAATATACTTTTACTTATTTATATGGAAAACAACTACTTTTTCGTGGATTAGTGATTATTGCATTCAATCAACTGGGAATTGTGTTATGGCTTTAGTTTTGAGTTTGCCATATTTTGTTTCATGCAGACCTATTAACTTTGTCATGACCTTTCCATTTTATAAAATAGATTGAACTGTGACTCAAAAAGCAGTATTAAACAAAAGGACCAGAAACAATTATGGGTTTAATTAACCTTTGTTCTTTCGCGAACGAGACACAAAGTCAAACTTGTCTTTGATCAAAGCGCGTTTCACAAGCACGCGACTTTAGGACGTCGAACACGCCCTTCAAATACGACACGGCACAGAGATTAAAAGCTTTATGTCTGACAAATGTCTATTTTATGGATTCATATCCACGGTGGGTGACAACCAATTGGCACCCAAAGTCATGGGTGGGGAAAGCCAACGACTTAATTAAAATATAGTTGTAAAAGGTGTATGTGTCAGATGGAAGGGTTGTCATATTTTACCACCAATCCATTACTCTTACAGGGTTTCTATTGATTGTTCCTTCAATGGGCCTCAAATCATTACCTTCTTTTGATGGAATGAGAAAGCGAAGTGTGTGTTGAAGGCCTACCGCTCTCCAGAAGACCTGCAGAAGATCAGCTCAACAACAGTGCAGTCTCAGGGCTCTGTGGGTGACTACAGACGTATGAAATGCTTACAAATAACAATAAAGTGAAAGAAAACCTTCTTTGGCTGTAAATGGACTGCATTTATATTAGGGCTGACCGATAAATCGTATTTTCATCGTCATCGCGATATGAACATGCGCGGTTAACACATCGCAAAAGATGCCTGAAACGCGATGAATAAGAAAAATCATTTTATTTACACGCGCCATGCATTCACACTCAGCATGCGAACATTTGACCTATCAGATGGAGCCCTGGATACATGCGCCATGCATTCACACCATTTGGCCAATCAGATGAAGCCCCAGCTAGCCGTCGGCGGGAGCGTACCTATGTTCCCCGGGTTCTATGTTCCCCGGTCGCGACTATGTTTTTCGTAGGCGGAATCCGGAAAAAGTTCCGGCTCAAGCGCGGTTCTATGGCGCTGTTGCTATTATGACGGAGAGATAAATGAGCTTTGAGCTTTGATAAATGAGCTTTTTGAGAGTGGCATCTCCCATCCCCTTTAAGAGCCAGCGCATTTTGACTTGGCGAGTTGATATTTTGACAGCGCGTTTGCATTCTCCGCTGAGACAGATGCATGACCACGTGAATTTCAAACTTCAAATGGCTCAGTTTATGGCCAAATAATATACATAATTAACACATGGAATAGCGTTTTCTTCTCCAACTTCAGAAACACTGATTCGTCATGTAAATTGCGGCAAAGACAACTTAAAACATGATATGCGGACGCGGTCCTCGATGGCCGCAACTGTGGGTCTATTTAATGATATGCGGCAATACATTAACAAACATCGTTTGTTACCAGTATTGTATACATTATCGTTATCGACTTGTGTTCATAATATGCATGTGTCCCCCTGTTAATATACATCGCCATGGACTGCATTATGCGTTCCATGTTTAATTTGCGTGTGTTTAGACAGATGGGCGCGCACACACACGCGCACCAAGCATCACCCGCATTCATTCATTCTTTTAAACACTCACTCGCGGTAAAACTGTTTTCTCACGATCAAATACTCATCAATCCTAAAAGTAATGGGCTTGTACACGATGTCTGGGTCAAGAACATATGTGTTTGCTGTACGGTGTTTGCAGATGCATTGATTTAAAAGTAGGCCTACTACAACTTACCGCTGTATCAGCTGTTCTTTCCCAAATCATTTAACCAATCATTTACCCTAAAACTAGATTTTGTTTTGGAAGCCTGGAATATAGGCCTACTTTGCTCGAATGTAGTATTGTTATTAGGCTATTATTATTTTAACGCATGGCATAGCCTACTATACTTCATTCATGCAGCCCTATGGAAAAAAAATGTTTCCACAATCCACACGCTATTTCTATGCAGTTTCACACATATGAATAATCTTTGACATCATAATATTTAAATCAGGTTAATAGTTTGCATGTTTGTGCTGTGTATAGCCTACGTGTGTGTAAGCGTAGGCTAGTTCCGACCTGCCATGGCACGTCAAAATACAACAACTGCGCTATCCGCTATAGACCAGGTATTTTTCCGTCAGTGGCGCAATTGCATTGGCGCATTTTTTAGATCACTAAAATAGCACCAAGTATAATTTGCGCCGGAACACGCCCCTGCTTTTCGCCGCACAAGTGTAGTGGTGCCTGGTTGCTGCGGGGGGAAATCAGCTTTGCGCCGGGTGCAAGCTAGCAACGACACATGCGTCGGTGTAGAAAGTCAATTGCACCGGGCGCAAGATAGGGCCCTTCTTCTGTTTGGCGCACATGGCTAATTTGCATACGCGCACAGGACTGGCTGGCTCCGCTTGGCAAAAAATATAACATATTCGTGAATAAATGTTTATATAATGTTAATATTTTTCTTTTTGGACGAAATTTGAGACCCCCTTCAAATTTTGCTTTTGAGGCTTTCAGAGGGTCTCATGGGTTAATCGGAGGGGCCCAGTTTATTTATCGCAAGGCATATCGTCATCGCAATATTGAACAATGGTATCGCACATCGCAGATTTTCCTCATATCGTGCAGGCCTAATTTATATAGCACTTTTCTAACCAATGGCTATACAATCAACCATTCATACACACATTCACACACCGACGGCGGTATCAACCATGCAAGGCGACAGCCGGCTCGTCGGGAGCAGTTAGGGTGAGGCGTCTTGCTCAGGGACACCAAGACACTCGGAGGAGCCGGGGATCAAACTAGCAACCTTCCAGTTACCAGCCAACCTGCTCTAGCTTCTGAGCAATATGTTGGCTGGTGTGCTATGATTTCAATGGATATCCCTGCCCCGACAGAATGGGACATCCAAAGGGGGCCCGAGTTAATCTCCTAGACCTAGATCAAGGCAAAAGCAAACAAAAACATCCTCATAAGAACCAAAGTAGGCAGTGGAAGCCCGTTGAAGGGTGAGCTAGTGATGACTCAGACATGGTTGGAATAAAGTTATGAAAAGCTTGTGAAAGGCTCGGAATAGCCTTCGGAGATACGTGTCTGATAACCAAAGCTGAAGCAGGAGCCCGTGTTCTCGCCTCCCCCGACACACTGGTCAGATGAATCCATATCCAAATGAACAGAGGGAATTAATCGGTAACCCCAAGCCCTCAAACTCTGACCGCAGGCTCAAGTTATTAGTTGTTATTCTGTTGAATGTCTTAACATTGCCCCCCCCACACACACATAAGGCTTATATGTTGTTTTTATTGATTGCTTCAGAATGAAATTGTTGTTTTTTTATCAGAAATATATTGCACAAATAGTTCAAAACCTTTTTATTTATCAAATAACCTACATGGTCATTGCGTTTTCTGTAGCCAGCTGTGACCGATTCGCACAAATGGGCATGATTGCTTTAACAATTCGGGTCAATATAGATTCTGCACATTCTCTTCTGTCGGTCGACAGTCAGGAGGGAAAGCAAACAGCGCCCAGCCATCCCCCGTCGTCAGTAATTACAGGTGGAACGAAACTGAGGTCTCTGACCTTGAAACACCCTTGACCTGAGCTGCACCCAGAGAGGGGGGGGGGGGGGGGGGGTGCAGGCGTATCGCCTCTTTCCAATATCATCCCCTTGTTTCATTTTGTACGGGTGCCACTCATGGAAAACAAGGATGCTGGCGTCATAGCAACAAACAACTTCAATCAGCAGAATGTGAGCCGTGGAACGACCCAATGGGACGCTCTGACTTTTGACGCAAGGAGGGGAAAAACAAGTGGATACCCCTGCATGCACCCCTGTATTGAAATATACTTATGACTGTAATGCACTTTTCTCATGCATCGTCTGTCATGGTCTGAGCCCCGGATTGATACGGCTATAGATAGTTCCCAGCCGCCAACATGATGGAATCTGATCCAAAAGAGACGGGAACGAACAGCGCTTGACCCTGGCTTAAATCCACGCCATCAGCATGTTTTGCAAGCACAGGCACAAGTAATGTGAGAGGAACGAGCCAGCAGTGTCCTGGGCCGGGCCCTTGACCCTGCCCAGGTCGGCCTGGGCACACAGACTGTGTATGACAACGCTGTATAGACGAGACCAACCAGGACCGGGGACCGGTGACTGGGGTCAGCGCGATGGGAAAGGCTCCTGGAACGTCACGACGAGAACGCAACTTCAGTTTGGTGCAGAGTCGAACATTCACAAATTAGGACGCGGAGACTGGATGAATCAGGAGAGAAAGAACGCATCGAGACATTGTGTCCTGAAGGACAGGGTTTTTAGATGCAAACCTAGAAGCGTTATTGTGCAATTCTATTCCTTGAACCAAACCATCATGGCTCTAACCTTTCTTTTCACTAGGATGTAGCCTCAGCGGCTGTTTCAGCTCTGCCACGAGTTTGTGTGATTTGTATTTACTCCTGAAATGGACGTTTCTAAACTGATATAGAGCATAATGCAATTGTTCAATAAGGCGTATGGCTTCAGTGATGGTATAGATTAGGTTATAGATTAGAAGCGTTATTATTCTGTCCAATCTTGTCTACACTGCCACCTAGCAGACTGAAGCTTAGCTAGGTGCTAGCTCTAGCTAACAAGCATGCTATGCTACAGTACAAAAATAAGAAGCACAAGCAAAAGCACAAGACTGCAGGTTGATCACTCAGCCGTTTTGGACACACACACACACACACACACACACACACACAGAAACAAAGCATACCAACCTGTAACTATGTGTGATAAATACCGTCAGAGCCATCCTCTCTCTTGAGTTTTGATTACACACACGCAGGGAACAAATCTATTTTAATTTGAATTTGACTGAATAGATACGGCAGACTTGCCAGCTACCTAGATGAATCAGAGCATTGAATGTGTGTTCACATAAAACTATGAGGTAATGATGATGTTGATGATGAACAGGTACCATCACTCTCATCACTCCATTAATTCTTTAACTCTCCAAAGTTAAACTTTTACTGTAGTACTGTTCTCCAAGTGGGGAATTGGTAGTCTTTACCCTTACCCTAGCTTGCGGCCACGGTACGATGCGCTAGTGTTTACAGTGGAACACTGAACACTCCGGGTGCTCCGGTGGGAGTCCTGGAGCTCTATATCTAAATAATATCATATTTAGATATAATATAATATATAATCATGGTCAAAAGCTGTTTGCGCCTCCGGATGATATTATGACTTTCACACGACTGCGTCGGGTTCTCAGACGCCTCTGGTTCTTTCACTTCCACGCGGTAGCGGCTCCAACGGGCAGCAGGCACCGGAGCCCCGGCCACCGGGCTCCGGCGGGAGACAACCCCGGGCAACGGGCAGCGTTCAGCGGGCAGCGGGGCTCCGACGGACAATCCTGGGCAACAATCCTTTTCTCCTCCATGTCGCGGTTCCCAATTCCTTCTCAACAATGGCCGAGATATCCCCCACTACGAATCTCATTGTGGAAATACCAGAGACCGCAGAGAACCCGACGCAGTCTAGTCTTTTCACCAAATGGGAGCTTTATGCAAGCTTGCGTTATTGTGTTGCGTGTTATGCGCCATAACACCAACAGCAGAACGGTTATCCAAATAACATAGAACACTTGATACAGTGTGTATATTCACACACACACACACACATGCACACGCACGGTCCTAGCTCATTGTCTCATTGGCGGGCCAAATTCTCTGGGTGGGCCAAGCAGAGAAAGGGGAGGTAACATGGCCCCATATGACGTCATATGGGGCCAGCTCGCAAATCGACGCATTTCAGCGATCCTTTTTTCAAGATACCTACTTCTCGGTTTACACCTAATGCAATTTTTAGCTACTGGGGGACCATAGGGAGGCTAGGGGAACTCAACTTAATGTTAGAAAACCTCATAAAGTGAAATTTTCATGCCATGGGACCTTTAACGTTCAACAATTTAGAAACCAGCGAAGGTAATCTTTTGACACATCTAACCTCCTATTACATGCACAAGTATTGTCTGTGTGAAGAGAAATATAAAATATCAGGGAAAAGTAACACGGGAGGAAGAGATAGAGAGAGAGTGTGCCTATTGCACGTGTGCAAACCCAATAGCAAAATGTCAGAGAACAGGAAGTAGAAACAGCAGAAAACAGAAAAATTTAAAAAAGACCAAAAAAACCAATTGAAACATCAGAGTGTCTAACATGTATCCCTTCACAACACACCTCTTCAACAAGCCTCCTCACAAACGGCTTTGAGTCACGACCGGGCTTACACCCGTCTGACTGTACTGGGGATCTTGTAAGGCGCCTTAATCTCATTTCCTGTCTGGTGTGCTGGGTCTCTGGTTTCCCGGCTGGCACACATTGCCCATGCCCCCATTTTTAAAGTCAATTTAACGTTTTAAATTCAATTTAGGACTTGAGTGCGTCTCCTTCCGCCCAGAGTCCCAAGGCAAATTTGGGGATCTCAATGCCAGTTGAAACCCGCTCATCCAATCCAAAAAGGCGGCCAGACTACAGTAGAGACGGGTTAAATGGTCACATTTATTTTTATTCAAATCCTCTGGGAAGGTGCCTGACCTGATTTGTATCCCACAACACAACCATAACATGCATGTGTGAGGCACTTTGAATTGAAGAGAGATACAGAGAGTGACTTTACCAGCTAAACATGAGACCAAATTTTGTGATTTTATAAAAAGATTTTCTTCTTATGTGAATTTCTGTAGTAGCCTATGTGACCCTTTAGCCTTGTCAGAAGATTTCAATGCACTGAATAACCATATTGCATGTGGCATTATATATATATATATATATACTGATAATAAAACACTTCACCTCTTCCAGAGTCAGAATGTTCCATTTATTCCAAACCACAGCCTCTCTTGTAGTGATTCTTTAGCTATTCTGAATGACATACTCCTCCATTAAGGACAAAGAAGGACTGAAAACGATTGCTTTACATAGAGACTCACCTGGCAGGGTGATAATTTATTCAACAAAGTGTGACCACATTTATTCATTATTTATGAATAAATGTGGAGAACAAGAGAGAGAGAGAGAGAGAGAGAGAGAGAGAGAGAGAGAGAGAGGGGAAAAGAGAAAGAGAAAGTGAGAGACGGGGTTGAGAGAGAGCAAGAGGTGAAGAGAGAGAGAGAGAGAAAGGGAGAGAGAGAGAGAGAGGGCAAGAGCGAGAGAGAAAGAAAGAGAAAGAGAGGGGGAGAGATTTGACTGTGAGTGAAAATAACTTCTGAAACGTGTCTATGTTTTGGTTTTTATTAAATATGATGAGTTCCACGGCTCCGCTGCTCATTTGCATGTGACTCTACAACTTTAAGGGGCTGAAAGGACCGACGTCTGTCGCAGTAGCTTTAAAATAATTGTTGCCTCGAGGTCTCATCACTCTGTCTTTCAACAATATTCAGGAGTATAACCTCATGGATATTTGAGAGGGAAGCACGACGCCAGAGATAATAAGAGCAGAAGATAGGGAACCACAAATATAGGCGTGTTATTCCAAGACTTTAGGAGGCAGCGAAAATTTAAATAAATGGAACAAACGCACCACGAAAACACTGTTGATATTTTCATATTTTCGTTATTTTCTGAACAAACTCAAAATGGTTTTCATCCTCCACATTTGAGAACCAATGTCCTAAAGAGTTTCCCCTCTCCTCAGAGAGTATAAAGGCCGCCACGGAGGAACACATGCTAGCTAGCTCGCTGGGCCACTTCGCCACGACTCAAGTCAAACCCCAAAAGAATGGACCTCACGTTTTACCCTCCAATTTATTCACAACATTTGGAAACTCGTCACGCTACGGTTAGCTAGGCTAAGTGTGAATGCCATTTCACAATGTCTTTGATGTCGGACGTTTATCAGGTGACTGTGATGAATCAACCGTGACTAGAAGTGGTTTAACAAAAAAAGGTTGTTTCCTTTAAAGATAGTATTCTCCCCTCCCCCATATCCTGATTTGATTTCTCCTATTACTTTCCTTGGCTACCTTTCCTTGGCGTTAGTTCCTATCTACTACTCCAGAAAAACAGTTACAAAACAGAAGTCCTCACTGCAAGGTCAGACGGAAGGACTGGGTATTGGAAGGAGGGAGAAAGAGAGAGAGACAGAGAGATAAAGAGGGAGAGAGAGACAGAGAGAGAGAGGGAGAGAGAGGGAGAGAGAGAGGAAGAGAGAGAGAGAGAGTCAGAGAGACAGAGCGATGGAGAGAGAGAGAGAGAGAGTGAGAGAGAGATGGAAAGTGAGGGGGAGAGAGGGAGAGGAGAAGAGAGAGATTGAAAGAGAGGGAAAGGGGGAGAGCCTCTTTCAGACTGGTGGGAGAGGTGAGCGGTGAGTGTCAAACGTCATCTCATCTGTAGTGCTGCACGACAAAAGGTGGTTTGAACGCCTGATCCACCACAAACAGCCTCACAATCAGCCGTCCCTGCTCCTCTTTTGATTACACTGTGTTTCGATTGAGTCTCACGGTCCTCATGTATGTGCTCGACTCCCGGCCGACTGCATGAGAACCGTGAGACGTAATGAAAACGAAACGTGATCACAACCCAGTGGAACAAGCGAAATAATTGCTAATTGCAGCTCTGAGGATTTGTGCATTTATTAAAATCAAAGTCAGAATCAAACAAACAACACTTGATCCAATCAAATCTAATCAGGCTCTACATTTTTATAAATCCTTCAAAATAAAAGTTTTCCCCAGGACCTCACTGAGAACAACAAACAGATCCTCAGGAGCGGTATCTTATTTTGACAGGGGGCCCCCGCGACGTCATTTGCTCTCCCCTTTATCGCCCGGCCTCACCTGTGCAGGAGGTAGCACCCGCTGAGGGAGTCCTGCTCGTTTCCTGCGGACGAGCAGATGAAAGAAGCCCTCCGTCGCATTCCTGCCTCTTGATTGGACCCCCCGCGGTTCCCATGGGGACCAGGCGCCTGCTATTGATTAACAGACCGGGTTCCTCTTTTTTAACTACTTTAAAGTGTCGCGATAAGGAGCACCAGCGGTAATGACTCCTAAAACCTACTTTTGTCCTGCGTGGGATCTCTGTGTGAACCAGTGGGGGAGGAAAGAGGAGGAAATGTGTTTCTCCCCCCTAGTACGAAGACCCCCAACTACAGACCTACGTGTGGAGAGATACTGTCGGTATTCATGTCACAGAAACGTTGTTTGACGTTTTCTGCTTCTTCTCAGGGGTTGAGCAGTACCGTTTGAACGCACACAATGACAGTGTTGACATCTGATCTTCAGTACATCACACACACACACACACACACACGTGTGCACACGGAGAGCCACACAGGATCAAAGCGTTGCTCTCTCGTTTCCTCTCCAGCTGTGAATCCTTCAACATTCCAACCACGTTAAAGCGATGGCAGAAACGGCCAGAAACCGAACGCAGTCTATGGAATATCGTCACAGTGATTATGTTTAATCAGAGGCACAGTGGCGTGAGCAAGGGTGCAGCTCTCATTACGAATTAGCATGGGAGGGACCGCAAACTTTTTTGGGAGAATTTTCTGGAGGGGACATCAACAATATCAACAAAGTGTATCAAATGATCTGCTGTAACAGACCGTTAATAGTAGCTTCAAATATATATTAATTGTACACTTTTAGATCATCATTTTAGGTATTTACCTATTTTACAGAGCCACAAATGCAGCACCTTTCATTCTCTGTATAGAGGCATAGCGGTATAATGCGACAATAATATATGCAACGGTTCAGACCACTGAGCATGATACATAAACCAAACCATTAAAATGTGTTGTATTTGGGGGGGACAACGTCATGTTTGTTCCTCAGAATTTGGAGGGGACACGATCCCCCCTGGGATCTGAGCCCATGGTCGGGAGAGCCAAACAGACAGCCCAGAGGAGAGAGAACCAGAAAAGAAGAGAGGCTGACAAGGCGGTCGAGGCCCAAGTGACAAGCTCCTCTTGATTAGGAAAGTAGTTTCCACTCCCCCTGTTTTCACAGGCCTGTGACGCCAGGACTCCGGAGGGAAGGAATCAATTCTACTGCGGACGCATCCTCCTTCTGGGCAGAGACACTGTTTACATGGAAGACAACGTGGTCATTTGTTTCCACTAATCAGTGTATTAGTGCGGAATCATTTAGTGACTAAATCCACTGTCGAGGATGTACACATTCTCAATTCTCAATTATTTATTTTGTGTCAAACTCGTTTTTTGTTGATTGGGCCGGAATTTTGGAAAGACTTCACATCCGTTTCCATCGTTTTTTAATTTCACGTTTTGACAGGTGGTCATCACTAACGAGTCATCACTAAAGAGCGAGGACATCGCTGTGAGATGATGGAGATACGTGGTCATTTCCAATTAGATAGCGTCACTGCCCCCTCAAAATCACATGAGGATGCTAATCCCGTTAGCGTGATTTCATTTTCTCTGTCCCACCTCACATCTCATGTCCATCCAAGAGTATTTAACCACATTAAACCCAAAGGACAAAGCCAGGAAGAAGCTAAACAGCGGGTTTGAACTGATACAGACGGGTATTTCCATGGTTCCGGACCAGTGCCACCGGTGAGGGGATCAGGGATCAGACGTGAACCTGGGGCGTTCACGTTTCCTGTTGGCTGACTCATACGATGGCTCTGTTTTCTCTCAGCTCGGGGGCTTGGCGGTGGTTGGCGTCTGTTGTTGTTGTTGATGCGCGGCACATGGCCGTATAGAGACAGCTCGCCTGCAGCCGGTTGACCTGTGGGAGCCCCGGTGAGATGAGGCTAATAAGCCCTGCTTTAGTTTCCGACCGGCGGCCAAACCAGCGTTTCCATTTTCCACATCCACGGGCCAAGATGACTTTATTCTGGCTGCAGCGCCTCGGCGGGGCACGGGTTCAACATGGCATCCCGGCGGGATGGGAAAACAAAGAGTGGAAAATGTTATCTTATTCATATTGTTGTAATCTTATTTTACGGTAATGTCAGGTTTTACATGGGTTATTTAAGGCGAACCCAGCAAAAAACTTATGTAACGTGATAATATATGCCTTGGTCCGACTGGAAAAGCGAGCTGTTCAGTGGTGTTAGAGTAGGAAGTGTCATGTTCTTCTGGCTGCAGATATCTGTGCTTCCAAACACAGTCTCTATCCCTCTCTGAATCACATTCTTGTGTCACTGCAAACTCCCACTGAAGCTATGTTCTTACATTGTCCTCACTCTCTGATAAAGGTTATACATATACCTTCAGTTAGGGCATATATAACTTCTTATGTCTAATATATACCCTCTGATATAGGTTATAAATATACCTTCAGTTAGGGCATACAGTATAGAATTTCTGATGTCTAATATATACCCTCTGATATAGGTTATAAATATAACTTCTGATATCTAATATATACCCTCTGATGTAGGTTTTTTTGTATATCTTCAGTTATGGCATATATAACTTCTGATATAGACTATATATTCTTCGTGATATAGCATAAAAACCTTCTGACATAGATATGTATGTACGCCATCGGATACCCTCTGATACAGGACGGTTATTTTTTACGTCAATAACGTTTCCTCTTCAAGATTTGTTGATGCCACACGATTGAGCCAGACTCATCAGCACCATGTTTCTCTGCAACCATCAATTGAATTTTCCTTCAATGATTTTCCACACTGCTATCGATTGATTATATTAATTAACATTATTGACTTATGGGTAGGACGCATAGAGAAGGCGAAGGCAAACATGTCTCGGTCGCTTTTACTTACTGCAATGAGCCGTTCAGAAGGTCAGAGGTCGATTTATATGGATCTCCGGAGAATAAATACATACAAAATGAAAACAAATATCATACATCTACGTCGGAAAATCTCCCTCTAGACTTTGTTGTTTCTACAGCGCTGGAGGTTAAAGAAACATCATTTAACCACAGCTCACTGGTCGCGGTAAACAGTTTAACCTTCACGATCTACTGGAGGATCTTCGGGGCGGGCCGCGGACGGAAAACAAAATAAACTAAGCCCCCTCCCTATACGTCACTTCCTGTCCTCGGAGGAGTGAAGGAGCGTCCTGGCCGCGCGTGTGTTGGAGCCAACGCAGATGATGAGAGCACCGTTCCCCAGCGTAAGCTCTGAGGAGCACCACCTGTCCCGGCCCAGTTTGAGGGAGGATCTGCTTGGATCTGAAGGAAGACTCCAGCCCCGGAGAGGCCGCTGCACAGCGTGAGAAGAGACGACCGGGAGGCCTACTACAGAGCACCTGGGAAAATGAGCTTCTTCATGTTTTTTGTGTGAACGGGGACTTGAGATGCAAATGTGCCTTGGAACTTGGAGCAATCTGGGTCATTCCACTGATTTGTAGTGGTAACTGCAGAGAAATGTGTAACAAAATACGAATGTAAACTAACTAAAGAAATATAATCGAATGACTCATATGAATTATATACAGTATATTATAATACTATAACCCTATTACTACTGCTACTACATTACATTTTATACCATCTATCTCTCACTACTACTACTATCTCTACACTTCTACTGCTAGAACTATACTACTACTTTTACTACTACTATTACAGCTTCTACTACTACTGCTACTACTACTACAACTATGCTACTCCTTCTATACTACTGCTACTTTTAGTTCTAATACTACTACAGCTTATACTACTACTACTACTACTACTACTGCTGCTACTACAACTATACTGCTACAATACATTGTATACCATTTATGTCTCACTAGTACTACTACTACAGCTACTACTACTACAACACATTCTATCCCATGTGGTCTCCCTCCACTCTCACGTCCTCACCAGATGATTATGCGTCTCTGTCCCCAACACCTCCCACCTCAACAGCACCTCGTACCACATCTGTACTCCGTGCAAGCACACAGATGTGGAGTCGATTATGCCCCCCTCTCTTTTACGCCCTCCTCTCTCTCTCTCTCTCTCTCTCTATCTCCTCCCCCCCCCCCCGCCCCCCCCCCCCTCTCCACCCCCTCCTCTTTTCCGACTGCAAAGAAAGAAAGCATTGAGTTCCAGGCAGCCCCTGCCTCCTCTGAACGTCCCCCCTCCTCCTCCTCCTCCGTGGTGCAGAACTGGGGCTCACTCGCAGCCTACCTCCCTGGCCAGCCCCCAGTGCTGTGAGTGTGAGCGTGTCAAACAGTTCTCCTTCACAAATGAAGAAGGGAACAGCCTGGCTATTAGCTCTCTGTGCTCGAGAATAACAACAGCCACCCCCCACCACCCCCCCCCCTTCACTTGTTGCATTGTTTTACTTTTTATTTGTTCTGTTAAATGTGGATGTAACTGGACTGGGAAAGCTGTGGAAAGTTGGAATTAGGTAAGTTTGAGGTTATTTTTTTGGCTTTTTTATTTGGCTTATTGCAGCTGCGCAAGTGTGATAACCGCTAAAGGGTTTTGACAACACTAAACACTAAAACAAATTTCCCTGGTGTTAAAGTGAGTTCATAAAATGATGTCAAATTCTGATTTATAAATTGTTCTGTGTGTGCTTGCAAGTGTGTGTGTGTATGTGTGCTTGCAAGTGTGTGTGTGTGTGTGTGTGTGTTTGTGTGTGTGTCTGTTTGTGTGTGTGTTTGTGTGTGTGCTTGCATGTGTATGTGTGTGTCTGTGTGTGTCTGTGTGTGCGTGCGTGCGTGCGTGTGTGTGCCTGTCTCCCTGGATCTCGTCACCCCCGTCTTGACACCACCATTATGCACTTCCAACATAATTTCCCCACTTAAACCCTAATTGACCCTGCGAGCCTCCATCCCCTTTGTTCCCGGGGCCCTTGTTGTCATGGATACAGTGGATCTGTGGAGGTCTGTGGAGACACCTGGGTCGCGCTCCTGGTGGGGTTAGGGTCCGTGACGAGGCCAGGGAGGGGGGCAGGGCCCACGACCATGACCTTCGTCATGTAATGGAAGCCCTCCGACAGGGCCTTATTTATAGAACACAGTTGTTGTTTTCATCGTGGTTTTTCCTGCTGAGCTCTGATTGGTCGAGATTATGTATGGAAACAAACCGTCTTAGTTTGATCAACTTTGATAAGTCGTATGGACCTGGAGGGTATTTATCAGACGCTGCTCGTCTACAGCCCCCAGTTTTATTGAGCATTAGACGAGTGTTGTTTTTTTTTGTTTATATTTTATGTAGCAATAAATACACACACTCAATATTTATTTAAACCACACCAACAAAATATTTCCCAAACCTACAATTTGAACACCCTCTTCTCGGTAAGAGAAGCACACTGCGCCAAAGGTCTCATTCAGAGATGGCTGTCACCGTCACTGTGCTTGGTGCTGCTCTGAGAGAGACGGCCAGTGGGGTGACAGTGGAGGCTCGCTTGCCTTATGTGGACAGGCTGTGGACACACTGAGGGGACAGCACTGCTGCCACGACCGAGCCTCGTGGAGCTGGTCCAGTAGAAGCCCAAACATCCCCACACAGGCAGGTTTAGGACAGACAGGGGACGACTCGTTCACCGTAATAACAGTGCCCTTTTAAGAAAGCCACAAGGAGACAGAGGGGAATGATGCAGACATTTTCCAAAGACAAAGGCGTTTGCTTATGCCAATTTTAGATGAAGCCTGGCATGGCTTTGAGAGAGAGAGAGAGAGAGAGAGAGAGAGAGGGGGGGGGGGGGGGGGGAGGAGTGACTGGGAGAGATTGTTGAAATAAACTTGTGCCTTTTACTGCTGCCATTATTATTATTATTGAACACAGATGCTTTTGTTTGAAACATTTCCATTCTCCATTTGTTCATATTTTGTTATTTTGCATGTGAAACAACTTAGCAAAACTAAATAGTTTATAGTTTGAAATCCAATTAACTTCCACTTACATTGCAATAAGGTTTCCTTGCTACTTTTGCCAATCCTCCAGGGGATCTTAAAGGAACGGTTCACCATAAATAAACAGTTGCCGTATTGTCAACAGGTGACCTCATGGTAGATCCAGCTTCACCCTGTTTATCGCCTTTGCAAAGTCCCTCTCGAAGCGAGCAACAGGAGCACACAACCATTCCACAGCAATGTAGATAGGCCTACAGTATATCTACACAACAGATTAGCTTGTGAGCTAGTTAGTTAGCTAACCAACAGTGTGGTGGAGCAGAACGTCAGGCATGTGCGTCGTAGCGTATCTGTAGCTATGTGTGGAGAGAGCAGTTAGTTTAGGAGTGCTCCGTTCATTCTCTAGACGTCTAGGTCATTAACGGTTCCAACTATAAATTAAAATCGTTTGAGATACACAGACGGACCAAAAGCACCGTGTCAGCCCCTCTGGTATCATATCCTGCTGCTTAGGGAACTTAAAATGTTTAAATTATCCTGCCACTGTAATTCAACACATTCATTTATCGTTATCTACCAGTTACGCTCATTACATGATATATAAATATATAAATCATCTGCAATGTTAAGCTGATTATGAAGAAAAGTGTCTGCCAAGACACAAGATTATGCATTATAAAAAATACATTTTGTGGCTTAGCTGCGTCAGCTGCAAGTAAGTAAGTAAGCAAGCAAGTGACTTTTATGAGCTAATTATTTTCACAAGGTTCACGAGGTCACAGGTCTTCAGAGTTGTTAGAAATAGAGAGAGACTGGGAGCAGCCGACAGTTGCTAGATTTTTATGACTTTAGGACACAGCATGGCATCTATAAATAAACAGTCTGCTTACAGAGTCTGTCCAATTAACACACAACCACTGGCATTGGTGCGCACACATCCACGTCCCTTTGGTGCACCGCTGAAGGATAGCTTTCAGCGAGTACGAGACAGAACGTGGTGGTTTCGGCTGTGTTCAGCTGTAAAAGGCATCTGACTCGTTGACTTCAGTCGGGAGAACTCTGCAAAAAAAAAAACCTCATAAAAACTGAGTTAAACTGCCAAACGTATTCTGTGGTTCTCGGCTGAGGTCAGCCTTTGTGTCTGAGTACTGTTCCAGATGTCGGCTACCACTAATGAGGACGGATGGTGGATGGACGAGCAGTGACAGGATATTGCTGGAGTGCGCTTGCTTTTTTGACTGTTATGACAAGATGGCTGCTCACTAAAAAAACACGTTTACGTTCAGTGCACAGAAATTCAACAAAGGCCTCTCTCCGCCTCCAGAAAATGGTGGCAACATTGGATTATGCCAATTTCTCCACAATTGAATCCGATGCCGTGTCCAAGAATCCCTTCTGATCCGATGCACATTTAGAAGGATTATAGAAACGTTGGACTGGAGCCATCCAAGATGGCAACGTCATCAAGAACTAGAATAGATGAGCTAAAGTGAAATTCCCTGCTTCCCTCCCTTGTTTGAGGAAATATCTTCTCAGAGAAAGAGAAACTGTTGCAAGATAAAGGTGTACGGTACAAACGGACCAACGCCAACTCATTCATCTGTTCGTTGTTTGATTGTTCAGTTCCACCTGCTACTGAAGGAGCCATTGTGTTGTTTTTGTTCGATGCTATTGTTTGAACTTTGAATAAGGGAGCCTGTACGTTTGAATGGGTACGCTGTCGTCAATCGTCAAGGTAACAAGTAGCTGTGGTAACATGGTAACAAGTACCTGTAGTAACCAGGAAACAAGTACCTGTAGTAACCAGGAAACAAGTGCCTGTGGTAACAGGAAACAAGTGCCTGTGGTAACCAGGTAACAAGTGCCTGTGGTAACAAGTAGCTGTGGTAACCAGGTAACAAGTACCTGTGGTAACATGGTAACAAGTGCCTGTGGTAACCAGGTAACAAGTGCCTGTGGTAACAAGTAGCTGTGGTAACCAGGTAACAAGTACCTGTAGTCACACGGTAACAAGTACCCGTGGTATCAATCTCCCCGAGTGTGTGCGTCGATGGCTGGTTTGACCCGTGCACACTGATTACTCAACGAGCGACAGGTGTGCAGCCTCACCCAGCCCCAGAGTCCAGTCAGACCGGGCCCGGTCAGGCTGCTTCAACAGGCCATCAGCCACACACACTCCCACATATGGCTTGTTAATATTTCTAAAATAGTATCGCTTTGTGCATTCAAATGCATGTTTTCCATTGTAATTGTTTTGTGTTGATTTGTGTTTGCCAAATAACCTCACTTGGAGCCTAAGCAGTGTTGCTGCCTTGTTCTCTGCCTGTGTTTCCCGCCGGCCATGGCCTCCTGCATTAATGTTTCTGTACCAAGGCGGAGCCGGCAGTCTTGCTCAGCCACTGCATGCTCGTGCTCATGTATTAGTGAACCGTTTGCATATGAACTGGTCCGCCAAAGGTCTTGATTGTTTAGTGGTACCTCCAAAGTCAAAGGTTGGGCCCACTGCTGTATGGGGGCATTTTCTTCAAGTGAGCAGTGTGCGGCAAGAAAACGCTTGCTTGGGGGTTTTCCGTTTGTCTTTTATCACATTAATTCCAGCTTATTACAGCTGATTCAGCTGTGAGAGTGAAGGTTAAGCACAAAAATAAATCACATGAAAGGAATTACAATGAATCCACTTAAAAGGGATTGCAAGCGGGAATATTAACGTGGCAGAAAATTGTTCAATGTTCATGAAATTAACATTACACATTGAATAACTAATAAGGAATCGGGCCAGCTTGCAGGACATGCAGTGGAAGTCCTCTCACATATTAGGATAATAAACACTGCAGACTTTCTAAGAATACAGCAGTTCCAGTCATGTTAACATTATTCCACACTGTAACTTTAGTTTGCTGGGTGGCAATGCTGCAAAAAAATTAACACTGTGCTACTGGACTAATGAACTCTCTTACACTCTCATTACTGCACAATGTCGGTGACAGAGAGTTGAATCATCTTTTTAATGAAGCCTGCAGGGTTATACGACACATCCATGCCTTTTACTCTAACCTCTACTTTATAGATTTCCATGAGCATCCTAACTGGACCTATTTCTCCTATTTTTGCACCATTTGAGCTCGCTATCCTCTTGTCCTCTCTAGGTCACCATGTGGTGTCGGATGCTCTGCATCTTCCTGTGGCTGTCCGCGGCGAGGCTGATCCTGGGCCAGAGCGGTGATGACGAGGACATGGGCTCAGGACTTGAACTTTCCACCCCCTGGCTGCTCATGGCTGATAACACCTCAATGAAAGCTGGGCCCGGACTTTGGAGAAGGGCAGAGAGCCATGCCTTGTTTTCACCGGCACCCATCAGTCCACTACCGCCACCGTCGCTCTCATCACCATCCTCATTACCACCGTCATCTCCGTCACTAGCTCCACCATCATCGACCCAGTCCCTATCCCCACCCGAATCACCAACACAATCGCCATCATCAGCACCACCACCACTATCATCATCATCATCCTCATCACCACTATCACCATCCTTATCGTCAGCAGCTCCATCATCACAACCACCATCTTCATCCCCACAGCCACCTTCATCACCTCCAGCAACATCCTCTCAACCTCCTCGGTCCTCATTGACCTCAAATTCATCACCACCACCACCATCATCATCATCATCATCGTCATCATCATCATCATCATCATCATCATCATCATCATCATCATCATCATCATCATCACCTTCACTTCCAACCTCATCATCAGGACCACCACCATCACCGTCCCAATCATCGTTACCATCACTACCACCCCCATCATCAGGACCACCATCATCACCGTCCCCATCATCAGGACCACCACCATCACCGTCCCAATCATCGTTACCATCACTACCACCCCCATCATCAGGACCACCATCATCACCGTCCCCATCATCAGGACCACCACCATCACCGTCCCAATCATCGTTACCATCACTACCACCCCCATCATCTGGACCACCACCATCACCATCACTATTGCCGTCCCAATCATTACCATCACCATCAGTACCAGCACCATCACCACGGCAACCACCAGGATCATCACCATCCCAACAAACAACACCATTAACACAATCCTCCCCATCACACCAAACAACATCATCACCTGCACCATCACCAGAATCTTTACCATCATCACCACTGCCATCATCACCAGTACAACAAACAACACCATCACCAGTACAACAAACAATACCATCAACACAAACGTCATCACTATCACTGTCGTTACCACAACCATTACAACCAACACCATCACCTGCACCATCATCAGCACCACCGGCACCGCCATCATCATCATCACCACAACCACCATCACCATCAAGTGCAGAATCATCACAACCCTCAACACCATCACTATCATCACCATCCCCATCACCACCATCAACGCAACCAACAACACCATCACCTGCACCATCTTCATCAACACCATCAAAACCAACAACACCATCACCTGCACCATCTTCATCAACACCATCACAACCAACAACACCATCACCTGCACCGTCTTCATCAACACCATCACAACCAACAACACCATCTCCTGCACCTTCTTCATCAACACCATCACAACCAACAACACCATCACCTGCACCATCTTCATCACCATCACAACCAACAACACCATCACCTGCACCATCTTCATCAACACCATCACAACCAACAACACCATCACCTGCACCATCTTCATCAACACCATCACAACCAACAACACCATCACCTGCACCATCTTCATCAACACCATCACAACTAACAACACCATCTCCTGCCACTTCAGCATTACCACCTGCATCATCACAAACAACACCACCACCATCATCATCAATATCATCACCATCACAACCAGCAACACCATCAGAACCAACAACACCATCATCAACACCATCACCATCACAATCAGAACAAACAACACCATCACCATCACAACCAACAACAGCATCACAACCAACATCACCATCACAACCAACAACATCATTATCATCAACAGCAGCGCCATCACAACCAACAACACCATCACCTGCACCATCATCACCATCACAAACAACAATACCATCACCTGCATCATCATCATCATCACCACCACCACAACAAACAACATCATCACCATTACCATCACAAACAGCACCACCACCATCAATGCAACCAACAACGCCATCATCAACACCATTACCATCACAATCAACACCATCACCTGCACCATCAACCACACCACCATCCTCATTACAATCACTTTCATCGTCACAACCCACCCCAACAGCATCGCTTCCATCATCACCACCACCACCGCAATCATCATCCCCACCACCACAATCATCACCACCATCACAATCATCATCACCACCATCGCCACAAACATCTCCATCATCACAATCGTCATCACCACCACAAACATCACTACCACCACAATCTACATCCCCACCACCACCACCAACAACACCACCACCACAACTACAATCAACACCACCACCACCACCATCCCAATCATCACCACCAACACCAGCACCACAAACATCCCCACCACCACCATCATCATCCCCGCCACCACATCCAACAACGACATCACCACCACCACCACCACCATCGTCCGCGCCCGCGTCCCCGTCTCCATCAGTGCTCCACGAGGACCAATGGGACGTGTGCTCCACCCACTTCACCACAAAGCCCCGGGGCTCGGCCCGCTGGCTCAAGGCCCAGAGGGAGGAGCTGACGAACATGAGGGCCGTCCAACATGGCAACCGGGCCGTGGTGGAGAACCTGGTGCAGTACGTGAGTGCCGAGGTGGGGGAGCAGAGGTACGAGGACATCATCCAGGAGAACATCGCCGGGATCAAGGAGGAGCAGGCCAGCTGCCAGGAGGCCACTCAGAAGGCCCTGCAGGACCTAGAGAGGCAACTGGAGGGGGACATCATGGAAACGCTCACGGGGATGCAGAGGTATGTGGGGGACGGGGGGACGGGGACGGGGACGGGGGGGCGGAAATTTTCCGTTGTTCTCCCGCGGGAACTTTTATTTTCCTTCTCTGGTTTTCTCTCCTCCAGAGGCAGGAGGCAAGGCACTCACCTCCAATCCATAACGCTCACCGTTACACTCACAGGATTCTCTCTCACTGACTGAGAGAGCACTAGATTCCACACCGTCTGCTCTGACAACTCCTGACACACATACCAAGCGTCTGTCTATTTTCCAGTACACTCAGTGCCCTCTCTCTCCCGGCCTGAAAGCCACCCTTGCTTTTTCTGTTGCACTCCAAGGATTTCCTTTTTCGGTGAACCCTAAACCCAAACATTCAACACCAACATCTGGGCCTGCCTCTCTCTCTCTCTCTCTCTCTCTCTCTCTCTCTCTCTCTCTCTCTCTGTACTTGCCCTACTTTGATCCTCTCTCGTCCGCACCAGAAACTGCAAGTGTTTGTTTTTCTCGTTGCACCGTAACGTGTTCCAGTCGACTCCTCCTCCGCACATACGATGTTTACATCTGCTGCTGTTCCGTGTGCTCATCTCTCCTCTCTTTTCTCTCCAGTCTTTCCACCCTCCCTCTCTCTCTCCAGTCTCTCCCCTCCTCCTTCTCTTCTCTCCCCTGTCTCCCATCACTCTCTTTTCTCCCCCACTCTCTCTTCTCTCCCCCCTCCCCCTCTCTTTCAGGCTCTCCCCCCCTCTCTCTCTCCAGTCTCTCCACCCCTCTCTCTCTCCAGTCTCTCCCCCCCTCTCTCTCTTCTCTCTCCAATCACTCCCCTCACTCTCTCTCTTCTCATCCCCTCTCTCTCTCCATCTCTCCAGCCCCTCTCTCCTCTCCCCCCCCCCCTTACCTGCTCGGTGCCCTCTCTTCACCCAGCGGGGCTGACGTGTCTGTCTGTTTTTCCCGCCTCAGGATCCGTGAGGAGCTGGCGTCCTTTGAAGGGCTGCGGCGCGGCGTGGCCGACGCGGCTGGCCGCCTGGAGCTCGCCGTGCCCGCCCTGCAGGCGTCCTTCACCAGGAAGATCGGGAACGCCGCACTCAGGAACACCGCGCTCCGGCGCCACCGCGGCTAAGGGAGCAGAGAGAGATGGAGTGAAGGGATGAGCGAGGGACTGAATGAGCGGGTGAATGCGTGAATTGGTGAGTTAATTAATGGTTGAGTGAGTGGGTGAATTAATTGGTGGATGAATTAATGAGTGAGTGGATGAATGAGTGAATTGGTGAGTGAATGAATGTTGGAGATGTTGCACAATGCTCGCAAGCTCTACCTGGAGGTCAGGGTTAGAGATTGTGTTGCATCTGAATCTGATTCATATTTAGAAGATGTCTGTTAAAATGAACTTTTGAATAAATCAAAGAAACGGTTTTAACTGTTTTACCCAATGTCCCAGTGTGGCAATGGTGAGATTATTTTACAACAGTTTTTGCATTTGCCTTTGCCTTTGCCTTGTGTCCTGCACTCCTGTGTGTGAGTGTGTGTGTGTGTGTGTGTGTGTGTGTGTGTGTGTGTGTGTGTGTGTGTGTGTGTGTGTGTGCGTGCGTGTGTCCGTTGTGTGTCGCAACATAAAAGTGGATAGCTCCGGACAGGGAGGTCGGCATTAACCTCTACAATCCCCTTGGCAGTGAGAGTACGCAACATGAAACAAAAAAAGTAAACTTTTATCCTCCGTGTCGCAGTTGGAAGACGAACCTCCCGAGAGCAACTCAAAGCCATCTCAGTAGAATACGCCAAATGTACATAAAATACAAACCCAATGAAATAACACGCTCCCTCAAAGGCCTGTAACCGATTCAGTCACGCCAGGACAGGCTAGGATCAACAGCTCTGTGCTTACGACTCCTGCCCTGTCGTACATCAGTAAGCCCAAACAGAAACGCTGGTCTGTTGGTTCATCAGCTAGGAGCGGCCATCTGGCATCGAGGGGCAGAACGGCCGGCCGGATGAGCTCATGGCTCAAGATGTTGAAGAAGGAGCCGGAGAGTTTAGTGGACTCCGGGGAGCACTCGGACTTTGTTTTGGCTACATGATCAGCGGTCAGGAAACGAGGGGAGATTGTCTGCCTGTTGTTGGTCAGTGAGCCACATGGCTCTGTTTGCTCTCCCTGGACATCCCAGTGAGAACCCAGTTTGACCATGTTATTACAAAATGAGATACATGTAAGGAGACGTTCAGGGTAAACGTCATCGTCACAAGAGTTTTTTTTTGTTTTCCTTTTTTTGACCAACCGCGTTTTTACGATCAATTGTGGGTGGTCAAAGTCAATATATTTTTTACAAAAGGTTGCATCAATTTACAATGCTTTGAACGTCAAGGGAATCTTAACTTCGTGATTGCTTTAACTGAGACTAGAGTTTGCTGTCAGTATACAAAATGTTTCCAAGACGTGTGTGTCTGGGGATACATCGCATAGGCCTAATGTTTTGTGTTGAGCGTTATTGAGTCAAGTGGACAGCAGTTTGGTTAAATGCTCCTCTCTGTCTTTTCGGGGCAGTATCAAACCAACTCACAGAGAAAAGTTTGTGTTACATTTTAAGTGTGAATTCTGACTTTCATATTGAACATGTGTGTTATGTATTTGTTATGCTATATTAAATCAAGCAACATAAAAACGATGAAAGCACAAGTGCTTTTGGTTTGACAAAATGTGTTTTGCCTCTGTTCGATGCTTTACTTTTCATTATTGAGTTACCGATTTGAATTTCAATGGGTTTAGAGTTTAGAGTGCATAACGTGATTATACGCGCAGATAAACTGCTCTATTATTAATTCTGCAGTCACAGTAACAGTTCCTGCTACTACTACATCTCATAATAAACACGGAGTCCTCAGTTTCCCTTTTCCTCTACAAAACGGAGATTTGGTCCGTTATCCGGAGGCGCGATCACGCGTAAATACGCGTCACCATTACGCGGAGACGGTACCCATGCTGCCCTCAAAACGCAATCCTCTCCTCCAGTGTTGACAGAAAGTTAACACTTCACTGCGTGACTAAACCCCCGCCAACTAAGCCGGACTAAAAACAAATAATAAATAATCGGATGGTTGAAGCAAGAAGGACGCAACCGAGAAGTGTGTGCGTGTACAGTCCTACAGCACCAGAGAGCTCACCCCCAAATGACGCGTCACTCCGTCCACGCCCACCGAATAAGAGGCGAGATCCTTCCACTCTGCCCCCGCTTGTCCCGACGTGCCTCCCAGCTACGAAGATGACACGCTTCCATCACGTCTCTTCCTCCCTCCACGATAAGGTGTTCACGGTGACGCCACCCATCTCCGGGCATCTCCCCGCACCACCGACGCCGAGGCGGACACCATGGGACACGCAGCGGCGGGCGACCACCTGTTCTCGGTGAGGACCACCGTGCTGTGGTGCCTGCTCTTCTGCGACTCCAGTAAGTTCTTTAATAGTTTTTTTTCATTTTTGCTTTTTTTTTCTCCTCTCAAAATGTAAACCCCGAAGGAACGCGAACCGTTGCTACCACGTTGAAGAATATACATGGGAAATAAGTGTCTTATTTGAGCCGAACCACTGACCTATGGACTCGCACCGACGCGGATAGTTTTCCATGGCGGTGTGAGCAGGTACCCATGTGGGGTCACCTTACCTCGCGCGTTGACCCCACGGTCGAACAGGTCCACGCATGGCCCCTAGCGCGAAACGCTTCGTTTAAGACCACTTTAGCACTTTTTACGCCCTTTACCGTCTATTCTGTATTATCCTTATTAATTGCGCGTCTTTGTGAACCACAGACGACACATTTACCTCACCTGACCTGTTTGGCTAGCTCTGGACATCCGGAACACTTCCCGCGGGCGGAAGGCTTTCATGTGTGCGGGCGTCTCGGAGGCTTTTTGAGTGACGCTCATCAGCTGTCGAGCACGGCCCCCGCGCGTGCATATCATATACTATAGTCGGTGTTTATTGGCTGAAGTGTGTTGAGGTGCGCTCGCGTGAGGATTAAAGTCCTTGGCTGATTAAGGACAAACCAATATGAATAATACTGCAAATAACACCCTCGCAATCATATTTTAACTGTTTTAAGATAACCCACGGAATTTGGATAGTGGGCATGGCTACTTATTAATAAGATGAATACCGGTATGTCCAAAAAAAATCCACTGATTGACATTTTTGAACGGTGCGATAAATCACCGAAATGATTTGTATGCGTAAATGAAGGCCTCGCTTTGACCCTTTTTTAGCGTTGCACACTCCGCCGGGTTGTCTCATTTATAACGGCCTAATGACGTGTCACCGCTGTCCTCACAGAGGGACCTGCGAGCGGCCGGGTAGAGACCGAGCAGGCACGTCGTTTCACGGGCACGTAAGGAGAGCGGCGCGCTCTTCAGTCGACTGTCGAAATGCGTTCATATTATCAGTATGATCATGGAGATTTGGAGGTGTAGGTCTGGCTCCAGGGTCTTTCTTTCATATTGTCACGTAGAAGATCAGACATTATGGGGATGTTACAATATCCATAAAAACATACTTAACACGTAGAAACACGTGCCCGCACACACACACACACACACACACACACACACACACACACACACACACACACACACACACACACACACACACACACACACACACACACACACACACACACACACACACACCGTACAGACCGCACACATGGATGCAATGTCATTATTGGTCTGCTTATGCTCCAGGACCAGGTGAAAGGAGAAAAATGTGTGACAAAATGATGTGTGACAGATAGAGACTGGCAGACTTACAGATGTGTGACATGTGACAGACAGATTTGTGACACACAGACAGATGGGTGACGTATGATAGACAGATGAGGGACAGACAGGTGTGTGATATATAAAAGACAGATGTGTGACATATGACAGACAGATGTTTGACACCTGAAATGTGTGACATGTCGTAGAATGATGTGTGACAGACGGACAGATGTGTTACGTATAATCGACAGATGAGTGACAGACAGATATGTGAATGACAGGCAGTGGTGCATGTGTGTGTGTGTGTGTGTGTGTGTGTGTGTGTGTGCGTACGTGTGCGTGCGTGTGTGCATGCGTGCCTGCATGTGTGTGTGTGTGTGTGTGTGTGTCGGTCAAACAATGAAAAGCAGTCCTGTCTGAGGGGAGATTAGCTCACCTTGCTGTAGCTCACCTTCGTTTAGCCCCGGCCAGTAATGATGTGGATAATGGAGTCTGATTACAGGGAAAGGGGGGGAGAACACGGATGTGGAGGGAGGGGAAGGGATGGGAGGGGGAGGAGGGGGAGGAGGGGGAGGAGGGGGGAGAGAAAGTGGGTGTGGAGGGAGGGGAAGGGATGGGAGGTGGAGGAGGGGGAGGAGGGGGGAGAGAAAGTGGGTGAGGACGCAGACGCTGATCCCAGATGAGGAGGGAGGAGTGGGTGAGACGGTGGGTGAGGAGGAGATGGAGGAGGAGGAGGGAGAAGGTGGGTGAGGAGGAGGAGGAGGAGGAGGGGGGGAGGGGGAGAGAGTGGGTGAGGAGGCAGACGCTAATCCCAGAGGAAGGGGAGGGGGAGAGGGGGAGAGAAAGTAGGCGAGGAGGTCAGTGAAGGGGGAGGGAGAGGAGGGAGAAAGTTGGTGAGGAAAGAGGAGAAGGAGGGGGGAGGAGGAGAAGGGAGGGAGAAAGTGGGTGAGAGGGAGAGAAGGAGGTGGAGAAGCAGAGGGGTGAGAAGGCGGAGGAGGGAGAGGGGGAGGAGGAGGAGGAGGGGAGGAGATTTCATACCTCAAAAAACAAAAAAAGTCCCCAAAACCCGACCAGGCTCCAGACTAATTCTCAGATTGTCTGGAGGTCTGGCGGCGAAATGTTTGAGCCCCACCGAGCGTACGCATTACACAACGTGTGTGTGTGTGCATGCGTGTGTGTGTGTGTGTGTGTGTGTGTGTGTGTGTGTGTGCATGCGTAAGGGGGATATAAAGGGCAGACAGTGTAAATGAGGTTGTGAGGGAAGAGGGCAGCGAAGGCCAAGTGATACCTTCAGTGAACCCCGGGGGGGATGCATTACAGGGGCAGCCCGGCTCAGACAGATCAGAGGCTTCCCCTGGTTGGGGGCCAGACCGCTGGCCTCTGATGACCCGAAGCCATCCCTTCATTACCTTCTGTCTTCCTCTAATCCTTCTCCCTTGATTCCATTTCCTCCAACGTATCTTTCGATCTTTCCGTCTCTACTTTCACAACATTTTCTCTGTTTAAACACAATTTTTCCAGCCATTTCCCTTTATCATGTTCTCATCTTTCTCCACCCCTCTCTCTCTCGCTCTCCTACTCCCTCTCTCTTTCTCTCCAGTCTCTTCCCCCTCCCTCGCTCTCTCTTCAGTCACTCCCCCCTCTCTCTCTCTCTTCCTCCATTCTCTCCCCTCTTTCCCATCACGCTCTCACTTCTCTCCCCCCCACTGTCCCATGTCTCTCCCCTCTCTCTCTCTCTCCAGTCTCTCCCCCCTCCCTCTCTCCCTCCAGTCCCTCCCCTCTCTTTCCCGTCACTCTCTCTCTCCAGTCTCTCCCACCTCCCTCTCTCTTCGCCCCCCCCCCCCCCCCCCCCCACCCTCTCTCCCGCATACCTCCTCGGTTTCTTTCTTTCGTTAAGTGTTCTTCCACATTCTCATGCTCATGTCCACAGACCACATGTTGCACCAGCCTACACGTTGAGACCACAGCTGGAACATCAGAGTCCTCACCAGGAACCCTTTGCTCTCCCTAACCATCCCCCCTCTGTGGTCCACAGTCGCGTGCGGCCAGGAGCTCCAGCCCCACGGCGAGGACCAGCTCTTCAAGAAGCTCTTCTTCCGCTACAACAAGTGGTCCCGGCCTGTGCCCAACGTGTCCGACGTGGTCATCGTCAAGTTCGGCCTCTCCATCGCCCAGCTCATCGACGTGGTGAGCCTGGACCGTCTGTCGGTCTTCCTGCACCTCAGACACACAGACGGACATAGATGCAGACAGACAGAGTTTGCATCTGTGTTTGTGTGTGTGTGTCTAGTTGGCTCGCTCTCTGTCTGGTGTGTGTGTCTGTGTGTTGATGTGGTGAGTAGTACATGCATCTGTCTGTCTGTCTGCCTCTTATTCTCTCAGTCTGTCTTCCTGCAGCTTAGAAATACAGACTAGCAGAGATGCAGACAGACAGGGAAACTGCATCTGTGTGTGTGTGTGTGTGTGTGTCTAGTTGGCTGTAGGTGTGTGTGTTGATGGGGTGAGCCCATATTTCTGTCTGTTTGTCTCTCTCTTTCTCTGTCTGCCTCTGTTTTCCTGCAGCTCAGAAAGTCAGACAGACAGACAGACAGAGATGAAGACAGACAGGGTCTGCATCTCTGTCTGTCTGTCCGCCCATCTGTCATTTGCCAGCAGTGGCAGCAGAACGGTGATAACTGTATTAAGTGTGACCCAACTCCACCGATAACTCTCTCTGTGTTCCACATCAATCACGGAACTGCAATGAAACCTGTTCCTATTGTCAAGGTCTGACCCCGCTCTGTCTCTGTAAAGACAGAGTCTCGCTGTCGCTGTGTCGTTCTCGTCTCTATTAACGCCGTCGCCTCTCTTGTCGTTCTCAGGATGAAAAGAACCAGATGATGACCACCAACGTGTGGCTGAAACAAGTGAGGACAAGGAACTTAATCACGACTTTGGTGTAAAGAATGAGGCCTACGTTATTACCGCATGTTTGGCTTATTGAAGACATCCCTCAAAATGATGAAAATCTGTTTCTGTAGTGTTTGTGCATGAGACCTTATGAACCGATACAGACAAGCTAGTGCCTCATTCAAATGTTTTAAATGACTTTTTAATAACGTAATTTGTTTTCAACTTCATTCAAAACTTTTTGAATAACATATTCAATTATCTGCATCGGTGCATAAAATCTTGAAAGTGTTGCACTGTATATTTCCGTATGGACGTGATCAGTGAAACTGGGCATTAAATGACCGTTCTCTCCGTGGTTCGCCGAGGAATGGAACGACTACAAGCTGAGCTGGAACCCGTCTGACTACGACAACGTGACGTCCATCAGGGTGCCCTCCGAGCTGATCTGGGTGCCCGACATCGTCCTCTACAACAAGTGGGTGGACGGAAGGACGCCTCAAAATATTCACGCATATTCAAGTCACTCACAAGAACGGTGTCGTCACTTTTATAGCAGTGGTTTTTACAGTTTGCGTTGCACTGAATTTGGGGTTGTGTGTAATGCGTTTTAAATATCAGATAAAACAGATAAGAGTCTTTTGACCTTATTTCGTTTCAGTGTTCACCTCGCTTTAAATACCGTCTACTACCGTTCTAACAATGACAATGGCGCCATCTAGTGGCCGTTGTACCATACCATGTGGACCCCTTCTCATTTCCAACACATTACGCAAATATATCAACCAACAGTAAAATATCAACCAACAGACAAATTGAGACCTTTACTATGGGTTTGGTGAAGTGCATATCAGAGCGCGCCACTAAATCACACCACCACCACATCCCCCACCAAGATAATTAATTTCAGACTAATTAAAGTTTTTACGACGTGGTTCCGCTTCAAAGAGCGGGTTCAATCACAATCTGAGGGGGTGGAAGAGGGGGCCTGAGAAAGATGTAATGACGAGGATTTGTCATCCATCTGCGGCGGTCGTTATCACCATTTAACAGGCTGAACCGGGCTGGGCTGGGCCTCCATTTGGAACGAGAAAGCTAAATTGATCTGAATAGCGGATCACTTAAGAACATAATGGTTCTTCCAGAGAAGTTAATTGCATCGTTTAGTCACAAAACGTCGCCGAAGCCTAACGCTACCAAATACATTTATACTTAAATGTCCTTTGCTTCTGTGCTTTTAAATAGGGGGAGGTTATTTAACTGTCTTGGCTTCTCCATACTGTCATCCGTTATGTTTGGGCAGCAAACACATCACCATTAACGGCGTAGGAAACGGAATGTGAATTATTTTATCGTTTAATGTTAATTGACTAAACATGGTAGGTACTTGCCTAATAGTTAGGCCCCAATTGGTTAACTGTCACATTGATATAACCTGTTAACCAGTTACGCCCTAACTGGTTAACTGGTTAATTCGATGGGATGTGCCTTACTTTGTGCCTAACCTTTTTCGACTAGACCCATCACCGCTCAAAATAAGAGCTGATCGATTTAACCAGTTGATCAATTTAACCACCACCCTAACCGGTTAACTGGTTTAATAGATCAGCTACTACTTTGACCAGTGACGGATCCACTACGTCGCGGACCTCCACGACCCCAACGTAACCTCCCTGGTTTTCCTCCAAACCCCATAGTGCCGACGGCGAGTTCGCCGTGACCCACATGACCAAGGCGCACCTGTTCCACACGGGCAAGGTGCGCTGGGTGCCGCCGGCCATCTACAAGTCGTCGTGCAGCATCGACGTCACCTTCTTCCCGTTCGACCAGCAGAACTGCAAGATGAAGTTCGGCTCGTGGACGTACGACCAGGCCAAGATCGACCTGGAGCCCATCGAGGTGGCGGTGGACCTCAGCAACTACTGGGAGAGCGGCGAGTGGGCCATCGTCAACGCGGTGGGCACGTACAACACCAAGAAGTACGACTGCTGCCACGAGATCTACCCGGACATCACCTACTTCTTCATCATCCGCCGGCTGCCCCTCTTCTACACCATCAACCTCATCATCCCCTGCCTGCTCATCTCCTGCCTGACGGTGCTGGTCTTCTACCTGCCGTCGGACTGCGGCGAGAAGATCACGCTGTGCATCTCGGTGCTGCTGTCGCTCACCGTCTTCCTGCTGCTCATCACCGAGATCATCCCGTCCACCTCGCTGGTCATCCCGCTCATCGGCGAGTACCTGCTCTTCACCATGATCTTCGTCACGCTCAGCATCGTCATCACCGTCTTTGTGCTGAACGTGCACCACCGCTCGCCCGGCACGCACAAGATGCCCCACTGGGTGCACCGCGTCTTCCTGGACCTCGTCCCCCGCTGGCTCTTCATGCGGCGGCCGGCGCCGGACGGGCGGCGGCGGCGGCTGCTGACGCTGCGGCGGGAGACGGGGGCGGCGGCGGGGGCGGCGGTGGCGGCGTGGGGGAGGAAGGGTCGTCACGACGACGGCGGCGGCGGCGAGACGCGCTGCCTCAGCACGTCGGCCACCTGGCTGAGGGAGGCGGGCGCCATGGCGACGACGACGACGACGACGACGACGATGGCGGAGTCCACCGCGACGACCACCACGACGCTGACCACGGCGAAGGACGAGCAGGAGAGGCGGTGCTACGAGGAGCTGGAGCTGGGCAAGCTGACGTCCTACTTCTCCTTCCGGCCGCCGTCGCCCCGGCCGCCCGGGTCCACGCCTCCTCCTGCTGCTCCTCCTCCTCCTCCTCCTCTTCTCCCCCCCCCGGCCAGCGGCCCCGAGGAGGCTGCGCTGGGGGAGTCGTCCTTCCTGCTGTCGCCCGGCGTGATGCGGGCGCTGGAGGGCGTGCTCTACATCGCCGACCACCTCCGCGCCGAGGACGCCGACTTCAGCGTGAGTAGGGGCCGGGCGGAGCCACCAAGGGTCCGGGCGGGGCCACGGGGCCCACGGGGCCCGACGGCATCGCTGTCTCTTTCATTTCAATACTAGAGGGGTGGGGAACGTACGGCCCGCCAAAGCCTTTCATCAGGCCGGCGGAGGCAAGGGCAAAAAAATAAATAAATAATATATATATATATATTATATATATTTTTTAATTAAATAAAATGTTAAAGCATATAGTCTAGCCTACAATATAGCTATACAAGCATAACTGACAACTTTTGAACGAAATGAATTAAGGAGAAAAAGGTTAATTTCCTTTGTTTACTTTGGAATGTTGAGGGTCACAGTGTCATTTCTAAATCTGACCATTGACAGCTAGCACTTCACCAGACCAAATTCAGAGAGACAAAACGTTGTGCATGCAAGTTATGTGGTGAGTGAGTTATTTTTATAGGCCTAAAAAAAGTGCGGCCCCCGAAACAAGTTACAAAAAGTGATACGGCCCTTGATGTCAAAAAGGTTCCCCACCCCTGAATTAAACAATAGGATTTGTTCTAGTTGATCCTGCAGTGTTTAAATGTGTACGATACTCTTTCACAAATACTCAACACTTCCTCCCTCCACACAGGTGAAGGAAGACTGGAAGTACGTTGCCATGGTGATCGACCGCATCTTCCTGTGGATGTTCATCATCGTGTGCCTGCTGGGCACCATCGGCCTGTTCCTCCCTCCCTGGCTGGCCGGAATGATCTAGAAGAGGAGGCCGCCGTCTCAACCACCATGACCCCCCCCCCCCCCCCCCCGATGACCCATGACCTCTGCTGGGGGGAAAAGTACGGCAAGTTTCTGGATAAGAATTGTGTTACGTGGGCTCATAGGCAGAACAGACTAGTAGAGTGCTGTTTCAAAAGACCTGACCGGGACTCGGGACGTTGTTGACCTCTTTGAGTTCTCTGGCCGGAATCTGTGGCTTAGAATCATTCCTCGACCGTGGAGGAGTTGGTCCGGTCAGCGGCTGCCCTACCAGGGGCCGACGGGGAGGGCAGGGGCCAAACTCAGCTTATTTTTTCGGTCTTCACCTTCTGGATCCTCACCCTTAACACACCCACACACAAACAAAGAAATGACCCCGAAAAGCAAAGTCAGTTCCTGGCTAGTCTGGCATCTGATGAAGACGTGACCAATGGCATTTCGTTTTGAGTTCTCAGGGGCAGGCAGTTGCTGCAGCAACACCCTGGATCTCTCCCGGAGTTCCCTTGAGCAGGAAACGTTTCTGTCACACGAATGCGTTGTTGTATCTGCGCTCTTGCGCTCCCCTTCGTGACCCGATGGCAGGTCGGACGTGGGTCAGGTCATCTCCATATGCATCAGTGGACTTGGAGCAGACAGGCCAAGCTCTTTCAAGCGCTCATCCTCTGGCATTACATGAAATACCTACAAACATATAGTATGTTTCGATTCTAGATCGGACCCATGGCGTGCGTTGTGAACACTTTCAAACCATTGCTGAAATTGTCAGCGAGTAATAGATTTTATTTTCATTATTAATTGGGCCGGAAATACGCTGAAAAGCAAATCATGTAGGTGAATGTGTTGTTGGTACATTTTTGTACATTTATTACTTTACGTTTAAGTTATTTTCTACTTCTACTGAATGACTCACTTTGCTGCTGCTTCTGATACATTTTAGATAAATATGTATTTATTTTATTATTATTATGACTTACACATTTTTATACTATACTTATTATTTTTACCAAGATTTAATAAACACATGTGTTTATTAAATGTTTCTTTACGACTGCTGCTTTCATATTATTCCCATCTCTACGTAATAAGGGACCGTGTGTAGGTGGTGTGATTTATTGGTAACACAATCATTTCTGTTCACATATCTAACAAGCTATGAGGTCACGATGAAACGATAACGCATCCCATTACAAATGTCCCATTACATATATAAATCGCCACAGAAAATACACACACACACAAAATAAACATTCCAGTCAGCGATTGAATATACAGTCATACCTCATAAAACATGTTTTATGTTTGATGAACAGTTCAGTCCTCCATTAACACTATCAGTAATGATATACATGTTTATAATATGATAACACATTCATGTAATTCATCATTCGCTAATAGCTTATTAATGTTGTTTACAGACATAGAGTGTTACCAATATCATATTTACAGTTTTATTTCATTAATTCCAATGTTGGGATGACATGACAATATTGATGATGAAGATGATGCACACATAGAATGCATTCACATAGACAGGCACTCAAGGTCGATATAGAAAATATTTTCCAAGTATTGTATAAATGTCTCGATCAGTATTTTCTCATTTTTAACAAAGAATAAAATCTCACATTTTATATAAAAATGACTATAAGGCTGTATCAATAGCAGAACTATTCTGCAGATTATGTGTAAAATGATTCATATTTTATTTAGTTTTTCTTTCCTTTTTTCATCAAATTAAATATGTGGGTTCGTACGAAAACTTTAATATCTACAATAGAGGAAATGTTTGCTGGTGGAGTTCCATTTATTAAAAAAAATTATTCAAACCGGTACCGATTTTTCCTATAAAAACAAATAACGTTAGTTGGCAGAAAGCAAGTATTGAAATATTGGAACCACTGCCGGTTTAAACCACTCTGTCCCTGTGCCCGTTAGCATCCACATGTAGGACGCAGAATTGGTACTCTCCTTTTCTCAGACGTGGACGACAGCAAAAAATTTTTTCGGATTGAATCATCGCAACACTGACAGAGAAGTACGAACCAGGCATCAGGGACGACCGCCCCGCTCGGCTACGTTCCAATACAAGAGAGAACTGCTTCTGGCGCACGTTGTGAAGCGACGTCAACTACGTTCCCGATAAAAAAAGTTAACACCTTTCCTCCGAACGGCACGACACAAATCCCGGACCCATGACGTCCAATGTTTCGACTTTTCAGCGAAAATAGATTTGATGTTGCGGACCGCGTGGGAAGCAGAACTCTCTTGTATCCACGCGCTGTGGGGCTTGAGGGCTCAGGTTCGTTTGTGGTGGTGTGTGCGTGTGTGGGGGACAAACCACCGCCACCACCCTAGAGCTGCTTCACGGCGCACCCCACTACGAGTCCATGGGTTTGGGCTTGGCCTGGTTGGCTCTCACCCGGCCCTGGTCCACGGCGTCCAGCATGTTCTTGCCGTCGATGGCGAGCGTGTGCGCGGCCGCCAGCATCTGCTTCTTGCACTCCTCCTTCAGCGAGGTGATGGCGTTCTGCTGGGCCAGACGCATCTTGCTGATCAGCTCCGCCATGTCGTTGTTCAGAAGCTTCTGGGTGCCCTCCAGCTACAGGAGAGGGGGGAGGGAGGGGGGGGGGGGGGGTGGGGGAGAAAGGAAGGGGGAGAGGAGGAGAGGGAGATAGAGGTTTGGAGGGAGAGAGAGAGAGAGATAGAGAGGGGGGGGGGGTTGGAGAGAGAGTTGGGGAGAGAGAGGGAGAGAGATGGGGGGAGAGAGGGATGGGGAGGGAGCGGGAGAGAGAGGGGGTTGGAGGGAGAGACAGAGAGAGGGGAGAGAGCGGGTTTGAGGGAGAGACAGATAAAGGGGGGGAGAGAGAGGGAGGGGGAGAGAGAGAGACAGAGGGATGGTGGGAGACAGGCAGAGATTAGGGAGAGAGGGACATAGAGAGATGTAATGTTTCAATTATATTTTAATAAATTGACTTGGCCAGCAAACTTACATATATTTATATATCGTTATCGTATAAATGCACATTTTCTCAAAATGTTTTTATAATTGAGTGAGGAAAATCACATTAACAGACATTAACATTTAAAACATTCAAAAACCCCTAGAACATGCCTCAGAGCAGCAGGTTCCAGCAGGCTAGGGGAGAGAAAACAAGAGGGCGTCCGTACCTCTGTCCGTACGGACTCATGGATGGTGGGCATGAGCTCATCCACATTGTGGATCAGATCCCGCAAGGTCATCCCTACAGTCTGCACACAAAGGGACAGAACTAATGAATGAATTAATGAACAAATGAGAGATGATTGGACGATTGAAATAATTGCGCAATTAATAAATTAATGTTATGTTGTCCATGTTGTGCATAAATGAAGGAGGAGAATGTGTGCATGAATTATTAAATAATGTAATGGACGAATGTGTGGATGTAGAGAATGAAAGGATGAAGAGACTGGATAAATGAATTCATGAATAAACACAAATTCATGACTAAACAGATGAACAAATAAAAGCAGCTGTATGGTAAATGGTAAATGGTCCTCATTTATATAGCGCTTTTATCCAAAGCGCTTTACAGTGTTGACTGACATTCACCCATTCATGCAGACATTCACACAGCGACGGCGGAGTCAACCACGCAGGGCGACAGCCAGCTCGTCAGGAGCAGTCTCAGCTAGGAGGAGCCGGGGATCGAACCAGCAACCTTGCGGTTACCAGCCAACCCCAATGCCGCCCCAATGCCGCGTATGGTTACTTGAGGTTCAGTCCCGACCAATGAGAAGCTTTGTCTCATAAAGCCGAGGCTGTGTGGCCGAGTGTACCTTGACGATGCCGATGTACTGGTCGGGGTGCATGCTGGGGATGTCGTTCTTGAGCTCCACCACCACCCTGACCAGGTCCATCACAGACTGGTACACCTTGTCTCCGGACCGGTCCAGCTCCGCAGTAGGGGCCTGCTGAGGGAGAGAGACAGACAGGCAGACAGAGAGAGAGAGCGAGAGACAGACAGACAGACAGAGAGAGAGACAGACAGAGAGAGAGAGCGAGAAAGAGAAACAGACAGAGCGTCAGAGAGCCAGACAAGAAGAAGTGCAACATGCTAACAAGCTAAGCTCGTTGGCGTGTTAGCCGGCATGCTAGCTTAGCCGACGTGCTACGAGGACTAGCATGGTAGCTACCTGTGCAGTGAGACGGGGGGGCTTCTCCGGCGGTGCTGGGGTACCCAGGGAGAAGGACAACATGGACACAAAAGTGTCACAATGATAAAGACCAGAGAAAATAGCCCGTAAAATGACAGTGCCATTTTTGAATCACGCGATCACTCACCGTGTTCCTCCGTCGGGTCCGGAGACTAAACGAGGAAGAGACAGAGAGCGTTATTGTGGAGCGGTGAGAGAACAAGTCTTTAGGTTTCATGACAACGCAGACCAGTGGTTCTCAATCTGGGAGTGGGTCCTGACCCATGAGGGGATCACGACCCAGGAGGGGTCTTAAACCCATGAGAGGGTCTTAATCCCATGAGGGGTTCTTGACCCTTAAGTGGGTCGTGACCCTTGAGGGGGTTCGAGACCCATGAGCGGGTCGTTCTTTCTCTCCCCGATAAATAGTCCCGTCGGTCGGTCGGATTTCGGTCCATGTGTAGCAGCGTTTTGGGTCAAATGAGCGGTGCATAGATACATGTCATTAAGGAGCAGGCAGGCGGCCTTGCTCGCGGGGTACGTACCGCAGCGGGGGGCCCCTCCTCCGGTCCCACGGGGTCCTGCAAGAGAACAGGCAGTCTGGTGTTACAGAATACGACCTTGGACCCCCGCGCCGGCAGCGGCACCGGCGGGTAACACAAAGTAACACTGGCGGGGCGGCGGGAACGGGCGGGGTTCCGAGAGCGAGGGGGGTGGAAACAGAGGGAGAGAGAGAGACGGTCGACGCGAGCTAAGGACGACGAAGAGGACGAAGACGGCGCTCTGTTTCGCACCAGGAGTCGCTCCTCCTTCTCCAGCCACTGCTCGTCCTCCGCCATCTCCCTCTTCTGCCGGCGCAGCGTGTCGTGCATGTGGTCGCGCTCCTGCTGCCAGAGCCGCTGGGCCTCCTCCTTGCTGCTGGCCTCCACCCGGGGGAACTCCCCCTCCTGGCGGAGAGAGAGAGGGGCGAGGGAGGGCAGGAGGGTGAGTCGATTGTTATCGTGTCAGACTCAAGAGATCCGATCTGGGTTGACATCTCAAGTCCGTGCGTTTTAATGTCTTTTTTTATTATCTTAATATGCTTTTTTTTTTTTTTTTGGAGTTTAAGTATTTGCTGCACTTAAGGAAAGCAGAAATCAATTCAAAGTCAAACGTTTCGTTCGAACCAGAGGTTCCGACCCACCCCCATGCTGCGTCGTCGTGGCGACAGCGCGGGCGGCATCAGCGAGTTCATGGAGTCCAGGGGGGACTGGTAGTTAGACGGGCTGGCCAGGTCAGGGGAGCTGGCGCAGAGTGCTTCGTTCAGCTGAAAGAAGATATGCCATTAATATTCAAACTTAATCCGTTAACACGCTTTTTTTCATTTCCTTACTTATCTTTCGTTTGTGCGGATGAGGTAATTGTACTGGTTTTTTTTTAAATAATGCCTGTTCTGTTGAATCAACTGTGACCGAAATTAAAATGGAGTAGAAATCCGTCCGCTGACCTGAATGTGAAGTCCGATGCTCAGCATGTTCCCGAAACGCCCGGGTTTCATCCTTGATGGCTGGGGGGGGGTGGGTTCAGGGGGGACAAGGAGAGGGAGGAGTCAGGGGGACAAGGAGAGGGGACGTTGAATATCAGAATACAGCGACATGAGAAGTGTTGTCTGTTGACGTGTGTAGTGTATTTGGGCGTGTGGTTTGATGTTTGTTGTCATCGTATTGTGTAGTCGTGTATTTGGGCGCGTGGTTTGGTGTTTGTTGTCATCGTATTGTGTAGTCGTGTATTTGGGCGCGTGGTTTGGTGTTTGTTGTCATCGTATTGTGTAGTCGTGTATTTGGGCGCGTGGTTCGGTGCTCGTTGTCATCACATCGTATAGCTTCTCACCTTGGGCGGGGGCTCGTTGAAGTTGAACTTGCTGTCAAAGACCTTGGTGGTCCGAGCTCTGTCCCGCTGCCTCTCCACGTCCTGCTCAATCTCCATGTTGTGCACGTCACTGAGAGGGTCAGACAGGTGCGTTGGTGAGCCGAACACGACGGACCGTACTGCTCCATCTCTCAATGTTTCAACAGCGCCTTCACATCTCGTTCTGAACTGAATGGCAACTCATACTGTAATTACTGATTTGAGTGTATTAACATGTGTTCAGTCTCTGAGTGTATTGACATGTGTTCAGTCTCTGAGTGTATTGACATGCAGTCAGCGTCTCTGAGTGTATTGACATGTGTTCAGTCTCTGAGTGTATTGACATGTGTTCAGTCTCTGAGTGTATTAACATGTGTTCAGTCTCTGAGTGCATTAACATGTGTTCAGTCTCTGAGTGTATTAACATGCGGTCAGCGTCTCTGAGTGCATTAACATGCGATCAGCGTCTCTGAGTGTATTAACATGCGATCAGCGTCTCTGAGTGTATTAACATGCGATCAGCGTCTCTGAGTGTATTAACATGCGTTCAGCGTCTCTGAGCGCATTGACACGCGGTCATCACCTGATCTTGATGACCAGGTCGGTGAAGGTGGGTCTCTCCCGGGGGTCGTAGGACCAGCAGCGGGTCATGAGGGAGTAGAGCGCCGGGGGGCACTGGTCTGGTTTGGGCAGGCGGATGCCCTGCTCCAGCTGGTTGATCACGTCCCGGTTCTCCAGCCAGAAGAACGGCTGCTGACCCCGACTCAGGATCTCCCACAGACACACGGCTGGAGGGGGACAGAGGGACGGACGGACGCATGGGAACACACACACACACACACACACACACACACACACACACACGCACACACACGCACACACACACACACAGACACACACAGACAGACGAACACACATGCACACAGACACATGGACAGACAAACACAAGCATATGGACACACACACACACACACACACACACACACAAATATTAACTCACAAGCCCACACACAAGAATGCGCACACACTCAAAGTAATTGAACAAAAGAAGGGAAAGGATATATAGTGAATAATAATCAAATGAAAGATCGAGTTGTGAAAATGATGAACTAGAACTCACCAAACATCCAGACATCGCTAGCCGATGTGAATCTCCTGAAGTTAATCGATTCAGGAGCCATCCACTTGATGGGCAGCCTCGTCACAGAGGCTGTGGAAAATCATTCACAAAATCACGGACAATACAGGGCATTGCAGTGGACAACGGTGAACACACACGCCCAGCCGACTCACGCCCACAATGCACTGCGGTGATAAGAGAGCGGCCCTACCTTTGTAGTACTCCTCCTCCTCTATGTACCTGGAGAGGCCAAAGTCCCCCAGCTTCACGCAGTCCGCGCTGGCCACCAGCACGTTGCGCACCGCGATGTCCCTGTCCCCCGCGGAGAAGGACACGGCATTACGGTCGGACTCTGGACGACAGTGGAGCTCCCTCCCCTGCTCTACCTCACAATGCTTTGACTTATATATACTCTATATATATATAGAGTATATGTGTGTATTTCTTCAATGTTTTTATTGGGACTTTTTTTTTTTATTCACCCATTTAATGACATGTCACTCAGGTGAGTCTGTGAACAAGGAATAATGACATTCATGTGATTATAGTTCTCATTGTAGTTCTGTTCAAGCATTTCCCACGGTTTGCTCCGAACTCTAAACACACACACACAGCCCACAAGTGACTCCACAACGGACTGCTTGTTTCAAATTGAACCGAGACACCATTCCGCTGAAAACAGAGGACTAAAAGCAGGGTTCATAGCGTGTCACCTGTGCACCATGTTGACCCCGCCCAGGTACACCAGGGCCTTGCAGATCTGCAGGCTGAACAGCACCAGGGTGATGTTGGTCAGCTGGTCCTGCTTCTCCGCCAGGTAGTTCCCCAGCTGAAGGGAGGGCAGGCGTTACGCAAGGAGGGGGGAGGATGGTGTAGCGGTGCAGCAAAAGGGGTTCCACTCCCTAGGGGAAGGGTTCTGGGTTTGAACCCCGCTGCCTGAGGTCTATCTGGAGGCGTCCTTGAGCAAGCTGCCCTAGCCCGTCTACCAGCTCATTAATGAACTGGAATAGCTTTTTCTATAATTATTCAATCGCTAGCAAAGAACGAGTGTAGCCATGCTAGTCCGAATGGGGAGGGAGGGAGGGGAGGAGAGAAAGAGAGAGTGAAAAAAGCAGTGAGAGAAAGAGAGAAAGAGAGAGCCCAACAGAGTGAGAGACAAAGAGCGAGAGAGAGAAAGAGAGGGAGAGAGAAAGAACGAGGGAGAGAGAGAGCGTGAGAGAGAGAGACAAAAAGAGTGTGAGAGAGAGAAAGAGAGAGAAACAGAGAGTGAGAGAGTGAGTGAGAGAAACAGAGAGAGAGTGAGAGAGAGAGAGAGAGAGAGAGCACCACTGATCATCACAAACCTCTCCAAAGGGGTAGAGCTCCATCACGATCCACACAGGGTCGTCCTCTATGATCCCGATCAGCTTCACGATGTTTGGGTGGTTGAGGTTCTTCATAATCACTACACACACGCATACACACACACACACACACACACACACACGCAATACATCATATATGAGTTGGCATTGTTGTTATCATCATTATTAGATTTGTCATTAGCATATGCTACTCTTTGAATCTCTTTTCTAGCTGTTTTATGTTATTTGACCTAACGTGGATAATACCATTCTGTCCTGTATTTAAAAGTGCTCCATATGTAAAGTAGTTGTTGTTATTGTAATATGATAATTATGATGATTATTAATAGTATATTATCATCGTTGAAGCTGCTCAATCCTATCCCTCTCGATGTTTGTGTTCATGCTGTGGAGATCCGTTTCTAAGTGGCACAATGCTGGTTTTACCTCCAAGTTAAAAATGTACTGGCCCATGCAGGGCATTCTGGGTAACTTCCTTCGTGTCCCCACGCTGCTGTGGTGGTTGTGGTCCTAGTCTACACACCTGCTTCACTCATGAACTTCTCCATGACGTCCGGGGAGCAGTCTTTGCAGGTCTTCACCGCCACACTCGTCTTGTCTCCATTCTGCCCGCACAAACCCAGAAAACAAGCAGACGCGCTCAGTTATCTCAGACGTACATGTTGTTTGTAAAGATTGTAGACGCACAATGTGTTTGTAAAGATCCTAGACGGACAATGTGTTTGTAAAGAGTGGAAATGTACAATGTGTTTGTAAAGATCTGACACGTAGAATATGTTTGTAAAGATTGGAAACGTACAAGGTTTTTGTAAACTCCTTCATACACTTCGCCGAAGAAGCCGGAGCCCAGGATCTGGCCGAGAGAGATGTCAGCGCGGTCGATCCCGTATTTCACCGCTGGAGAATACAAAGCAAGAGGAAATAACATTCAACAAAAATGATTAATTTATTTCCAATTGAAAAACGACTAGATATTAACATCTCGTTTTTGCATACCAGATTTCGGCCTTTCGTCCATAATCTCACAGTAAATATCGGAACCTGAAAAGCGAAGGACAATACATTTTTAGAGCTTTTTCATTATTATATTATTTTACAGAATCCTAATGATCTCCGGAAAAAAAATGTTTTTTTGCTTTTAGCACTCTTTCACATAAGTTCATTTCAACACCACAAGACGTGACAATTCCACTTTCAGCTTAACCTCAACTAGCCCTAACTGCGAACAATGAACACACATTTTCTAGACCACACATTTTCACTTCTCGAGAACAACAGTGGAAAAGCAACAACATGTTGATGACATTTCCATCAGTACCGTTTTCACACATCACACGTTCAAGTCCATACATTTTCATTAAGGTCACCAACAATAGGATATATGACCTCTCAATTCTCTCACATTAGACAGGTTGTGACTTGAGAGAGAAATATGAATTAATATTTGTCTCCAACACACTTTGTGACAGAATATCGTTTTGTTTGTAAAAAAAAAAAAAAGGGTTGGTCATTTGAAAAATATGAAAGATACAGCATGCCGTGTTTTGAAACAGATTGCATCAATTATTTTCAATATTATTATCAACTCACCCATACTGTATCTGAAGTTGGTTGACTCTTTGCTGTTTGGACACACAAACAGGAAGTGAGAGAGAGACCAGTAACTCATCTTTGATCTTTGTTTCATGAGTACAACCACAGTAAATAAAGAGGAACACAACACAAAGGTAAATTAAAGTTTAACTCACTCCTTTGGAATCTCAGGTAGGGAGCTCTGTGTGTTGACGGCTAACGGTCAAAGACATGACGTACATTTGTATTTAATTAACAACACAGAACTCAAACTTCACCACTTGAAAGTAAATTTATCCGCAAATAGTGTTGATCAAGCCTCAATGTACAATACGGTAACCAACAAAACTTTAGCTAGCTAAGGACCAGCTAGCTTTTGCTAGCAAAACTAGCTTAAGCAACTGCCATTATACTGGCAACTATTATTATAAATGATACAAAATTTAAGAGACTCAATGTCTCAAAGCTCACTGCTGTCGCTATCACACACACACACACACACACACACACACACACACACACACACACACACACACACACACACACACACACACACACACACACACACACACACACACACACACACACACACACACCTTTATTTGGCCGGGAGATGCAGGACTCTTCCGTTCCCTTCTCGAGGCGCCAGTAGCCGTCGATCAGGTCGGCCATGTTCTCCGCCATGGCGAACGTGGCCGTGTTGATCGACAGAGTCTGTTATCGGAAAGAAAGAAGAAGAACGGAACTGAACGGGTCTGGACCGAGAGACGCTTACATCGGCAAAAGATCGGAGGGTTAGTGATGGCTGCCGAGCAGGAAATACGTTGTAGTTTGGGAAAACGCACGCAGGTAAGGTCGTTCGGGAAATGTATCGCGTTATAAACACACTCTGTCACGGTTCAGATGTAAACAGCTAGAGGCACAACACAACACTTCAAACACTTGATCAAGAGACATTAAAATCGGGATTGTGTCAGAGGATAGAAAATCATAGCTGTTGACTGTTGATTTAAATTGAGCATGATGTATTATTACAGGCAGACAACAATCACGATCACAATAATAAAATGGTTTCTGTCTTTCCCAAGAAAAACAAACAAAAAAAGCCATACTCACTTGTCTGACTCCCTCCACCCCCAGGGTAACGAGCGCCTTGCCGTCGTTCTGAGCTAAGCATTTGATGCTTTTGATGTGTTTGAAGTCTGCGAGAAACACCGGCTGGGGGATGGGGAGGGGGGGGGGGGGGGAGTGAATAAATTAGACGTTTTAATGAGCGGAGCAGTCATGCACTAAGAACATGGGGGCCCGGCCTAATGGTGTTCGATCAACCACGCGGTGCGGCTCGATGGCGGCGGAGATATTACGGAGACGGTTAGACGGTTGTAAAAGCTCTTCTCCGTCAGCAGCTTTTTATTGACGGTTTAACAGCACCCTGAACAGAAGACACAACTGTCGCAGCGGATGCATCCTCCTCCTCCATCACCCTCCTTATACTGCCTGTATTAAAGGAGCGATGGCCCAGAGTATCCAGTACGGGGTTCGTGCGTGTGCGTGGTCGTGCGTACCGCGGCGTCTTTCTGTTGGCGTTGGCGGATTCCACGAGCACCGATGACCAGCTCCACCGCCAGACTCCAGCCTTGCTGTACACAACGGGACAAGGATACGAATCAACAACAAAAAAACATGCAAATCTGATTCTCAATGATTGTTCGGGTTCGGCGGTCATGTATTTCCCCCCCCCCCGCCCCTTCCCTTCCCCCCCCCTGGGCTCCTTCTAAGAGCTGCTCACCACGAGCTCACAGGGGAACACCTCCTCGTCGTAGTTCACCACCTCCCTGAGGGCCACGAAGAACTTGTGCATGCACTCCTCCTCCTTGAGCGTGGCGTACTGCTGGAACGTCTGCTGGATCTGCTTCCTCAGGTGCTTGGACTGGAGGGGGGGGCAAGCACACTGCAGGTCAGGTCACAACGCACCTACATCCAAGGGGAGTGAGTCTCAAAAGGGCTTCCGGAGACCATGTGAGGGGATACCCCTCAAACTCAGCCCTATAAAATGGTCAAGGAAGAACTCTCTTCCCTTTCCTAATGAGAAGTGTTTTTCTTTTGCAAGAACGGCTACATGTGAGAAAAAGGGGATACCAACATTGGTCTTTTGTGTGTTTCTGTTGTGTGTGCGTGTTTTGCTGTAAAGGAGGACACACACCTTCATGCTGTCGATCAGATTCTTGGGAAAGAAGAGCTCGAGACCCACTTCCTTCCTTCATTCGCGGAGCAGACAAAGGCAGAAGATGGATTTAGAATACAGTGTGCGACACATCCGCCATTTACAGCAGCTTTAACAGTAAACAGTGATCCAGTGTGTTGAAGAGGGACACTCACTCTAGCAGCTCAAAATTGGACCTCTTCTCCAGCCCCTTGGCGTTCATGTCTTTGTAGAACCTCCTGCAGGGGAAAGGAAGAGGCTTCAGCAAAGAGGTATTTTTTGATCCCATGAGAACACGGGGCAAGAAATCTCATCGTGCATGGGAAACGTTCAGGAATATATTTCGAAATTAGAACGAGATAAGATACGAAACATAGAAAAAATTGATGGGCAGAAAAGGAAAATGAATGAATAGAAAGAAACATAACACCACCAAAACAAGCTTTGCCTCTGGGTCTTTGTGCCACTCTTGGGGGAAATTGCTTTTGCTGTTTAAGCACAGCCAAGAGGGATGAAAGAATGTGTTATACTTTATTAATATCCATAAGGAAATTGAGGAAGTGGATGTGGAATGTAGAATATCAAATGTTCAATATGGAATGCAGAATACACAACGTAGAATACAGGAAGTTAGCAGGTAGAACGGAGAATACTCAATGTAGAATACAGCGTGTAGAATGTAAAACACAGAATGTAGAATGTAGAGCGACGAGTACAGAACGTAGAATACAGAATGTAGAAGGTGGAAGGTGGTGGCCCTCACCTGATCTCCAGACAGCCCAGCTGCATGGCCATGCCGTCGCTGACCTTGGAGGCGTGGATCTCCATGTACTCACTGCGCACCTGTGGAGGTCAGGACAGCCAGCAGGTCATACAGGTGGCGTTATCATCATGTCTCTGTGATTGGATTATTTACTGTTATAAACACTATATTTATTGTAGGCATACTTTTATTAGAATTGTATTATTATTAGAAATATTAATGCAATGCTTCTACAAACACATTCATATAAAAATGACTATAAATATATATAAATATTCAGTATAAGTGTGTGTTTGGATTTAGCATGCGGTGAGTTTGTAGTATGTCTTTTTTTAAACACCGCCCACCGTTAAAATACGATTGCCATTAGATCTAGAAACATCACATTAACAGCAACGTAAACAGAGCACAGCCCCCACTCAATACATCACGTGAAGCCATCTCCACGCATCTCCACGCAGCTGGCTAAGTGGTACCATTTACATTCAGCAGACGCTTTTTATCCAAAGCGACTTACACCCGTTCATGCACACATTCACACGCCGACGGCGGAGTCGACCATGCAAGGCGACAGCCAGCTCGTCAGGAGTAGTGAGGTTAAGGTGTCTTGCTCAGGGACACCTCGACACTCGTGTGGGGGAGGAGCAGGGGAGACAAACATTCATACACGCATTCATACACACATTCACATTCCGACGGCGTCACATTCCGAGTCAACCATGCAAGGCGACAGCCAGCTCGTCAGGAGCAGTGAGGGTTGGGTTTCTTTCTTTCTCAGCACTCAGCTAGGAGGAGCCGGGGATCAAACTAGCAACCTTCCGGTTACAAGTCAACCCGCTCTACCTGCTGAGCTAAGCGATATACCGGTGCAGTGCGGTGCCGTTTGGTACCTGTCTGTAGAAGTAGAACAAGGTGGTCCTGTCCTGGTCGAACTTCTCTAGGAAGTTCACAGGGATGTATCGGATCCGCAGGTCATACCTGTCGGGAGGAGAGGAGCACACACACACGTTACCGTCGGCAACCACGAGATGCAACTCATCAGCTTCAGGTGGCTATTAGCGCAGTCGCATCAACTTGCCAAAACAGAAGATGAATGCGGTGTAGAATCACAGGAAACACAAGGATTGAGAGTGCAAAAACACCCGATCACATATTCACACATGCATTCACGCACAAATATAGACACACACTTGCACAATAGCACGCAACCACGTACGCACACACACATGCCCGCAATAACACACACATACTCACAAAGGCCCAAAAACAAAAAATAACACACACACACACCCACGCACACACACATAACAGACATGAGCACACACGCGCACACCACTGAACAGTAACACACGCACACAAACACCACTGAACAATAACACACACACACACACACACGCACACACACACCGTTGACAAACACATCACAAAAGAGAAACCAAAAGAAAAAAAAAAGAAATGGGCTAGCCTCAAAAGAGACCAGACCTCCACCCTCGCCACCCTCGCTCCGCCCTACCTCCACTCGGCCTCGGCGTGGTGGCTCTCGTAGCGCTGCTCCACCTCTCCCACCGTCAGGTCCGGGTGGAGCCAGTGGAGCTCCTCGGACTTGAGGTGCGTCAGCAGCAGGCCGTAGCAGGCGTTGTGCAGGATGTTGGGCCCCAGCCGCCCGCTGCCCAGGATGGACTGGATGATCCCCTGGGTGGGTGGGCAGGCGGGTGCGGTCAGTGCGGCAGCCAGGGGCCCGTGCCCACGTTGAGGCCCGGCGTGGCCAATGCTAACACACATATTTGATACGTCGCCCCCCCCCCCCCCCCCCCCTCCCAGAGTATTACACCTACTAGATGTGACAGTTGACATGATTTCAGCTCTGATATTTGTTGTCGGAACTCAAGATTGTCGATTATCTGAAATCGTTAATAATTATAATAAATAATACTTTGGATTTTCATTCATTACGGACCCGCAGTGATAATAGTGTGAGTAGTAGTAGTATGATAATAGTGTGAGGGACACACAGCCCAACGGGAGAAGAGATTGCTCCACCAATGAGTATTTCATATATTTCCTATTTTTCCTATTTCATCCAATTAATTTTGGAAGCTTTTCTTCTTACCCTGATCTGCCAGGAGGCGTCACATTTGACCAGCTTGAAGTTCTTGCCCAGGTTGTTGTTGGTGGAGAAGCAGACCTTGAGTATCTTGACGGGGCCTCCATCTCCCGTGAAGCTGGTCTCGGGGCTGATGGGAGAATGGTTTGCACCTGGACTGGGCACCTTCCAGGACAGCGTTGTCGTGTCCCCGGACATAACCTCATACATTCTCAGGGTAGGGTGGCCCTCATTCCCACATCATCCTAGCAGAGACACAAAAAAACAGGCTAGGGGTCACAGCAGGCCATGGGTCTCTTTTGAGGTTACTGGCCTATTTCATTTTTTACAATTTAGGGCATTTAGCACTTAGCAGACGCTCTTATCCAAAGCGTCCATACACACATTCACACTCCGACGGCAGAGTCAACCATGCAAGGCGACAGCCAGCTCATCAGGAGCTGTTATGGTGGTTAGGTGTGTCTTGCTCAGGGAAACCTCGACACTCAGCTAGGAGGAGCCGGGGATCGAACTAGCAACCTAGTTGCTCGAACTCGAGGGGATCGACCGTGCAACAAGCTGATGACCAGCAGTTGTGATGTTGACTAACCATCACAAGCCTTTAGCTTTGTAAACCATTAACCTTTAGTCAACCAACCAGTCCCAACCAGATGTATGATGGATGGATGGATCAACCAGCCACGTTGGCTGATCCATTCATCACACGTCTTCAGGGACACTCCCACGTGTGATGACACTTTAGGGTCGGTGTTGAAATGGCTTGTCGTGGGTAGTCAACGAGAGCACATCTGGTGGTAAATAGGGGGCCTCTAAATCGTTTGGTTTGAGAAACCTATAAATATGCAAATCTACTTAAAAACACATCAGCTGTGGAAAAAAGTGGTGTCAAGATGATTGATGGAGGAATTAGCTGAGTAGCCGTCTGATGATAAAACATTTAAGCTCTGACTCGGTAGAGGCTTAAATGGCATAAATTCATTAAAAAAGGAGTATATCAAAGATAGGGGATCTTGCCTTTGAAAGGAACATGACGCTATGAAGCAAAGCGAACAGGAAACTAAGGCTGTAGGACATCACTGACACATGATTATGAGCAAAATAAGACTTTAGAGTTTAAAAATAAACATCGCACCCCTTTTATTCGTGTCATATTTTCAACACACCTGGTATAAAAGTCATACACACAAGTTTCGGTATCGCTATCGAGATCACATTCTTTCCCAAGCCAGGGCCTGTGTGATTCATAATATCAAACTGTCAATCTGAGGACTTGAACTCACTTGTGCACGACTCTGTCTAGAGACATCCGATACCCGGAGAACGTTTATATCAGACAGGTAATCTGCTTTACAACCTGATGAGCAACGGCACAAGACTAAAGCGCGACAAAACCGCATCAAAGGGGATCATGCCAGTAAACCGTAAACAAACAAGAAAAAAACGACACAAACACAGGCAGACCAAAGCACCGTTAGGAAATGCTTTCTTCTCTCTGGGCTGTAGATTCGGTCTCACAACCTCTCTATGGTCCGTTGTACACACAGGGGTCTTCACCAAACAAGCATGTCAACCGCGGAGAGCAGTGCATGGCGCTGTTCGTGTTTGTTCTGGTCTGGATGAGACTTTAAACGCCTCTCAGGCGGTGCGTTCCTGAGACAGGATTTTGGCAAACACCCAGGGCTACTAGAAATTGAACAAAACAGAATTGGGAGTCCCAAGTTTGCTGCAGCGGCGCGTTACAACTAAAAACACCCATGGATACCGAGCTGTAAGCACAGGCCTTCACAGGCCAATCACGAGCTGAGACTCTATTCAATCAACCAATCCATTCAATAGCAGCAAGCTCAGGATAGCAACATGTCTAATGTTGGCACAACACAAATTGTACAAATTGAAATCCCTCCCAACTATCCATTTTGACACACGTTCAAGTGTCAAGGCATCTGGTCTGTCAATCCCTGGAAATGAAGGCTGTGTTGACACAACTAACAGGTCGCACACAAAGTGTTGAATAAATTCAAGTCATGAATAGTCTTTACAATGCACCCACCTTGCAGTATCTTCCACTCGCGACCTAGAGCCTTCACCGGTCATAAACGCTCTTTTGACAAACAGTTTTCTGTATAAATGTGAGGTGTGTGTGTGTGTGTGTGTGTGTATGTGTGTGAAGGTCTTTTTTTTACCGCTGCATTGTCAGGCCGCTAGACTGTACCAGCAGGCCAGGACGTTGTTGTTGGAGAAGCAAAGGCAGTGTTTGGTTAGCCTGAGGCTGTGAATTCCTCAACGGGGCTGTGTGTGTGTGTGTGTGTGTGTGTGTGTGTGTGTGTCTGTGTGTGTGTGAGCAAGAGAGAGAGAGAGAGAGAGAGAGAGAGAGAGACAACAGAGAAACAGAGAGTTAGAAAGGGAGAGATCTCCACCTTGCACGCCCACCTGGGAGTGAACTAAAAGAGGCAGAAGAGTCGAGGAGAAGCGATGAATGACTGAGTACCTTAGCTGCCATGTTGAGGTTGACTTACAGCAGTATAAATACCACACAGTCATATGGAATATCATCGATAGAAGAAACCACCAGTATAGAGACCTTTAAAAACAAGGACCAAAGATGTCTGAAAGGTTAATAGTGGAGAATAGTGAATAGATTGTATGTTCTAGTCAGTACACTATATTTATATATATATGATATATGATATTGAAGGCTCCTGTCTGCAATCTAAACTTAGATGTTAGATGTTTAATGTGTGCAACATTGTGGCTGGGTTTCTAGGTTTTTGTGTTTACGTGACGGTGTCCATTTGTGTCCCTCCGTTCAGATTTCAGTTGTACCGTCAAATGAGCTGCTTTTGTGTTCGGTGATCATTTTCAGATAACAGACGTGTGCAATCTCTCACAGGCAACCGCCAAGCCCAAGGAACAAGGACCCATAGATAGTGAAGGGAGCAGGGAAAGAAACAGAGAAAGCAGACCCAATACACGACACATTCGCCCACGGGGGAAGGTTTGTGTGTGGTTCAATGTTGCGTTGAATTGTCACACACTAAAAGAAAGTTGTCATCTGATTAAACGGCCCCAATAGTGTACCGATTGTTTGCCTCCTTCAGCAAAAAAAACACAATGATTTATTTGCACTCCTCCTCACACAAAACACACTCGTTATGGTTGTTATGGCAACAGCAGTTTCCAGTGGGTGATTTTTATCACACGCTCTTTCAACACAACAACCCAGCAGACTTTGATTTAGTGTGTACAGACAGATACCCCTCTCTGAAACAACAAGTCTACGCCTCATCCGTGTTACAGCCTCCCACATCCATGAGTCCATGGTCGGTTGGCACACTGATACTCCATGGACATTATCCTACCTTTCTTTGTTGTATACAGGGAACGGGTTAACCTAGCGATTGTTAGTGCTTGGCACTTGGCCCTATGAACATCCTTACTGTACCGATAAATTGTTGTTTTCCTCTTTCTTCTGACAAATGTACTTATTGTAAGTCGCTTTGGATAAAAGCATCTGTTAAATGCCCTACATCTAGATGTAAATGTTGTAAACTTTAAGTGTAATGTTTCACCCCAAAAAAACGAAGCAAGATCAAGGAAGATCATGACAGCCAGATGATTCCCCTGGTAAAAAAAATAGCTCTGCTCTGAAAAGTCACTGATTCTTTAAATCTATTTATCATTTGCTTATCTTACTTTTAACCATCCCCCAGAATGCCAACACGTACAAAAAGGTACCCATCTAGGCTACCCGGTAAAGCCTATAAAAGGGGTCTACTTGTTTCTACGTCACGATCCCAGTGGAATGCAGCCGCACCACTCACCACCTGCACAGACTTGCTCTGTGGAAGAAACCCTGCGCCTCTCCGATCCTTCCACCCAACAGGAGGTGATAGTAGTGCTGTATAGATAGTCTACATTAATGCTCATATTATTATTACGACAATTGGAAAATATACCACAATGACACATATCGAGGCAGTGAAGCAACATCAACACAACTCACACAAAATAGTGCAGTTTAGTTGTTTTTTTTCAAAGCTTGGCTTGAGTGAGCTCAACCTTGTAAAGGCAACACATTTCCCTCTTTAAATGCATGCAACAAATAATACAACTGTTATAACGCAATAACAACCTCATGTAAAGGCTATGCGTGCTGTTGGCCAAGACGCCTTCTTTAGCAACTCGCATAAAGCGTCCCAGTCCATAGTTGACAACTGGTGACATCAATGCATTTAGTAAAATAACTTCAGCTCTTACCTGATATGGAGTTTCTATCTTCTTTTAAAAATATATATATATATATACAAGTAAGGGTTATTGAAAAATAGCGAATGGTCGCTAACGGACCGTTGGGAGCTGGGAGTTTTCCGAATCTGAGCCCAAGTTGGCAGGTATTCTCAAAGCCACTCCCTCACCTCTATCCTCCTGGGACGGCGCTACTTCCTCCTGCACCGCCCAGGTACGCTCAACATGGCGGCCTGCGGGGTTAATCATCACCTTACTCACCTTAATAATTGAGCGAACCTTTCGTAGTTGGCTAAACGCTGTGTAAGGTCAACGTTATAGCACTGTAATGTATGTATTGTAATTGTACAAATTGCACTTAATAACTTATTTGGTGTTCTGAGATGACATAGGCCTTGTGATGTAGCAGTTGTTCTAACGTTAGTTTATAATTACAACACTGAACATGGCGGCCTATTTTCTACTTGGCAAGAGAGTGGTGTGAAAATAGACGTATTTAACCCTACATAAACTGTCCATATCTTTATTAATAATTGGGAGAACCTTTTATAGTAAACGCTGTGTAAGGCAAACGTCGTAATTGTACACATTTTACTTATAAGGTGTTCTGAGATCGATGACATAGGCCTTGTAATAAGCACAGTTGTTCTAACGTTAGTTTATAAAAAAAATAACAACTGCAGGAACGTCCTACTTCTATCAAAATAATGTAATACTGAGTATCAGACAGCAGAGGTCGCTGCGCACTTGATGTGGGCCTGATGTAGGCCTGGGTCAAATCCCGGTAAAAGGGTAGCGAACTATTATCTCACTCACTCACAGTCACCTAACTGACAAACAAAACACAGACACAAACAAACAGACACATACTGAGACAGACCTGTAAAGAAGTATCAAAACCATGCTACTTGCAAGAGAGACCAGTACAACCGTATAAAACCCACTCATGCACTTGCTTCTCCCTTCCCCCCGCCCCCGCCCCCGTCTCCGTCTCCCCCAGCAGGGGCATTTGGTTTCTGTGCCAGCCGGGGTTCGGAGGCCGCTGCCCACGGCGACAGCTGTGGAGAGGGTCATGTCTGGGGCAGGAGCGGGCAGGAACATGCCCATCGCACCCAGCGGGGGACCCACGTCAGGGGCAGGAATCTCCGACAGGTGCGGCCCTCCACCGCGGTACGCTGAGGTTATCTCCATGCAGACTGGAGGAGACCGGTGACCACGCGCGTTTCTTTAGTGGTTTTTCTTACGATGGCAGTTGTTTAATTGTTTATCACATGTTAGGAAAATTAAATATGCCCAATTTCTCACGATAAGAGAACATGTTTAAAAAACTTAACTGAAACATTACTAGGGTAATAATAATAAGTAATAAGGACTAATAATAAGTGTTTTTTGGGTGTAGGTCGTCTTTACGACAAAGCAACAGCAGCAACCCCTG
>NC_140289.1:1453101-1455883 GCF_964030765.1 Micromesistius poutassou
ATCATTTCTGCCTGTGTGTGTGTGTGTGTGTGTGTGTGTGTGTGTGTGAGAGAGATCATTTCTGCCTGTGTGTGTGTGTATCAGAGAGATAATTTGTGTGTGCGTGTTTGTAAGAGAGGATTTGTGTGTGTGTGTATGTGTGTGTGCAAGAGAGAATTTGTGTGTGTGTGTGTGTGTGTGTGTGTGTGTGTGTGTGTCTAAGGGAGAGAGTTGTTTGTTGCCTGTCTGTTTGTTTCTGTGTCTGTTCGTGTGTGTCTCTGTGGGAAAAAAAAAAAAACATTTCTGAGCTGTTCGTCTGCATCCCATTTCCAATCAATCAAAGAAAACTTTATTTACAAAGGGCTCAGCAGCGCATGCTGTTGTGCACGTGGACAGACGAAAAAGAACACGGCATTCTGATCATACCGGTAAAGCGGAAACCGTCAGGACACTGAACCCATTTTAAGGTAGCGGCATAGTTCCTCTTCACAGAACAATAACAAACGTCTGGTTTCATAACGCCAGCGTCTCCTCTGTGTTACATGCTAATCCTGAGCAGACTTAATTCAGACGAAGAGCGTTTTCTGCATCACGCCATGGCGCACCGCGCGGGCTCCGTTTGTTCCGCTGAACATCTGTAGCCGTCGAAACATTCCTCTCTGTCGGCTGACAGATTTTTTTTTTTTTTCTCTGTATGCAAATCATTTCACCTCTCAGTGAGCTCATGCCGGGCAGAACTTATGATTACAATTACGATACCCAGCGTGGAGCCCCTCCTCAAGCACTAGAAAACGGTTCCCATCAAATATTCAACATGCTCTTGGGTTCGTTTACATAGGTTACACACGAAGTGTGCAAGGTGTGCAGTGTACGTTTTGATTAGAGGTGCATTTTAATGACGTCATTAAACACAATAGAGGGCGGATCCCGTGCGGGGCGTGTGAGACGGTAAACAGCGGTAATGACACGACAGGGATGGTTTTTTAATTCTAGGCGTACGAGTCGATGTTTCGCCGAACGGTCAGCAGCACCGCTTTGAATGCACCACAGAAGAATACACAAACAAAGTCTGTCTCGCATGTTTTGGCTTCACTGGAACAGAGCACTCTCCCACACACACACACACACACACACACACACACACATGAACACACACACACGAACACACACACACGAACACACACACACACACACACACACACATGAACACACACACACATGCACACACACAAACACACACACACACACACACACACACACACACACACGGACAGAGAACCACAAAGAGAACAGGAGGGGGAGGGGCCAACAGGAGGATGATGTCATCTCTGTAGCCTCAGACGGCTAAGCCGGGGTTTGAGATAATGGTGACATTTCAGGGTAGGTGATGTCATTCTTCTAGGCCCCCACCCCTCCTTTTTCTCTCCCTCCGCCCCTCTCTTCTCCTCTCATCTCGTCCCCTCTCCTCACCTCACCTCTCTTCCCTTCTCTTCTCCTCTCCTCACAGCCCCCATACCCCTCCCCTCCCCTCTCCACCCCCCATACCCTCTCCCCCCCTCCCTCCCCCCCCTCCTCCTCCCCTCCTCCCCTCCTCTCCTACCTTCTCTCTCATCCCCCCCTCATCTCCTCTCCCTCCTCTCCTCCCCTCCTCCCTTCTCTCTCTCATCCCACCTCATCTCCTCCTCCCCTTCCCTCTCCATCCCCTGCTCCCTCTCTCCTGTCCGTCCTCTCCTCGGCCTCCCACCTCCCCTCCCCCCCCCCTCTCCTCCCCTCCCACCTCCTCCCTCCCCTCCCTCCCTCCCTCCCTCCCCCTCCTCTGCCCCCCCCCCCCAACAGGACCCCCTCCCCCTGGAGCGTAGCACAGGTGGCCAGCCGTCCTCTTTGCATCAGAGAGCGGGAGAATTAGCCGGTGAATAGACATACATGCAGGGGGGAACCGACCGCAGAGCCCCCCCCCCCCCTGCTGTGTTCTAAGCTGTGGCAGCCGAGTGGCTGATGGTGTGTGTGTGGGCATGGTCTGCTTGGAGAGAGAGAGAGAGAGAGAGAGATAGAGACACAGTGAGAGGAAGGCATAGAGAGAGAGAGAGAGAGAGAGAGAGAGAGAGAGAGGGGGTGAGGGGGGGGATATAGCAGGAGAGAGAGGTAGGGGGGAGTGAGTGAGGCAGAGGGTGATAAACAGAGAGAGAGGTAGAGAGAATGTGGAGTGGGGGAGATAGCAGGTGTAAGAGAGAGAGAGCGAGATAGAAGGCTTGGAGGGAGCGAGGCAGAGAGAGGGAGAGAGCGAGAGCGAGCAGAGGGTGTATGTTTTGCTCTTTTGTTGTCGTGTTTGTGCACCGTGTTTGGTTGTCAGATAGCGAGCCCCGCTTCCAGAAAGAGTCGCACTGCCGTATTTAAAAAAAAGTGCAACATGTGCGCTGTGCATGTTTGCCTTTCTATGTTTTCCAATGGCTTTGTTGTGACTGTGTGTGTGTGTGTGTGTGTGTGTGTGTGTGTGCGCGCTTGCGCATCCTGCGCGCGTGTGTGTGAATATTGATGGGAATTGTTATAAACAGTATATTGCAACACATTTGTTGTTATACTTTTATTAGGTTGTTCACGTGAGATGTTTTAGGAAGGGCATTACTTTCCCATTAAATTGCATGACATAATCTCCTGCCTGCAGTATCATTTCATACTTATTTATCTCTGCACTGTTCACATTCCTAAAAAAAACTGGTTTAGTATATCTGGGAAGGCAGCCTCCACGCTCCACGCTCCACGGCGACCCCAGGATTAGGGTTTTATTTCGGGAGGTGTAAGCTAG
>NC_140289.1:1456083-1468583 GCF_964030765.1 Micromesistius poutassou
GTACGTGTATGTGCATGTGTGTTTATGTACGTGTGTGTGTGTGTGTGTGTGTGTGTGTGTGTGTGTGTGTGTGTGTGATCTTGTGATCTAGACCGTGGGCATCGGGGAGTGTGAACCAACAACCTTGTGGCCAGTGGGCACGATTGCAACACCCTCCCTGCAACTCCAGACCAACCCCCCCCGCCCAGCAGCCCGCTCTAACCTGTCGTTCTCTCTTTTTTTTGGCCCGCGCAGGGAACCACTCCAGCCCCATCGTCTCCTCCCCCGCGTCTCTCTCGGAGCCCATGGAGGACCGGGAGACCGGCGCGCCCGCCCGGAGGAGGAGGAGGACGAGGAGGAGGAGCTGCCGCGGGGGCCGCAGGAGGAGCAGGAGCAGGAGCAGGAGGAGGAGGGCGGAGGAGGAGGCGAGGAGCACCAGGAATCCGCGGCGGGCCGGCGGAGCACGCGGTGGTGAGCGTCGAGGTGGAGATCGGGCGCAAACTGCGGCAGATCGGAGACCAGTTCAACCACGACCACGCCGAGCTGGTGAGCCTCCCCCGATCCCAGGGCCGCGCAGAGGGGCTCTTATTGTGAAGAGTCGTCGGGAGTGTGAGCGCGTTACACAACGAGCGAATCACTGCAGATAAAAGCCGAAAGCGTGAAGTTGATTCATGGCTGTGTCAAAGTTACACAATTGTATCAAATCTCAATGTTTGTTATCGGACGAATCAGTTATCGTTTGAAAGATAGTTTTAATCGTTAATATCTGCATAGAACATCTGCATTTCGCCTCACAAAGGCGATGTTGACATTGCGGCCCAGGTTCTGTGTTTGCGCGCGTGTTGGTGCAAACGCTTGTGTCTTTGTTTGTATTTGTCCCTGAGGTATTTTTGTGGTGCCTGCCGCCATTGTTTGTGCAAGTGTTTAACCATGTTTGTGTCGAGTGAGCACTGACACAGCGACGAGGACAAAGGTGCCCAGTGCATCTCCGTAGCCTCGTCAACGTGATGGGCCAACATTCAGCTAGAGTGTCACCTATTATTGGGTGAACACGAACCCGACCACACCATACCTAATATAGCATCACTGAAGAAGATGGGGACGCTTACAGTTCAATTCAAAGTCGAGGAGACAAACGCTGGCAGTCAACCCGGGGGTCAGTTCCCCTCCTTTTCTCTTGACTTTCGCTATCTCTCCTGACTCTGGCAACGTGGGCCTGGATCCCTCTGCTAAGCCAGAGGAGTCTTTAATGGGCCCTGCCGAAATAGCTTCCACACTCCCACTGGTGCGGCGCTATTAGTGGATCGAGAGCCGCTGAGCTTCCAGGCCCTCGACGCTGGTGCGAGATAAGAGAGAAAAAAAAAAATAGAAAATGTAATTCCCCGTCCTCAGCTGTTTTAGGGAGAGATGGCTCCAGGTGCATTATGGGTAAGTGTAGAGAGCAATTTAATGTCTTAACCCCCCCTCCCCCCCCCCCCCCCCCCCACCTCCACTCTCTCCATCCTGACTTATTTTTTCCTTTCATTTAATAAGACATGAAAGAAAAGCAGGACGTTATTCAACATTCCTGTAGGCACCCGTCCCTGGTTGGCTGAGTACATCTGATCTAAAGTGTGGCTGTTCCAGGATCAGTACTTCATTCTGCTTCTGTTAAAGCCACCGCAGCACCAGTTCCTATCGGAGCACGCTCACAACAAAGGACAGGGGGGTGGGGGGGGGAGACGGGGTCATCCCAGGGCAGGGTGCTCGGGAGGAGAAGCTCCTCATAATCCAGTGTGATGGGCCCCCGGAGGGCCCCTCCTTGGCACGGCGGGGCCGACATTTGTTTATATTTAATGTAATCCCCAGTGGAGACCATTGCGCGGCACACAGCTAATCCCATCACAGTAAAACAAATCACGGGTCAAAGTGAAAATCAAATCTGTTTTTATCGGTTGTTGTTGTTGTGAATTTTAAATTGACGTTTTACTACAGAAGTCAAGTGATAATGATTCTTTATCTACTTTCGTATCGTGTCAGGAAAGCAAATACTAGTATGTTTTTCTCAGCTTCAAGTTGGTATGTTTTGCGACAAAACAATCGAAATGAAGACTTTAAATTGAATCATCCATAACCTGGGGATCCTGTTGATTCTCACGTTTATCGGACACCTTGTAGACTTGAATGAACCGATTAATCCACTCATCTCCACCTCTCGATCTCCCCGTATCGTGAGTGTTTACAAACTGTGCACACTTCTTTATCCAATCGCCTCCGGGGCCGTGACACATCACCTTGTTTACACTAATGGGACGCGTGTCATCTGAGTCATCGCCTAGCAACCAGCCGCTTTACCTGGCCCGGACGGCTGCTGCTGTAAACACCCATATCTGTTCCTCTTATCAGGACCTGTGGTGTGTGTGTGTGTGTGTGTGTGTGTGTGTGTGTGTGTGTGTGTGTGTGCGTGCGCGTGTGTGGATATATGTGTGTTTGTGTTTGTGTCTCTTTCTCTGTGTGTGTGTGTGTGTGTGTGTCCTTGCCCTGACTGGGGTCTACGTGACTAATAGGTGCGGTTTGTCCGATAAGTTTCTCCCGGGTGATGGATGGACCCTGTAAGGAGAGAGAGAAGGCGATTAGAAAGGAACAGTGAAAGAGCCTCACAGAGGTCCTCAGACGGGACCTATAGGGAAGGTTGTTTAAGCCCGTCTCAAAATAGACCGTGACTCACTGTCTCTCTCTTGACGTAGGCAATAACACAAGCTAACCACAATTCTTCTGGTATCACACAACGCAGTCTGTCTGTCTGGCTTTGCACGCGCGCGCACGCGCGCGTGTGTGTGTGTGTGTGTGTGTGTGTGTGTGTGTGTGTGTGTGTGTGTGTGTGTGTGTGTGTGTGTGTGTGTGTGTGCTGTGTGTGTGTGTGTGTGTGTGTGTGTGTGTGTGTGTGCATTCACGTGTACACACACACACACACACACACACACACACACACACACACACACACACACGTGCAAAAAGCCAGACAGACACACACACACACACACACACACGTGCAAAAAGCCAGACAGACACACACACACACACACACACACACACACACACACACACACACACACACACGTGCATAAAGCCAGACAGACACACACACACACACACACACACATACATACACACGACTTGTGTCTGACAGACATAAAAGTGCAAATGTCCTCTTTTGATCTTTGAAGCACTTGAAATAGTTGTTTATCCTGCATTGTTTCATACTATTCAAATGAGCCCTGCATTGTGGGGGATAGATTTAGTAAATGCGTTTGCGTCTCTAATTTGAGTTCCTCTTGAACACGGGTTGGGCGTTTCACTGTCACTGCCTCAGCTTTCTTCTGGCACGGCCTGGCGGTTAGTGCTCACCGCTCAGCGTAAAACCAAAAAAGAGAAACAGGGCGAGACGGCGGTGCGTTTCATCACGCGATTTAACCGTCTCACAAATGCAGAGCATTTCTCAAGAAACAGTCTTATCTTTTCCTCCCTAGCGAAGCCACAATACACCCCCCCCCAACACCCATTGCCTAAGCTTGCACGCTACACTGCCCGCGTGCCCACGGGCCCAGCTGTAAACCTAGCCGGCCCTTTTTTTAAACTCCCAACACAATTCAGCAAAACGATCCTAATGCAGAAAAAACGAGGCCTCCAGGGGGCGCCAGACAGTCTACTATCCAAACACCACAGAGTAAAGGCAATTAAGGACAATTAGGGCAGCGTTTAGCGGTTGCCGGTTGGGCTCAGTTTAGCTCCGCTTAGCAGTGTAGCGCCGCATCACCGTGGCCCGCGGCAGTCACTTCACCGCCAGGCGGGGAGGGGGGCTGGAGGAGAGAGAGGGGTGGGGGGGGGGGGGGGGGGGGCTTGTCGGGGGAGCGGGGTACAGCCCCCGGGATCAGATGGAAGTAAAAAATGAAATAAATAAGACGTTTTTATTGCTTATGCAACCCCGGTGCAATGATGGGGAGGGTGTGGTGGGGATCTGCTCAAACAGAGAGATCAGAGGGGACAGGGAGAGGGGGGGGGGGGGGAGTGAGGGGGAGAGAGTGAGGGGGAGAGAGTGAGGGGGAGAAGAGGGGGTAAGAGAGGGGGGGGTGGTGAGGGAGATTGAGAGAGCGAGTGGGGAGAAGGGAAGAGTGAGAGAAAGGTGGGAGGAGAGACAAATACCGAAAGAAGTGGGGAGGAGATAAAGTGAAGGGCGGGGGAGAGAGACAGAAGGGGGAGAGAGAGAAACGGGGGGGGAGAGAGAGAGAGAGAGGGAAACTGAAAGGAAGGATCTGGGCTGCTCCTGTGTCTAACGGCGGTGCATAATGTGCCGTCGACGCTGCAGAACAAAAAGTGACAGAACTGGGAAGAGGGAGGCGTGTGGTGGGTGGGAGGGGGGGGGGGGGGAGGAGAAGGGTGTGTGAGAGAGAGAGAGAGAGAGAGAGAGAGAGAGAGAGAGAGAGAGAGAGAGAGAGAGAGAGAGAGAGAGAGAGAGAGAGAGAGAGAGAGAGAGAGAGAGTGAGGAGTGCTCCTCTCCATGTCAGGTTACATCGCCGTGTTTTGGGATAATTATCCGACTGCCTCGGCAGTAACGAGCGCGGGAAGACGTGATGAAATGAGGCCAGCGTTCATTGAAAGCTCACCCCTTTGAGGTTTTTTTTGAGGAGTCCACACACACACACACACACACACACACACACACTTGCCTCTGAGAGATAAGAGGGACAGCTCCCCAAAATGAAAGGCATTGGGGGGGTGGGGGAGATTAAAGAGGTTGTGTTAGTGCTGAGGAGGGCTAAAGGAGTTGTTGGAGTCTTGTCTTTCTTCCTTTCTTTCTTAGGGTTGCTTATCAATCAAGTGTGACACATTTGCTGTCCTGTTCACTTAAAGTAACTAACTAACAGCGTTATCTACGTACCTCTACTGTAACACAACTCTAGTGCTCTTGCATTACAGTAACTAACTCACAGCGTTATCTACGTACCTCTACTGTAACACAACTCTAGTGCTCTTGCATTACAGTAACTAACTCACAGCGTTATCTACGTACCTCTACTGTAACACAACTCTAGTGCTCTTGCATTACAGTAACTAACTGTGTTATCTACGTACCTCTACTGTAACACAACTCTAGTGCTCTTGCATTACAGTAACTAACTCACAGCGTTATCTACGTACCTCTACTGTAACACAACTCTAGTGCTCTTGCTGTTGGCTTCTGGCCTTGTTAATGAGAGCAGCTAATTGCAACACTGCCAGCTAATGTCCGACTTTGCAACACAAAGCTGAGACGTTTCCTCACAGCGCTTCAGTGTAGGCACACCGGGGGCTTGTAAAGCTAATTAGGTCATTAGAAAAAAGTGTTTATTCCATCCACGGTTCAAAGTCCGACCTGGCCGAATAGCTTCGGATCGCCTCCTCTGGCCGGGGAGTTCCTGTGTGATTGCATGCTGCAAGTTACAAGAAAAGAGCAATACCCACAGGTAGACTGACACCACCGCCGCCACCGTGACTAAAGTTAGACTCAGAAGCTGCAGACTGCAGCGCAGCGCGAGGCGGAAGCACCCGCCGGCACCCCCGTGTGCCGGAAAACACAAGCGCTTTTTTTTGTTTGTGTGGAAACACCCAGGGCGGGGGGCTCTCTCTCAGCGGGGCTCTGACAGAGGCCTGGTTCACCACAGATCTCAGGCCGCTCACCTCACAGGCATGGCGTGGCGACCAGGAAGCACAGATGTTCCTGCAGATGTGTGTGCAGACACCGACGGCGTCAGCGCTGTGTTTCAGTCCGTCAGCTGACGGCCGGGGCTGTCAGCTGACTGCTCTTGATGGGTGATAAATGGATCTTGCGTTAGATGTGTCGGCGACATCCCCGAGGTGCGGATGGTTCTGGGGGGGGGGTCACAGTCTACCTGTAGGCGTCCTTGATCCAATGTGCCCACTCACCTACCCATCATCGACGTGTAACCAAAACCTTTTCTTTAATCCGGCAGCAGTGTCCTCCCTGATGGTGTCGTTGCGTGAACGTAACGTATAAAGTGTTCTTCTCTACGCGGTCGTCTGACCCCCCCCCCCCCCCCTCTGTCTCTGTGTTTGCCCCCCCCTCAGAGGCGCCTACGGGAGGCTCTGCCGGTGTGGATGCGTCTCGCCGCCGCCCTGCTGGGCCTGCTGTTCCCCCGAGAAGCCATGGTCCCGCTGAGGGCGGAGCCCAGATGAAGCGCCGCCACACCTCCCCCCCCCCCCCCACCCCACACACCACCCCCACCCCACCCCCCGCCCCCCAACCCCCCGCCCCCCCCAACCCACCAATCCACCACCCGCTCCCCGAAGGACAGAGGGATCCCCGGGGGGGTTCCTCCTCTCCCCCCGCACCCCCCCCCCTACCCCCACGAACGGTTTCCTCCTCACAAACAAGGGAGCAGACTCTTAAGATGGCGCTGTAGGCTGGATCAGGGGTCCGGGGGGGGGGGGGGGGTTGGCCCTTTGTTTGACGGACAAAGACGTGACGGAGGAGGGGGGGGGGAGGGGATCCTAAAGATGGCCACCGCTGGACGGCGAGCCGATCCACACGTTTTTCATTTTTTTTTCCTTTTTCCAGACGTTTTTTTTTTTTTGGTTCACCTATCCAAAAAAGAAGCCATTGTGTTTGAAGAGATATTTTCGAAATATTTGTAAGATGACCTATTTTGTACAGTGAAATGCTGTAAAAAAAAAAAAATGTATTTGGTGTCTCTAGTCCAGACGGACCTCCATCCTCTGCCCAGGGAATGCCTTATTTTCTCTCGCCGCCGAACACACACACTCCCTTACTCCGCGTGGACGGAAGCCCTCCTGGTAGGGACGGGGTCAAGACCGGGGGGCCGGATGTTTAGCCTGGCGACCGCCAACCGCGAATCGACTCGAATCGCTGCGAGGAACACAAAGACATTTTCACCTCTCACCACCCCTACCCACGGTTGCAGGTTCAGAAAGACGATGATACGTTTATATTAAGGTGTTACAGTTTTTAGACGTCTGTCCACGACGGACGAGAGACGTTTCATTGACTCATGATACATGATTTTTTTTTTGGAAGCGGCCTCAATAACTTAATCCTATTGACTCCCAAGGTTTTCCGTTTTTTTTTTTTTTAAACAACAGGATATATTTAAGAGGATGAAATTCACTTCACTGACGACAAATGAAAGAACTTTGATGTTGATCTACTTCCAATCCCGTCCACTCTCCACCCCCTTGGAAGACCGCAAACCTGGGTATCAAAAGCCCCCCCGTTACAGAACACCTGGTTGCGAGGGGGTCCGTTGTGAGTGTTTGCATCTTGCTTGTTGTACAAAATCGTAACATCGTTTTGAAGCCAAATGACAAGCACACAAATCTCAATCAAGCCTCAAATGTGAGATTACGATCAGGGAACTGTGAAACAATCAGACAGCCAAATATAAGAGACAAAGAAGGAAAACTTATGACACATTGACATCACCGTTTTCTCAAGTTTCTTCTAACAGCTTCTTTCTTTCTCTGGTTGGAACGACAATCGCCCCCCCCCAAACGGCCTGGTCTGAGTCCATGTGTCCTTCTACTTGTCTGTGTTTCGTTAGAGCTTGGTTAGTTCAAGCGACAAAGATGTTTATTAGAGATTTAATAGAGAGCAATACTTAAGGCAGCGACATGCATTCACCTGTAGAGATCTCCATCCCTCTCACAATCAGACTGGTATGCATCGGAGTACATTTGAAAGCGGAGGGTCTCGCGCTCTGTCCTCAAATATAATTATCTATATTCTATAACCTTAAACCACTGTGTTACATAATGACTTCAATGTCCTTGTTAAATATATTTACATAGAATACATTGCAGAGAAATAGGTGAAAGTAGACGTTGGCATTTCAGAAAGCACCACCGATGTACGACGGAAGCGTTTTAAGTTTTAAAGAGTCTGTTTGTTCACCACCACTTCCAGTTAAAGACGTACGTTGAGTTGAGTTGACACAGAGCTACCCTTTTTTTAAATCTGATTTCCACCCTGTCGTTCTATGACCACAGACTAATGTTCCGGTATATCCGAAAGTTTTTCACACAGCTTTTCACCCCCTTTCACTTTCAACACCACAGCCCACAGTTTTTTTTAAATATTGTTTCCTTTTAAATTTAAAATGTTTTAGTAAATAAGGATGTGAAACGATGACATTTAAAAAGGTTTTGTCAGGAGATGTACAATTTTTAACATTTTGTAAATGAATACCGTGAATTTGTTTTGAAGACACTGATGGATTTCCTTTTTCTTTGTGATGTTTTCTTCAGGGAGTCGAGAAGCTCAGTGTGTGTTTAACATGGGCCTGGTACACTGTTTTGGTCTGTCGTACAGAACCTCTTAGAGTCTTTGACAACTTGTACTTCCAAAAGACATACAATACATTAATAATACAATTCCCCACTCAAAAGTGACTTAAAACATCCGCAAAAACGTTTTTGTCATTAAAGTTTTTGTATGAATTCATTAGCTGAAACTGTTTTTTTTTATTTCTTCCAGTGAGCCAATATTGAGTCACGACTGAGTGATCAGTAGTGACTCGCTCTCTCTCTGTTCCACGGCTCTCGCACGCTCACACTTCACGCTGTCCACGTAATTCAGACTGAGCTACTCAGCCTCCCTCTTCAAAGTTTTTCATTTTCGTTTTTGTTTTAAAAAGTAATTTATTTTTTATTTATTTTTTGTATATTTGCCCAGTACTACTACTACTACTACTACTACTACTACTACTACTACTACTACTACTACTCATACTTCTACTACTACTACTACTACTACTACTGTACAGATGCTATCTCGAAGTGGACTGAACAACAAGGGTGGGGATATTTTTCTTCTCACTGTTGTCGTGTGCGACAGTGTGTGTGTGTGTGTGTCGGCGTTTGGATTGTTTCCGGAGGCTGGACTTAAGCCATGAGCATTACGCAGTTCCTCTCACAAGCTGTCCGAATTCTAAACTGTAAGAATCACATAACCACCAGACAATCAGACGTACAACACGTGCCTTGTGAGCGACAGAGCTCACATGACCTGTCACATCACATGACCGCCCCGCGCTCATGCGTCGAGATGGCCGACGTAGACGCAGACCACTGCTGGTCCGCGGCTCCGTTTTATTTCCATTTTTTTTTGCTCCACACACCACACAGACAGTGAGATGTAACGAATGAACTGCGAAGGCGCACAGACGGCACCGTGTTGTCTTTAGGGCCCACTGTGAAAACAACGTTGACGGAACGACGACATGACAAAACAACCAAATGTGTGTTTTTTCTGTCACATCTTACTCACGCGCACACATGTTCAACCTTTGCACACACACACACGCCCGCAAAAACGACTGTTCGCACTCTTATCTGCACTGTAAAAGACAGCCACATCTCATCTACCGCGACGACGACAACAACAGACAAACAAGACACGGCTGTTTATTTTAAGGTGCCTGTCTCTCTTTCTACTCTACGCCCAGAACTTCCCGTCCCCATTCCCTCTAGACTGCAACATCTCTTTATAAGATCTGTATTATGCTGGATTGACCTAGTTTTGTCTAGGCCTCTGTGCTTTATCCGTCTCTGGATCTAGTAGGGCTGATAGTTTACATTGTGAAGGAGGAAGTGCCACGGTGCCCAGTATTAACCGATGGGTTGCATGACGGGCCAGACGTTTTTTTTAACCCTGAGTCTGTTTTTTTATTAATCGCAACCGACCACGGTCGCACACTCTGCCTCAAGGGAAGAATTTATTCAAATGGTTCAATCTTCAGTGTCTTGAATATCAAATTTTCATCACTCATTTTATTTATATATTTTTTTTGTTGATTTTAGATCAAGAAGTGCATCTTTACTGTCCAAGTGCTGTGATTTGGTGTTTTTCTACCTGAAATTTGTACAACACGGCTCTTATGGTTTTCTTTACTGAGAACAGCAAAAAAAAAAAAAGGAATCTTTTTGTAAAAAGAAGAAAATACTTATGACAAAACACAATTTCATTCTTTTTTTCTTTTATACATATTGCTTTTTCAAATGTGGTGGCATTTCTAAAACGTTTTTTACTGCTTTTTTGGGGGCAAATCCGCTGTGTCACTCTCAGTTCATGGGATATTCTTTTTTTTTTTTTTTTACCGATGTAAACGGAGAATAACGCAAACCCTACATTCCACTGAAATCTGCATCTTAAAGATTCTGAATGTAATGTCATTTCGAAAAGAACGGAAAAAAAAATCTCAAAACAAAAAAACGAAACACACAAACGCAGTAACCTATGACGACGGAGGTTTTTTCTTGTGGACTTTGATGCACTTTTGCTGCGTCTGAGGTCCTTTGTGGACGAGGTCTCCTGCCTTCACGTCGACTTCACCCCCCCCCCCCCCCCCCCCCCCGGGTCCAGAGCGCTCTCGGCGATTTCACCTCCACACGCATCCGATGAAGTGAGGCCCAGTCCGAAATGTAGCAGTTTTTGATTTTATTTTTTAACAAACTTTGGCTGTGAGCTCTCCGAGACCGCTCTGCGCGGGCGGGGGTTATTTTCCGCGGACATCGTTAAAAGACAACAATAGGGTTGGAGAGAAAAGGAGGAAAAAGGGGATGTATTTTTTATCATTTCTGATTTTTGTTTTTCTAGTGCAATACGCTGTACATACGAGCCTTGCTCTCGAGAATCCGACAACATGTCTCTTTATTTCCTTGGTTGTTTAATGGATTCATTACCATTTTTTTTTTTTTTTTCATTAAACAAAAATTATCAATTTCTATGTCTTTGAGTTTTCAATGTTTTCTCTCTTCGAAATTGAAACAAAATCATGAACCATATTGAAAATATGTACAATATCCACAGGGATCTGACTTAAGGCATAACACCCTGGTGAATCATCTCTTCACAGCCGATCTGACAGACATGTTTACACATGAACACACTTGACATCACATCTGTATGCCTAGAAATTGTATTGTGCAAATGGACAGCCTGTAGACTGCACCCACGTAGAGAAAAACGTGTTTATTTACAAAAAAAATAGTTTTCCCCCCGACAGGCGTAGTAATTCAGCGGTCCGACCCAGAGAACCAAAGGGCCCTCAAGGTTCTGTCCAGGGGTACACGTAAAATAACTTCACTAATGAACCCTTCCTCTTCAAATCCATGAAAAGAGGTTCTTTATGAAAAGAGGAGTCTTTACACTGGCGACTCGGTTTAAGTACTCTGTCGAAGCACTCACTGAAGTCCTATCGATCCACTGTTAACCCTGATAAGCTCCTCTGGGTGTCCCCCGTCAGTCTGGTAAACCCTGCCGGTTAACCCTCAGAGCCGACGCGTCCGCACTCATCAAAGGCACTGCGGTGATCCCAGGACACATACCTGCTGTGTGTGAAAGTCACTTAAGATACATAAGACACTTGAGATAAAAGGAGGTAAAAGTGGTTGGTATGTGTGTGTGTGTGTGTGTGTATCTGTATGAGTGTGTGTGTGACTGGGTACGTGTGTTGTAGCGTAACAAAGGGCTGTCAGCCGACCTGGGCAGCCGGGGTAGGAGGGGGAGGAGGAGGGAGGATAAGGAGGGAGGCTCCTCCTATCGTTTAGGGAGGCTGAGCCACAGGCAGCACCAGTTTGCTTGGCTCAGCAGTTTCCCTGCGACAACCCCGACCCGAGGCTGGGCGAACAAAGAGCTTGTTTGTACCAGACCCCAGCTGGTCCTCAACAGCTAGGAGGGACAGCGTGAAGACCGCGAGGGAGGAGAGAAAGAAAGAAAGAAAGAAAGAAAAATCTAAAAGAGTGAGAGAGAGCAAGGAAACAAAGAAACTATGAGAGAAACTAAAGAGAAAGAAAGAGAGAGAGAGAGAGAGAGAGAGAGCGAGAGAGAGAGAGAGAGAGAGAGAGAGAGAGAAGAAGAAGAAAGCAGTGGCATGATGAGGGAATATATGCTAATCACCTTGGTAGAGGAATCGACCCCACAACCCTATGAGGTGTACTCTGGTGTGTTGACATTTCTATTATCACTTTCCTACAAGATTGGGTTGGATTTAGTCGAGGTAGAATGAGGTTGAGGTAGGGCTGTCTGTTGTGTTTCTACACCACGCGTACGCTCTAGAAACATCATTTCACCCCCTGCGTAGAGGTCCGTTCCCTCCTCAAACGAGATTGCAGCTCTCCCTCTCTCCTCATCTCCTTATCTGACTGTCTCTCTAACTCTCTCTATCTTTATATATGGCTCTCTTCCTCTCTCTCTATCTCATATATGTCTCTTTCTCTACATCTTTCTCCATTTCCCTCTTCTCTCTCTCTACTTCCCTTCCTCTCTCGCCTTCTCTTCCTCTCTCTCACTCCATCTCTCTGTCTCTTTTTCTCTGTCTCTCTCCAGCTCCCTCTTCTCTCTCTCTCTTTGACTCTCTCTCTCTCTTTGATTGCCCCAGAGAGGTGCGTTCCTGTTCGCGAACCCACCACACTCGTGTGTCTCCAGGGCCGGTGAGCTCATAACCCGGCTATCGCTACTGAGGGCTGAG
>NC_140289.1:1483583-1503583 GCF_964030765.1 Micromesistius poutassou
TATGCGGTGCACGTGTGTATGAAACTTTTCCAGTAATCCGCTTCTCACCAACGTGAGAATGTTTGAATTTCCAAAATCAGATGTGGCGTCCATCTTATTCCACTCCACTGGGTATGCAGAGAAGAACATTATATGTGTTATCCCGCAGCCTGCATAGAACAACAACCTTGTCTAAACATGAGAAGATATCAGTATCACTTTGGGCGCGTCCCACAATGTGGCCGATGCAATCAGGATTAAGGTCTACGGAAACAAACTCGAGTTGACATGACTTAAATAAAAATTCTAGACACAGACACAGATACTGCTTTTGAACCTCAAGCATTGGTATGATGCACCTCCTGTTGGCCCGGGTGATGACTCTGACATGGAAGGGGGGAGGTAGGAGGTCAAAGGTGGAAGCCACTCTGTAGAGATGGTACTGATAGATACGCACCAAGGGCAAGGTCACAGTTCACGCCTGCAGGCCAAGTCGTCCCACCTCTAAACCCTTAATTACTTACCTACTTGGCCGGCCATTGTTGTTTGAATGGTCGTCTGTAGCATTCCGATGTCGGATTACACACCAAAGCATTCCACGGATTACCATAACAAACCGTGCCGTTGGTGTGTAGTAGGATTTTTTATTATCCCAAGGGGGAACTTGGTTTGCGTGTCTGAAAATACTTCTCTTGTGTCATATGTCAGTTATTAGGTCATCTTTGCTTTATCGATTTACTTTCGTTATCGGCATATATGCTTATTGTGCAGTAGGATCTACAACAAAACATTAGTTCCCACACAAGCTTTTAAATTTGTCATGGCTGAAGACATTTGCTGCACCAATGCACCTGGTTTCCTGGAACTCATTTGCTTACTCTCTCTCTCTGTCTCTTTCTCTTTTCTGCTTATTCTCTTTTTTTTATTCGCAGCTTTAGCTGATTCATCGAATTAGGCCTATTTCCAAAAGCAGCGGCTTCATTGCTTCTGCTCTGGTGGAAACACGACAGATACATCTGTGGCGTTGGAGTCAAAAGAGGACCGTGGTTTCAGGTCTGTGGTTGAAATGATAACGGTCTCAGGAACCATGAACTGAGGTGTAACTTCCAAGTCACACCTGATAGAGGAAATGATATACCAGTAAACTGTAGCTCTAATTTACATAGCACGTAAGCATCAATTCAAACACAGGCCATAAATAACTTCAATATCTTGAAGGCCACAGTCTTTGGCTGTAGTATTTATCTTCAAATTTACTTTTTTAAAATAAATGACAATCTTTTTGACAAAGATTTGTATATTTTTACAAATCTTTAACATAGGTGTTGGATAAGACACTATTAAACACACGCAATGAACCGCTATGTAGGCCTAAACACGACAAAGCACACACAAACATGTTCACGATGTGTGGGACCTTTATTCTAAAAAATAAAATGGCAACAATTACATGTGAAGAAGATACGATCATGTGGTCCCCTTGTTTACTCCTGGCAAGCTCGCCAAATGAACAAGTCAGATCTGATCATGGTGCAAGTTTCCAATAGACAGTGGAGTCAATACATCTTGTTCAACGCTTTATTCGTGGGCTCAACCACTCCATTCCCTCCAGGGTCATGTGGTGATTATGTTCTTTCCCATTGTTATTCTCTAATTCATCACAAAACCCAGAATATTAACACACATGAAACGGGCGGGGATATCGGTTACCTCCAGTAATTACCTGTTAACCTACAAAAGGTGTAACCCACTGATTCATATTGGGTTACTGTTATTCAAATCAAGCCAATCCCAAACCGCCTACACCATCTCGAACAATTAGTGGGGGTGTGGTACCTGGGCAAGACCTGTTGGTCTCTGGGGGATCTGTTGTTGGACTGTGAGAAAAAAGAAGGGCCATTTGATGCAAATACCATCCCCTCAGTTGCTCCGTTGATAAATTCCTGTAAGATCAATACGGGGACAGAGAGGAGGAGGAGGAGAACAGGATGAAGGTGAAACATATTTACTGTCTGATCCACTAAAAGTGGGGTCAGTGACGGGGATCTGTCAGAGAGGGGGAGGTTAACAGAACAAGGCGAAACCATATCTAACTGTGTAGAGATTGATACATTCCTCATACACAATATGAATGAGCCTATCTCAACAGGCAGAGAGAGAGCCAGAGACAGCCCGGCAGGATATCTCAGCTGTGAAGATGTTCCGTCGGTCCTTTTGGTGGCTCTGAATGATGATAAGCACAGCACCTCCTCTCCCTAATACCGCTATTTTCCACCACCAAACACAGTCTGCCTAAGCACAGTCTCCGCCTCCTTTACAACACCATCCAGGAAACACAGGCCTCTCTATTATCTCTGTTTTTACTCTAAAGAGGATTACGTGACAAGAGTCACAATTCAAACTCCAGCGACGGCGAAGAGCGCCGCCTAATCACTGAGATGATTATCCTAAACGATAAGCCCTAAACGATCGTCTCAAGAAATGTATTCTCTTAAGTGCGCTTTCCTTAACATCCACCATATGATTAGTGACAAGAAGAGAGAGAGAGAGAGAGAGAGCGAGAGAGAGAGAGAGAGAGAGAGCGAGAGAGGGAGGGAGAGAGAGAGAGAGAGTAAGAGAGAGCGAGAGTGGGTAAGAGAGGGAGAGGGTAAGAGAGAGAGAAGGAGAGAGAGCGAGTGAGGTTAGGAGAGAGGGTGAGAGAGAGAGCGAGATAGGGGTAGGAGAGAGAGAATGAGCGAGGGAGAGAACGAGAGAGAGAGAGAGAGAGACATCTACATATGTTGAAATGGATAAACTGTGAAAGATTTGTCATTGAGTTGGGAAACCACAACCTCATCAGATGTTTGAGTCATCAGATGTGTGTGTCATCAGATGTGTGTGTCATCAGATGTGTGTGTGTGTATGTATGTTGGGGGGGGGTCAAATCGAGGGCAATGCTTATTAGCGTGCAAAGGTGTGCCACCTGTACCGCTGATAACCCCGACACTGGCGCTGAAGCCCAGCGAGGGCACAATGGAGATGTGTTGTGCTGTCCTGAATCACAGCCAATGAAACAAACCCAACCAACCGGTGTGTCTTTATACATTCATCTGTGTGTGTGTGTGTGTGTGTGTGTGTGTGTGTGCGTGCGTGTTAGCGTGTGCGCGTGTGCTCCCGTGCGTGTAAGTGCATGCATGCATGCGTGCGATGTGTGGTGTGTGTGTGTGTGTGTGTGTGAGTGTGCTTGGAAATGAATGCATGTATGCCAGGGTTGACTGTACCTTGGCCACCTGTGTGTTGATCTGCATGTGTACCTGTGTGTTTCAGTGTCAGTCGGGAGACCACAGGGAGAAGGTCGACTGGCCCCAGCGAGGCTCATATCTGTCATATGTTCAGTTGAGTACCCCCTTCACCACAAAAAAATAATAATAATGTATTTGCGTTCTATTTGGCAGTGTGAACATGGACATTAAAAGGTTGCAAATACAATATATTTTCAGATGTAGATTTCAATGACTTTGTTCTATTTTGCTCATTGTTCTAGATTTTTTTCTGTTGTCTAGCTTTCAGAATTTAATCTTGGTCAGGGTGGAAAAAATGATAGCTGGCTTTTTTTTTTTTTTTTTTTCTTAATGTGATGTGTTTTATCCAAACTGTATTTGTTGTGATTCAGTGTGATGTGTTTTACCCAAACTGTGAAGGCAAAGACAAATTTGTGGACAATAAGGATAATTATTTTCACATTAACAATAAAAAAAAAGCAGAAAGAGCACGAGTGTGTGATCGCTTAAAAAGTGTGCTCTCATTTCAAATCTCTCTCTCTCACAGTCTCTCTCTCCCAGTCTCTCCCAGTCTCTCTCTCAAAGAAAAGTTGTTTGCCAAGGCAGGAGGTCAAAATATAAAAGGTTAAATACAAAATATATATACATATCAAATAGTAGAATAATAAATACTGTAATAATGCCACTTTACCCACAAAACACAAAAGCCTCGTCCAAAAACCTTTACTACAGCATGTCTGGAGAAAAGGAACAGAGACAGCGTTGATGCTGAAGCAGTTGTATAATCAAGCCAGCTGTTCAAACTATATGCTGTGCTGTGCCAGCTAAGGAAAGGGTTTGTAGCAGTGGTACACCGATAAGGAGAAGCATGAAGCATAAAGTATGTGCGGTTCAAGGGGTTTATATACTACTTGCTAAATCGCACACAAAGACACATATCACTCACACATATTATGTGTGAGTCACTTCTCCCTAGAATCTGTGGTGGACTGCTGGTGACCTTTGACTTCAGGGGGGACCTCAAACAGGAAGTGAGCTCATACCTCTGCAAGGCTTTCATGGATCCAAGCAGCAAGTCTGTAGAAGGGTTTGTAGAAGGGTTTGTAGAAGGGTTTGTAGAAGGGTTTGTAGAAGGGTTTGTAGAAGGGTTTGTAGATGGGTTTGTAGAAGGGTTTGTAGATGGGTTTGTAGAAGGGTTTGTAGAAGGGTTTGTAGAAGGGTTTGTAGAAGGGTTTGTAGAAGGGTTTGTAGATGGGTTTGTAGAAGGGTTTGTAGAAGGGTTTGTAGAAGGGTTTGTAGAAGGGTTTGTAGATGGGTTTGTAGAAGCGGTACACTGATAAGGAGAAGGGACTGAAACATAAAGTATGTGCGGCTCAAGGGGTTCACATACTACTTGCTAAATCGCACATGAAGACATGTATGTGTGAGTCATTTCTCCTCTAGAATCTGTGGTGGACTGCTGCAGTGCGATCATCATCCGCTCATGAAGCACCAGCATCCCAGGGAGGGGTTGGCTGATGTGTTTGTGTTTATATCTGTGTGTGTGTGTGTGTGTGTGTGTGTGTGTATATCTGTGTGTGTTTTTTATGTGTTTATGTGTGTGTGTGTGTGTGTGTGTGTGTGTGTATGTGTGTATATTTATATATGTGTGTGTGTGTGTGTGTGTGTGTGTGTATATCTTTGTGTGTGTATATATCTATGTATGTGTGTGTGTGTGTGTGTGTGTGCGTGTGTGTGCGTGCGTGCGTGTCTGCGTGTGTGTGTGTGTGTGTGTGTGTGTGCGTGTCTGCGTGTGTGTGTGTGTGTGTGTGCGTGCGTGTGTGTGTGCGCGTGCATGTGGCCGCGCTCAGGGGCAGCGTTCCCCGTGCAGGTGTTCCGGTCCGGGGAGGGACGGGTCAGGTTACCAGACAATGTCAGAACAGGTGCCGGGAATGATCTCCCTTGAAGAGCTTCTTTGTGCGGAGCCCTTTGTCCGCGTCCTCACCCCTCTGTCCCCTCCGTCTCACCTCCGTCTCTCCCCTTACACGCTCCAGGCGGGATCACGACTCAGGCTGCAGGGACGTCACATGTAATGGAAGGCTAGCAAAGAAGCATGACTCGGCAAGGGGCGACCGGACGACGGCAGGGCGTCTTGTGGACCAGGGCCAAGGAACTCAAGCAAGGAACTCAAGAAAGGAACTCAAGCAAGGAACTCAAGAAAGGAACTCAAGAAAGGAACTCAAGAAAGGAACTCAAGAAAGGAACTCAAGAAAGGAACTCAAGAAAGGAACTCAAGCAAGGAACTCAAGAAAGGAACTCAAGAAAGGAACTCAAGAAAGGAACTCAAGAAAGGAACTCAAGAAAGGAACTCAAGAAAGGAACTCAAGAAAGGAACTCAAGCAAGGAACTCAAGAAAGGAACTCAAGAAAGGAACTCAAGCAAGGAACTCAAGCAAGGAACTCAAGAAACCGTTGAAGCAACAGAGGGCCCACAAATTGTTTGTAATCCTGAAAGCAAAAAGCAGGCTTGCTCCTAAGGCCTTCAGAAAAACACCAAAAGGTTTTTCAGCTTCGAAAAAGGGAACATGGCAAGAAAACACAATTCAAAATGTTATGTCAATGTTTATGTCCTATGTAAATTAGAGTCACCGTTTACAGGTTTAGCATTTCCTCTATCAGGTGTGACATGGAAGTTACTCCTCAGTTCATGGTTCCTGAGACCGCCACCATTTCACTGACCGGGGAGACTATCCACTGACAGTCACGTACACACACACACGCAAGCACGCACGCATGCACGCACGCACGCACGCACACACACACACACACACACACCAACACACACTGTTGATCGTTATTTGTTTGGAGAGCCATGAAGAGTTGAGGAAAGGTGAGGAGAATAATAGGCTTGCTGTTTAGGATTACAGACACCTTTTGAGTGACTGGTCGTTGGAGAGGATGGCTGAGGCTCTGACAGCGATGGGGGGGAAATGTCATCGCATGCAAAGCGACACTTCCAAAGCAGGGACAGGGAGGGTGACTGCACCCTGTACCGAACACCCTGTAGCTTTATTAACACAATGCAAACGTACACAAGTGTGATATCAGTCCTTCAAACCAAAGCAAGCAAACACACACACACACACACACACACACACACACACACACTCACGCACACATGCACACACACACACACACACACACACACACAAACACTGTTGATCAGTATCAGTTCGGAGAGCCAAGCAGAGTTTAGAAAAAGTAATGCAAATAGTTCTTGCAAAAAAAAAAACAGTTCAGAATGTTTCGTTTAAAGTGCTTCACTACAGTACATGAACATAACTTAAATACCCAAAGACACAATTAGGGATATCAGTGGGCTTGGCCTCCAGGCTCCAGCCCCCAGCCAAGCCCACTGGCCTCCAGCCAAGCCCACTGCAGGCTCCTGCTGCAGCCTGAAGCAGGAGATTATCTGTGGTGAATTTGTAAAGAAAGAACTACAAATATGAGGGAAGAAATGAACAGGGACCACTCTGTATTTGAGTCTTGTTCCTGAACGCTGGTGAGGTACAGGCGGTACGGTGACGTCGAGAAAGTGAGTGAGAAAGACAAACAGACAGAGAGACACAGAGAGAGGGGGGGGGGGGGGGAGTATTGACTCTTCTTTCTTTAATTGAAATGAAGCATTATTTATTAGTTACTTTGTATTTCTCTTTTTGTGCTTTGGCAATAAAAAACATTGTTTTTTCCATAGAAAATTAAATAGAAATGGCAAGAGAGAAAGAGAGAGAGAGAGAAGAAGAGAGAGAGAGAAGAAAGAGAGAGAGAGAGAGAGAGAGCGTGTTAGACGCGCGTCTAGACAACAGACTGAATCCTTCCTGTCATTGTTGGTTGGCATTGAAAGGCTCAAAACAGGAAACGCAGTTCTGGGAGGCTGCGGTTATAAAACACTGCGGCTAACCTAAAGCTTTATAACATTATTATAACATATCCGATTATTTATTATTTTACTGATACATCGCTGTTAATTTATGCTCTGTTAATGAAGGGGAACAAAAGATTGCACTTATTGTAAGTGCTAAATGTCCTAAATGTAATTGTAAATGTAAGATAATACGTTCACCACTGCGTATAAGCATGTTATCAAGGGCATACAGGCTATAGAGACATGGGGTTACATTAAATATTGGAGACATGACACATATTTGATATATCATCCAACCCCATGTTTTTCTAACCTGTACCCCCTTGATGACATGTGATGTTAGGTGAGTATTCTAGAAGTTTCATTGTTGATTAAACCACATCTTTACCCATGGCCTTCACTGTGCTCCTGGACTAGACACTATCAAACAACAACAACTATTTTATTTGAAGGCCATCATTGCCAATCGTACTGAACTGTGGTTTGTTTCTCGAACACTTGGTTGGTCTTAAAGGCTCAGTTCTTAATTGGATCTCATCCTACCTAACTGAGAGAACATTCTCTGTCTCCATTGAAAACGTCTCCTCTGATGTCATTAACATTTCACATGGGGTACCTCAGGGTTCAATTATTGGTCCTCTGCTCTTCAATTTGTATATGCTTCCACTTCAGTTTATCATTCAGCAATTTAACATCTCTTATCACTCATATGCTGATGATACCCAATACATATACATTTCCATCTCCTCTAATGATCCAAGCGCTTTGAACAACCTTATCCAATGTATTAATGGTATTAAAACTTGGATGGCTCAAAACTTCTTGAAGTTAAATGAAAGTAAGACTGAGATCTTACTAGTAGGTCCTAAGGCCCTGAGACTGAGGCCCTGTATCCTTTGTTAACATCCCTGTCATCAAATCCTTGTGAGGATGTCAGAATTTAGGTGTAACTCTAGACGCGGATCTTAACTTCCAGAAACATATTTTAAACATCTCAAGGACTGCCTTTTATCATCTTAGAGTCATTTCTAAAGTAAGATGCCTCCTTTCCCAACATGACTCATAAAAATTAGTACATGCTTTTATTTCAAGTAGATTAGACTACTGTAATGCCCTTTTCGCTGGAGTACCAAAGCAAACACTAAACAAACTCCAGATAATTCAAAATCCATCTGCCAGAGTGCTAAACGGAACAAGAAAATTCGATCACATATCCCCAGTATTAAAATCACTCCACTGGCTTCCAGTAAAACAAAGAATTGATTTAAAAATACTTCTTATTGTTTTTAAATCACTCAATGGCTTAGCCCCATCTTATATCTCTGACATGATCACTGCATACACTCCAGCCAGATGCCTACAGTCCTCAAGCAAAGGTCTCCTCTCAATCCCTAGGATAAACGCTATTCTGCAAATAAACTTGACTTGACTTGGTGTATTCTGCCATCTAGTGGACACACAATGTCATTATTTTAAAAAGGCTTTCCTCTGATAAAAAATGTAGCCTATTGTTTGTTTGAGGAACATTTTCTAATGACTTGGCAGTGTGCCAGATTTTTTTTTGATTATATAATTTTTATTGAATACATATTATTCAATAAACGAGTTAATATTTATTTCCACATAGATTATGCATTATAGACGCTGTCCTGTCTGTGTGAGATAGGACAGCGAATACTGACACCATCATCCCGCCAGGTGGCAGTATTTTCACACTGACAAACCGTGTGAGAGTTGTCCGCAGCAGAGACCCGTAGAAAGTACACCACTGTTCAACATTTGACCGGAGTGTTGAATCGGGCAACACTACTAACAACTTTACTCCACTCTTTACCCCTAATACTGTATTAAATTTAGGATAACGCAATCATGGAAATCGGGACGGAGATTAGCAAAAAAATAAGGGTGAGTTGGAGAAGTCCCCCCTAAATCACTTGTTTTGTATCTAGGCCCGAGTGGGTAAAGGTTAGCTTAGCATAGCACGACTGGACCATGGCTAGCCTACTAGCTATAGTGTTATGTGTTGATATCGCTATCCACGCCCACCTATCACACGCTACAGCCGATTCTGCGACCTGGGTTACAGTATCTCATTGATCCACTTGCATTTGATTATGTATTATTGTTTGGCATGGCTTCCTCCCTGCCATTCAGAGGGTTGCCTGCACCACGCTAGCTATGAGCAGAGCCAGCAGCACCATATCTGGTCGAGTGACCTGATTGTTTTGCAAACGTGCCCACACTTTGGCCAATATGTCTTGTTGTTTCATTGCAGGCCGCCATAAAGGGAAAGCTTCAAGAACTGGGAGCGTATATCGGTGAGTGATTGAATGCACCACAGACGGATCATTCTGCGACACCCTACTGCGTGTTTGCAAGTGTTGTTAACTTGTTGAAGCTGCTCTTTGACCCCGTGTCCCCGTGTGTCTCCCCTCAGACGAGGAGCTGCCTGACTACATCATGGTGATGGTGGCCAACAAGAAGACGTCCCAGCAAATGGGGGACGACCTGTCTCTCTTTCTAGGGGGCAACACCATCAAGTTCACAGTCTGGTAATAATAGCGACGATAATGATGAAAATAATAGGATGGTTCTCCCCCTAAAGTATCGACGCCTTGGTACTCTTTCACCCGGGTAGTACAACACCGTCCTTCATTTGCTCAAATCTTATTTTATGGAACTGCAGATCACTAAAGATCTGCAGTAACATTATTGATACAATAAATGAATATTCATTGTATTTAAAATAGTGGATTATTTGTTTTACCTGAATGGCTCTTTTACATTTATTTTATAGGTTACACGGTGTCCTCGAGAAATTGAGATCCGTGGCAGTGGGTAAGTGAACTCTGATGCAAAGCTTTGCCCAAATGTCTGTAAATGTATAATTACTCGCACAGATGGTTAAGTCTGGAATGGATAAACAGATCAATGTCAGAATCCCAGTAAGGCCACTCATGTCAGAGGATAAAGTACATGGAAACATTCAATTAAGTTATTTAGGTGTCCCTGTTACGATGCCCCGGGAATGAACAGATCTACGGTGTTTACATGATCGCTTCATTAGTGTGCATGTAAACACATTGACCATCCGAATCCGACGCCGGTGTCTCTAACCTCGTCCACGCTGACCCGTGTGTTCTCTCGGTGTGCACAGACCCTGCGTCGACGCAGCTGCAGCTGGACAGCATCTCCGTGTCGGGGAAGACGCATTCCTCCTCCGGCGGCGAGAAGAGGGCGGAGCCCGCCAAGGCCCTGGCCGTGTCCAGCTCTCGCTCCGACCGCAACGAGACGCGCGTGTCCAGCTCGGCCCAGGACCACAGGTACGACTGGGTTCATAAGCCGCTTCTGTCCAGCGTCCGTCGTCAGCCGTGGTGGTTCTGTTCAGGATGTGTTGTTACGCTGTTTGGCCGAGGCCTTCATCCAAAGGGACTTTAAGCGAATGACTCTAGAGGTGCTTCTTTATAGAGCAGGATGGGTAGGGGTTGGGTTAAGACATGGGGACATGGGGGGGGGGGGGGGTTAAGCTGGGGACATGGGGGGGGGGGGGGGGGGGTTAAGCTGGGGACATGGGGGGTTAAGCTGGGGACACTAGGGGGTTAAGCTGAGGATATGGGGGGGTTCCGAACCCAGAGTCAACACCACCCTAACTAACTTTCCGTCCCGATCGAATTCATGCAGAGTGCTGGGACACAAAGAAAAAGGAGGAAAACAAACGTGTTTTTTCTTCCAACGTCTCAATTTTCCCAACTCCTGCCCACAGGAGCTCCTCCTCCCGCCTCACGTCGGCCGTGAAGCCCCTCATGGAGCAGCCCCCCTCGGAGGCCGTCCTCGACATCAAGCCCGAGATGGACGACGACGACCTCATCGACGAGGACACGCCCCCGGAGTCGGCCAACCACGGCCGCCAGCGGGGCCCCTCCGGGCGGCCCACCGCGCCCCTCTACCGGCCCTCCCACGGCGGCGGCGGCGGCGGCAGGCTGGCCTCGGGGGGGCGGTCCTCGGACGAGGCCAGCGTCCACCACGGCGGGAGGCTAGGCCGGACGTCGGACGAGGGGGCCGCCCACCACCACGGCGGCGGGAGGCTGGCCTCGGGCCGGTCCTCCGACGAGGGGGCGGCCCACCAGGGGGGCGGTGGGAGGCAGCAGCACGGCGACAGCCACCGGCACCACCACCACCACCAGGACACCCGCAGCGGCAGCGGCCGGAGCACCAGGACGGCCTCCAGCCGCCCGGGGCGCTACGACACCAGCAGAGAGGAGACGCTCCAGGTAGGGGGTCTTTAGATTGGCCAATCACAGGGCCGTTGATTGTCCGTCATTCGATTAGCCAATAACAGGGCTTGTCCATTGGGTTACAAAGTTTTCATTCGCCTCGGTTGCGGTATGTTAACCTTTTTATATTTAGGGTCTCCTCGGTATCACTCTTGAGTCCCCCCCAATACAATGCTCTGGGGCCCTCTCAATATGCCCATGATGATCTCACGATGCGTTCTGTTGTACAAGCCCCGCGAACGTCTTGCGTTTGTCCAGGGGGAGATGTCTCGCAAGCGCAAGGCGCCGGTGGCCAGCTCGGTGGGCTGGGTCAACAGACGGGCGGAGAAGCAGGACAGCGACGAGGCCGGGGAGGAGGAGGAGGAGGAGGAAGACAAGAGCTACGGGGGCAGGAGCATGTCCAGCCGCGTGTCCCTGCCCTCCAAACCGGAGCGAAAGTGAGTCCTCCGTCGCACGCAGACACGTGGATCGACAGCGATCCCATTGGTTCAGATTGAGTAATTGCGTCAAACGACATGTGCACAAACTCTAAATGTAAACCGATGCCCTTCCAGACCCTCTCTGCCGCCGGGGAAGCAGGCCAACAGGAACCTGATCCTGAAGGCCATCTCTGAGGCCCAGGACTCCATCACCAAGACCACGGCCTTCACCGCAAGTAGGTCCAGAATGAGGCTTTGCTCTTCATCGACCACGACGCGCATCGCGGTGCATCGTGGACGAGTTGTCAGCAAATAAAGAGCAGGAGGCTAAACGTTTACCACTGCATTTTCCTAACAGTGGGGTTGATCCGTTTTAACATCACCGCCCACTTCATCGTTCTCGGCGTACGGTAGCGGTGGTCGAGGTTATCGGGTTAATATCATAAATAATTGAACTGAAACGACTGCTGTGTTCAGCTGAACTCCCTCATTTACATTTAGAGCATTTAGCAGACTCTTTTATCCAAAGCGACTTACAATAAGTACATTTGTCAGAAGAAAGAGAAACAAAAATATATCGCTGTCGGTACAGTAAGGATGATCATAGAACCAAGTGCCAAGCACTAACAATCGCTAGGTTAACCCATTCCCGTTATACAACAAAGATAGCTAGGATAAGACGCTACACGATGCCAAGTACTATTTTTAAGTGCCTGGACGTACAACATACAATAGGTGTGTAAGAGGGGTGTAGGGGGGTAAGGGGGATTACCCCCGCAACCTGTTTGGCTCTGAACCCAATCCCCCGGTTCCTCTCTCCAGACTCCCAGAAGCAGATGGTGCCCGTGTCGCCCCGTACCCGCCTGGCGAGCAGCGAGGAGATGACGGCGGCCATCCAGCTGGTCCAGGAGCACCTCCAGACGCTGGCGCCCCAGGTCCCCTCCTACAACCCCACCGAGGTGCCCCCCGCCCGGATGCTGGGTAGGCCCCCCCGCGTCCCCCCCGCCGTCCTAGAGAATGTACATGGGGCAGCTTCGGCTTGAGTCAGTGCTGTCTTGCAGCTCTGGTGTGTGATCGAGGAGGCACTTGGTGGAGGATGTCCTCTCTCTCTCTCTCTCTCTCTCTCTGGAGTTTAGTAGTAATATTACTAAAGTATTTTAGTATTATTTCAAGTATTTTGCACTGCGACGAAAAAGTACTGATTCTCTAGCTACTCAGTCAAGTAGCCCTCGGACATTTTTTGTAGCTGCTCGATTTCGCCCCAGTCTTTCTTGAGTTGCCTAGCGTAAAAGCATGTGCCTAATGTAAATATAATTCAGTCAATGCCGTTTTGCATCGATGACCCAGCGACCTTTTGGCTCATGGATCCTAACTGTCCCAACCTGTCTGTCCTCTCTTCATCTGTTATGTTCCTCTAGTACCTCCACCGAGGTCTCTAGCTTCGCGCCTTCAGTTGGACCAGCCCCAGAACGTCGCCAGTGTCCCAAAGGAGCCGGCGAACCCCAGTGAGTTTGTGTTTAAGCTTGCAGATCAATCATGTGTTTGTTCGTCCAGCAGTCCGGCCTGACGACTGAACGATTTGGTAAAATTATTATTATTATTATTATTATTATTATTATTTAGATTGCATAGAAATTGGAAACAGTCAACATAAACTTCTCTTTCCTGTAAGCCAGGCCTACGTGTTATGATGAAATTAGATGAATCGATTTCTGAATTTATATTATAAAATCTTTTGACTATTGAATTAACTATTGAATTGTAAAACAAAAATAATACAAATCGTACGGATCTCCTGTCAGTAACCGTAACAAATCACAATTTGAAAATTGCGATGTCCAGTGTTTCCCACAGACCAGGTAGCAATGTGTGGTGCCCCCCTGCAGGGTTGGCAACTTTTGGTTTTTGGTCGGAGTGAGTCTCTGTAGAATCTTATAATGCTTACATTATAACAGGGTCCGCGGGTGGAATTGTTGACGGGGGGAGTTGGGTTGCGGGCGGACGGGATTGTTGTGTTGGGTTGCGGGTGGACGGGATTGTTAGGTTGGATTGCGGGCGGACGGGATTGTTGGCGGGGGGGAGGGTTGGTACGGGCTGGCGGAGTTGTTGACGTGGGGGGGGTGGCAGCCGCAGCAATTTAGTGCTCGTCCGAAGCAACGAGAGATCTAACGGGTATTTTTCTTTTTTTGGCATGACATTTGTTGTGAGAGCGTGAGATATTTATACTTAAAAATCACGTTTAAAAAAAAAAAAAAAAGCGGAATCAATTTGTGCCGCTCGTTGTTGAATCTGTGGCGCTGCGCCACACATTGGTCTATGTATGGGAAACACTGATGTCCGTTGCTCCGTCAGTGGTGGATATCGCTATATCTTCCAACTCGTACACACAAGCTCACGTTACCATGATGATGTTGTTTCTGCTGCTGCTGTTGTCATGGAAGATGTGGCTGTTGCCGGGGGGAACGGCACCAAGGTCTTCGACGGCAAGGCCTTCGACACGCGCTCGTTCATCATGAGCCGCGCCGCGCTCCAGGACACGCCGGTCCGCAGCCGACTGCAGCTCCAGGAGACCGGAGACCTCATCAGACCGGTGGTGCCCCGCACCGTCCAGGCCAGGTATGCACGCACGCGTACGCACACACACACACGCACACACACACGCACACACACACACACAGGTACGCGCACACGCATACACAGGCACGTGTGCACGCAAACACCACAAAGCTGCACACACCACGTAATGCACGCACACACGCAGGCCCGCTGAAACGCATGCACGCACACACGGTCAAGCAAGCACACACACGCACGCACGCACAGACCCGTCAGCACTTCCTCCCGGCTCACCTCCGCTCCGCTCTGTGCTCTCAGCAAGGAGACGGAGGCCGGCAGCCCCAAGTTCATCGTGACGCTGGACGGCGTGCCCAGCCCCCTGGGCAACATGGCGGACTGCGACATGGAGCTGGAGAGCCCCCGGCCGCCCCCCGTCTCCTCCCGGCTCGGCCTGCAGGCCAAGGGCAGCATCCTGCAGAGGCTCCAGGGCGGCTTCAACATGGCCGACGGTAGGCAGGGCGGTCTGTGTGGTTAGGGTTAGGGTTAGGGGGGGGGGGGGGGGGGGGGGGGGGCGGTGGCGTCTCACACGGTGGATGTCTAATAATAAGTCATTTTTAGACGATTGTACCCTTGGCCAGAACTTTGAGATGAAGTGGTTGTTAGTGAATGTTTTATCTAAAGCGCCGTGCGGTGAACTAAGCCTTTTTGGATGCATGTCTCTTCCTCTCTCCTCCTCTCCCGTCTCCTCTCCTTTTAACTCTCCTCTCTTTTGCTCTCCTCATCCCCCTTTACTCTCTCTACTCCTTTCCTCTCCCCTCCTCTCTTTCCCTACCACCTTCCTCCTCGCAGATGAGGGCATGGAGGTGGACGACGAGGAGGAGGAGGAGGACGGGGCCAGCGTCCCCCAGAAGAGGCAGAAGGTTCTGGAGCGGTGCCGGTTCTGGCCCGTGTGTAAGAGTGGGGACGAGTGCCCCTACCATCACCCCACCACACAGTGCAAGTACGTAGCCGGGGAGGGCAACAACAACAACAACAACGGCCACAACAAAAATGACCATTACAAATAGTTGAGTTTCCGTGTGTGAGAGTCGTGAAGTCCAACAAAGCGTTCCTTCTTCCTCTTCCTCTATTCCCCGTGTGCAGGACCTTCCCTAACTGCACATACGGGGAGAAGTGTCTGTTTGTCCATCCCAACTGTAAATACGACGGCAAGTGCACAAAGCCCGACTGTCCCTTCACACACGTGAGCCGACGGGCCGCGGCGCCCCTCCCCCCGCCCAGACCAGGTACACACACACACACACACCCAAGGCAGTTGTTGTTGCGTCTGAAGTCCCATGGTCTGACGTGATTGGCTTATATGTCGATGTGTGTGTGTGTATGTGTGTGTGTGTCCACAGCGCCAGCAGCCCCGCAGTCTGGCAGCGTGTGCCGCTTCTTCCCCGAGTGCAAGAAGATGGACTGTGCCTTCTATCACCCCAAGGTAAACAACGTCATGGTCTGACACCCCAACTGGTTGAAGCTAATGCACAGTACCAACCCACTCAGGTGTGTGTGTGTGTGTGTGTGTGTGTGTGTGTGTGTGTGTGTGTGTGTGTGTGTGTGTGTGTGTGTGTGTGTGTGTGTGTGTGTGTGTGTGTGTGTGTGTGTGTGTGTGTGTGTGTGTGTGTGAGATAAAATACCATCCATGGGCTGTACATCGACATGGTATACGTCATGTAACATGTCACATCGACCGTGTTGACATTGTGCCGTCGTCGTGCCCCACAGCCATGCCGCTTCGCCACCCAGTGCAAGCGAGCGGGCTGCACCTTCTACCACCCCACCACCAGCCTGCCCCCCCGACACGCCCTGAAGTGGACCAAGGCCCAGAGCAGGTACAGCCCCAGCACCTCCACCCCAGCCCACCCCACACAAACCCTACCCCTCACCCCCAACCCTCACCCCCCACTGAGGCTACAAAGGCGGGCTTGTGAAGTCCAGGTCTCAGCAGGGGTTCACCTGCTGCTCTGCCTACCTCACTGTCCATTAGGGCTTTGACTCTTCGTTATTTGAACTTCGTTATTCGAATATAATTTCAATATTTAAAAAAATTATAATATTCGAACGAATTTTAGGCTGCCCTTAATATTCAAACCTTTTATGGGCATTATTTTTTGTAAACGGGACGTAGACCGACTCATTTCACGGATTCCTGTACGACCAGGTTGCCTTAATTACATCTGTCGCATATTTAAGATGAAAACTAAATGTCAAGGGAAAGAGGCGGTGGTTGGAAAAAGTGTTTTGATCGCTTATTAAGTTCACTCGTTGCTTATAATGGTTTATTCGTTTCCCAGTATCATTTCCTTAATTTTTCCTTTTAATTTTTGAATTGTAAAATAAATGAAATAATTTTTTGAAGTTGCGGGTTTTTGAAATTATTGGAAGCGAGTCGAGCTGACCTTGCCAGCTGTACCCACAGCCCAAAATAAAGAACAGCCGAGACAATATCCTTAATTCAAACATGCCGTTTCATTTGGCCTCAATTGGCTACGGATGCGAATGAACATGCGCAACAGGGATTTACAAAGGTTACTGTACAGTGGCGGAGACTGAAGGAGAAACATCCCTACGGTAGAGCTAAGAAGGTTCTACGAGCACTTCAGACCAACCTTACCAACGAACGACACGCGAAATGTTAAGGTAGAACTTAAAGAAGAGGTTATGAATACTGGCGCTTTTGCGCATGGTAAGGCTATGTGCGCGGTGTGGAAACTTTTTTTATGAGATAGAGAGACCCCCTTAAAGATGAAAAGATAATTCAAACCCTTCGCCGGCAATTTAGCCTACTATCGAGCAGTTCACTCACCGTGTGCCTAATGCTTTACAACATTTCCACCCTCTCCATCAATCAACATATTTTTAGGCTTCAGTGAACTATGCTATTGCTTTTATATATAAATAAACAGTTAAAGTTAGGCGCGGCGTGATACTGAACCCTCCAAACTGATTGGACGTCATAGCAGTTAAGTATATGCACATTATACAACAGTTAGGAACCAATCAGATTGCTTGATTTAAACCACCCGTTTTATAATAATACATATTTGAATATATTTGAATATTAATATGAATAAACAAACTAACTTTGAATATGATTTTTGGGCAAAAGTCAAAGCCCTACTGTCCATCGCTCTGCCTACTTCACTGTCCATCGCTCTGGGGTCAAACTGACTGGGAATGGAGGATTAGGGAATCTGAGCCACATGTGGAAATGTCGATTTCCAGAAGTTAGAGTTGTTTCTAAATATGACTATAGTGTCTGATTTTCTAAACGCCTGGTTGTGTTGCTGAAATGTGAGTTTTTGTATCTGTAATGGCAAGTAGCGGTTTGTATTTTATTTCATTAAAATTAGATTTTAATTATTGAACGTTAACTCTGACGTCTTGATACTCTTATTTGGTCTAAGACTAATCCATGTGTCTTGTCTTTCCTCCGCTGCAGTTAAAGCTGACAGATCCACAGACGTCAAGAAGAAAGTATTGCGACGATGACGACCAGATAGAATTTTGATATCATTTTCTAAAGTCCTTGGTTCCCAACTCTTAACGTTTTTAGTTTCCATGTTTTGTGAAATTTTATTTCATTTTATGAAAGGTTTGTGTAAGTGGAACTGTTGACTTTTCTCAAAACGTTGGATGTATTAAAATATCCTCCATATAAAGTTAGTGTTTTTAATGTGGCCTGAAATTGTGTCCTTCTTTACACCCAAAATTTATCAAGCACACGATTTTGCACAATATTCACAAAGTAGGCCTACAATGATCAGATACCATTTGACATTTAGGGTAAATGACTAGGTGTACATTTAGTAAATGCAGCAAAACACCGTTATCCATAGCAAGTATTAGCAGTGAGAACCAAAAAAACATTTAAAATATGATAGCTACAATGAAGTCGCCATAATATAAATGTACGGATTTTGAACCATATTGTCATAATAAATTCATTATGTACATTTGCCTGGTTTTCTGTAGACATTTATGAAGAGGAAAAAAAACGTGTGAATAACAGTTTCATAGTTGACAGTTGTGGCCAGAGCTATTTAGAGAGAGGGAAAGCTCTCTAAATAGCTCTGGTTGTGGCTACGGTGGTTGACTCATGGCAGAGAGTTATAGGTTCCCAGCCTCGCGAGAACATGCTGGTCTCGCGAGTTAAAATGTCAATAAGCGAGAAACGAATGTGAAATCGCGAGATTAAGATGGTCTCACTCTGAAATATCCAATTTGGCTAAAATAACTGCCTTCATTTTAATTTTCCCTACACTGGGTTATTTTAGTCCGCCGATGAACTCCTGAAGCCAACCAAAAGCGTTGATCTTCAGAGGTTGCCTAAACCTCCTCAAGCTTAACCAATCAGCAGCAGAATAAGGCGGGTCGTGCGGCCGGTTTGGCCAATAGCAGCATTGATTGCCACGGAAGCGTAATGCAATCGCTTGATTAATTCTCAAAGGTTTTCATGGCATAAAGAAAATCTGCTGTTTTACTGAATTAATAAGATACCTCAAAATCCCAAAAGAAGCACTCACCTGCATGGAGTGCAGATGTTGCTGATAATCATAGTCATCGGCAAGACATTTCACATGGAAATGTATATTTACCATTTCAATTGCACATTCATTCTTTACACATAAAGATCGTGGCATAAATCGGCACGTTAAGTCTAGATATGTTCGACAAGGCTGTTTGCTGTCTATTGACAGTCTGTAGCGCTCAGAAGCTGTGATTTATTATCCGACCATCAGATGGCGACCCAGAGCACTGGGGATTACGTCATGGTTGTCGAAGACAAGAGCACTAGCAGCGCAGTATTATCTCGCCGGGCGCAGTGGCGTGTGCCTGTAATCCAAGCTACTGGGAGGCTGAGGCTGGCGGATCGTTTGAGCTCAGGAGTTCTGAGCTGCAGTGGGCTATGTCGATCGGGTGTCCGCGCTAAGTTCGGTATCGATATGGTGCTCCCGGGGGAGCCCGGGACTACCAGGTCGTCTAAGGAGGGGTGCACCGGCCCAGGTCGGAAACGGAGCAGGTCAAAGCCCCCGTGCCGCTCAGTAGTGGGTTCGCGCCCGTGAATAGACGCTGTAGTGCAGCCTGGGCAATATAGCGGGACTCAGTCTTTTTAAGATATAATTCAGTCTACGTTTTGATGGAGTTAGATTTTAAACGTCGTTTCACCACCCACTATGTATAAACACTATGTAATTGCCGTGACTTGATGTCCCGTCAATGCTGAAAATTATGAAGATTAAAGTAAATGTGCTGCTTTTAAATAGATAAACATTCGGATAAATATAATTCACTCAACATTTAAGAGGCTATCCCACCTTTATTGTATTTGCGGGGCTTATTTCATACTACTTTGGCTATTCTGAACGCTTAAAACATAGCCGATTGCAAGCTCCACATCCTCGTCCAACAGCACCTCCTACTGGTAAGGTTTAACAGCGTGACATTTACTCAAACGAATTCCTTAGCTAGCCAGCAGAGGTCCCTAGTTTACCATTCAACCATCATTAATAGCACTCCAGTTTAGTTTTTTTCTGTGGACAATGTTGACGCATTAATGTTTC
>NC_140289.1:1508583-1523583 GCF_964030765.1 Micromesistius poutassou
ACTACATTTTTTAGTTTGTGTATCCTATGGGGGAGACAGGGTGGCTTACAGTTTATTTCAGGTCAACCTGTGCTGCGCTGTGCGCATGTGTGTGTTTTCAGGTGCACATGCGAGTGTGTGCTTCTATGTGTGTCTGTGTGTGTGTGTGTGTGTGTGTGTGTGTGCATGCGTTTGAGTGCATGTGCCCAGCCTAGAGCCAGCTTAATGATGACACCCTAATGAAGGTCACGCCTCTGATTAGAGATATCTGGACCGAATTCCAGCTAATTTAGCTCCCCAGAATCATGAAGTATGGACACACGCACAAACACACACACACACACACACACACACACATTTGTATGTGCAGCACAACACAGTAAGTAAGCAAGAAAAAGACACATGCGCGGACTGTTACTTGTCACTGAAGAAACCCTTCAGATTCTAGTTCATGAAGGCCTCTCCTTCCCCACCCTGTGGATCAGGAGGTAGAGAGGGTTGGCTAGCTGAGTGTCGTGGTGTCCCTGAGCAAGGCCCTTCACCCTAACCTCTCCCGACGAGCTGGCGTGTCACCTTGCGTGGGTGACACCGCCGCCGTCGGTGAGTGAACGTGTGCATGAATGGGTGAATGTTAGGCAACATTGTGAAAGAGATTTGAGTGGCCACAGGTTAGAAAAGCACTGTACAAAATGCAGTCCGTTTACCACATAGGCAGAGATGAGTCTCTCTCCTCCACCACCAGTCTCCCTCAGATCTGTTTCTCTGCACCCATGCAGTGCTCAGGGAGTGCTTTGGCCCGAGCGTTCTGTTATATTTACACGGCTCCACCTGACCATGTGGCGGTGGTGTGTCACGGCTTCTGTTGTGTTGCACACTTGGAGGCTTGCGCTGCGTGTTTTCACAGAAGCCTCAGGAATATATTAGCATGTGTGGGCCTCCTCCTCACGTTCTCTCCCGGGCTGTCTCTCTCTCTCTCGTGCGCTTGTGCTGTCTCTCGCTCTCTCTCCCTCGCTCGTTCGTTCGTTCTCCCTCTCTTCTTTCTCTATCCCTGTCCCTTTTTATTTCTCTCTTTCTCTCCCTTTCCCTCTCTCCCTCCCTCTCCCTCTCTCCCTCCCTCTCCCTCTCTCCCTGTCTCCATCTCTCTCTCTCCCTGTCTCCATCTCACTCTCCCTCTCTCTCCCTCTCCCTGTCTCCCTCTTCCCCTGTCTCCGTCCCTCTCTCACGCCCCTGCCGGGCCAAGTGAAAGTGGGCCTGGGCTGAGATTATAGCACTGAATTTAAACACAGCTGTCTCATTCACTGGCACTGCTGTTTTTCTTCCCATCATCTGCATGTGTTGCACATGAGAGCTGGTCACAAGAAACTGCCCCTTCTGGTTGTTACTGTGTACTCATATATTTAGCTGTATAGAAAAAGAGAGAGAGAGAGAGAGAGAGAGAGAGAGAGAGAGAGAGAGAGAGAGAGAGAGAGAGAGAGAGAGAGAGAGAAAGAGAAGCCGTCTCTGAAAAGGGACATTTACCGTAACTGTTTTCATATTTGAGATCTGATAAGCAGCCCTCTCCCAGCCCACGGCCCTCTACCTTCCCCGTGACGTAGGGCCGTGCAGGGGAACACAGGGAGGGATTTCCAAAGAACCAAAAGCCACTGTCAGCACATCAACAACATCGTTTCTTGTGCAGACCGCTGGTTCTTTTGAACTTTATCAGTAAAGAAAAAAAAAAAAAACAGAGAAAAAGTAAGGCGTTGTGGGGGCGGCGACAGTTCTGGTGTTTGTGAACTCGATCAATGACTTGGCCTTCCCACGCGCGGCAATCGCGGTCCTCATCCCATCTTCCGAGGGTGTTTCAGCGTAAAGAGCGCAGCCACACAGACAGGGGACTTGTGGCTCTTTTGGGTCGCTTTTTTCGTTCTTCTCTGTCATAAACAGGAAGGTATCTTTTTTTCCCCCTTTACTATGACACGATAAGCGTTTCCTGTTTCGTCCGGAGTAGTTTATTTTTTTTCTCACTTGCTCACTTTTGAGCCGCGTCGTCAAGTTCCGTGTAAAGCGTTCTTCAGAGGACGTGCAGAGGCCGTGGGCAGTTGATTTGGGCAGCAGGTTATCACTTCTGGTAAAGACGATACGACGCGTGGGTGGGGCTGCGTGGAGACAGGCTACGTCACCCGGGGCGACGGGGGTTTGCCCCAGGAAAGATTGATGTGTCTGATGATCAGAGTGGCTGACGGGGTTGACGTATGCAGTCGCGAGCCGATGACCTTTTCAATACCCGTGAGAACTGTGTTGCGTTCGAGGCCCTCCTCCTCTTTCTCTCTTCCCTCAAAGATCAGAGGTCGACGCGGTTTCATTTGTGGTGACTGGGAGGTGTTTGAGTGTATTTTTACATCATCATTTTTGGAGAAACCCCCAGAGTTACAGCCTAGTTATAAATGTAAATGTAAATATACGGTATCCTAGGCTGATCAAAACTTTTTTTTTTGTCACACCTTGCATATAAGAAGCTGTTGCTGTTTTAAAACAACAATTCTCCCCATAATGAGAAATCACTTCACAATTAATTTCTAAACAATGAAAAACAATGGGAAAGTAGGGCTTGTGTTGTGAGGGAGAGTAGGGCTAATATTGTAAGGGAGGGAGAGGCTAAGGGAGAGTATAGACCCTTTACGGGAGCAGCATCATCATAGGTCGAACACAGCTGTCACTCATAGCACTAATCATGGGTCTGCCGCTCTCCTGGTGCGCCACGGTTCTTGTTCCCCGAGGGACACCTCTGTGGGCAGGTTCTGTGGGGACAGAGCCTAGAGAACCAGCCCTCCGTTGGGCCTCCGTGTCGCCCACGGGGCCCCCTAACCCAGTGGTTCTCAAACTTTTTCTACTAGTGATACTAAAGATTTTTTTTTTTCCAGCTGAGTATCCCCTTCACCGGCACAATTCCCTTTGGGGAAAAATGTATTGAATGAACATAAATAATGTATATGGGTTCTATTTGGCAGTGTAAACATGAACATTAAAAAGGGGGAGTGTGCAGAGAGCAATCCCACTCAAATATATTCCTCCTGAAACTGACAACATATCTTTTTCTTTCTACTTGTTTTCAGATTTACATTTCAACCTCGATTTAGTCGACTTTCTATTGTCTAGCTTTCAGAATTAAAGCAGTACTCCAACGTACCTTTAGGGGGGGGTACGCGTACCCCCATTTGAGAACCGCTCCCCTAACCGACGGCCGTTGTCTCGTGTCTCTGGTCCCCCAGGAGAGCGAGGACCTGGAGAAGGTGAACGCGGCGCTCCGGAAGGAGGTGAAGCTGCTGACGGAGGAGAAGAAGTACCTGTCCTCGATGCTGAGCAGCCACGAGCCCCAGTGCACGGGGGGCCACACCACGGAACCCCTCTTCCAGGCACCGGCAGGGGGGCAGCACAGTGGCAGCAGCAGCAGCAGCTACCCCCATCACCCCCACCCGCACCACCCCCAGCCCCACCCCGTACCGCACCACCTCCTCCACCAGCAGCACCAGCAGCACGTGGCGGCCGGCCCACACTACCAGCACTGACCAGCGGAGGGCGCCAAGCCGTCACCGGGCGCCCAGGCCGAAAACCTGTGGAAGTCGTGAGGGTCGCACCAGAAAATGGCGACCCCCCTCCTAACATTTGGGAGGAAAGCGAAGGCTGGGCTGGGCCGGGGGGACCCCTGTTTTTGAAAGGTGGAGCGTGATTGGCTGATACTATACAGTGAGGAGAGATGTCATAATGGGAGTATTGAATAATGTGATTATTCTTGCACTGCTTTTTCTTTGTTTGTTTTTTATTGCGTGTTTGGGAAGGGGGGGGGGGGGGGGGAAGGGGGGGGGGGGGGGCACTATTCACTCATTCAAGTTATTGGATTCAGGCCTTCTATGATCAATAACATATAGAGCATGTCGAATCTACAGCGGGGAATTGCACCGCAAACCGACACGGAAGGAAAGCAAACTGTTTTGTGTTTGTAACGTGTCTCCACTTTTTGTTTTGTGAATGTACAATTGATTATGATTGATTGATTATTGATTGATTATTGATTATGATTAATTGGTTATGATATGCTCAGGGAAGCCTCACATGTGCAGTATATTTGATTGTAGACGTATGGAATGTATTTCTCAGAAGCTATTCGCTTTCGTGAACCAAAGCAGATAAAAAAAACAAGACGGTTACATTGTGTAAAATATTCTGTAGTAGGCCTAGTGGTACATGCTGATTTGTAAAAATGAGAGGCACAGCTATTTATTAAATGTGGTGTCTTTAGATGGTTCCGTTTGGTCTGTTGAGGGCATGATATTCAAAACGCACCATTTCACTCATAATTTATTTATATCATGAGGGAACTTGCACCACACAGAGAGAAGATTCTCAATTTATGTTTATCTACAAAATCCATGAGTTTTATTATAATTTATTTCGCAATTGGCCTCAAAACAGGCCTACAGTGAATACGAACGATGACATCCATAGAACAAGTATATTAATATCACTAGTCTAGACGACTTCATCGATTCATGGTTCATATAAACTGTAACTTGTTTTAAATGCATTTGGTCGATAGGTGGCACTGTTTACCCATAAACAGAAAAAAAAGTTTAACTAGTGTTAAACGCCTTCTCTGAAACTTTCTCTGGATTGGCACGTTTCGAAGCACGGGAAAGTGGAGCACTAATAGTATAAGCCCCATAACCGTCAGGTAATCCCCAATGGGAAATCCATTCTCTGCATTTAACCCGTCCTATGCCAGGGGCGCTCACTTGCATGATTGTATATAAAACGTACACAGTACAGAATATGTTCCCTGATTCGTCTCTGATGTAAATAGTTTGCTTGAGTTTCTTTCTCATTATTTCTCTCCGGATCTCTGGATTAGTTGTAGCCTACATATGGTGGCCAAAACATTTCGTTTGATCTTGTGAATGTTGCAAGTGTTTGTTTGATCTTCTCCCTCTCTCTTTATTATTATTATTTTTTAATTTTTAGAGTATGCAAATTACATCATCAATATGATAATGAGTCACCTGACGTCTCATTTGTTTTGCGACTTTTGGACCGATAATTACTTTAATTAAAACCAGAGAACACTGAAAATCGCTTGCAACATTCAGAAATAATGCAAACTTAACTGTCAAATAATAATCCAAAAAACTACGACAAGCAAGACAACACTTTTTTTTTATTCGTTGAGAAGAAGAAGAGGGAACTTTGGAAATAAACCCCGCCTTTGCAACTTTTTAGTCGCTGCCATTTGGTTAGGCTGAGGATCCTGTATTGTAGCGTTATCCCGCTCTACCACCAACATTATCCGGTTTCATACTTCCTATGAGCCGTGTGCGACCGTTTACGGTCCAAGGGCGAGAAGAATAACAACATGACAACAACAACAACAACAACAACAACATGAACAGGCAGAATAAATATATAGCTTGGACGAGGTATCTGACTAAAGCAATATCCGAAACACGTAACGGATAGCAGGGCTATCCCACTACTACCTCCCCTCGCCCCTCCCTCGCCGATAACGACGATTCGTAGCATCCCGTTCCGTGCGCTCCGTCTTGAAGTGGGGACGTCTGGAACAGACTCGCTGACTGGAGTAGCTGTGTCACCGGGTAGGGAACTTGTACCACGTGCCGACAACAGTGGCTTGTGTCTAGTAAAACGGAGCCAGTGCTGCTACTACATGCATGGACCTTTGAGTGACACAAGAGGAGATCATGATCACGTGTGAGAGTTGGTAGGCTACTAGGCGGGCAGGCACGTAAGTAGCTCACTAAAATCAGAGACAGACGCTTCACCCAAAGTGAAACGACTTCTGCTTGTTAATTCTAGTCTTGTTCATTCTAATTCTAGTTTGAGTTCCATACCGGTGGCGCTGGTTAGGTTGAGTTGACATAAACTTGTTTGTTGACTCTAATAGTGTTGTGTTCTTGTGTTAGGGTTAGGTATGTTTACGCGTAGCAAACTTTGGTCTCTATAGCCGCAGACAGTATAAACACCCCAGACGGCCTGACCCGCCATAGGGCATTACAGTAGTCACACTCAGTGACTCAGAAACCCGCAAAAAACAACAACTTTAAGCAGCAATGTGGACATAAGTACGAACCGGGACATAGGTAGACCCTGGACATAGGGACACCCGGGACCGAGGGACACCCGGGACACACCCGGGACACCCGGCAGGATGGACGTCGAGGAGCCCCCCGCCGCACCGCCGCTGCAGCCCACCCGGCTGTACGTGAAGCGCTGGTTCATGGTGCTGCTGTTCAGCTCCTACTCACTGTGCAACTCGTACCAATGGATCCAGTACGGCATCATCAGCAACATCTTCATGCGCTACTACGACGTGGACACCTTCACCATCGACTGGATGTCCATGATCTACATGCTGAGCTACATCCCCTTCATCTTCCCGGTCACCTGGCTCCTGGATAAGAAGGGGCTGCGGGTGGTCGCGCTGGTCGCCACGGCCCTGAACTGCGCGGGCACCTGGATAAAGGTGGTGAGCGTGCGGCCGGACCTGTTCGCCGTCACCTTCCTCGGGCAGTTCTGCTGCTCCTGCGCGCAGGTGTTCATCCTGGGCATGCCGTCCACCATCGCGTCCGTGTGGTTCGGCTCTGAGGAGGTGTCCACCGCCTGCTCCATAGGAGTGTTCGGCAATCAGGTATGGGGTAGAATAGTGTGTTTTTTAAGTGAAATATTAACAATTTGTTGTTACTTCGTCACCGATTGGTTAAAAGTTAGTCAGTGAACAGTTTATGAATGAATGCAAGGGTGTAGTTCCGGCAGGTAAAACTTTTGGACATCTCTGTGTCGTGCGCCGGCGATGCAGAACCGGCCGCGTAATTACGCACGTCCACGCCGTCTCATTCTCTCGTTTAATGTTATAAACGTTTGCATCTCAGTGTTTCCTTGTAATAATGCCCTCTGGCTATGTCTGCGTATGAGCTGGCTACGATCTGTGCTGGTAATAAAGCATCCATGTAAAATCAATAGTGCGTTAGTGCACTGAAGTGCGTTGAAGTTAGGTTTTTGTTGGATACACGACATTAACTCTGGATCCAGTGGATTCCTCTTACTCAGTGTCCCCCAGTGTTGGAAGTAGAGGAGGGTTCTCGCTCAATATGAACCACAGGGGTTCCTATTAGGGACCGTCCATAAACTATTGTGTGTTTGACAAGAAAAGCATTTTTTTTCAATGCCTTCGAAGGGACTTGTGGCTTATATTGGGGACAATTTATTAATTTATTAATTTTTTTACTAATTGGTCGCATGTAGGCCTACAACAAATATTTTGACTGCTGGTGTACTATCAATTTGTTTTACATAAATATTTGAACAGAAAATAACAGCAGTTTTTTCAATGCTTCTTCAATTCTATACAAATCTTTTTATGGAAGATGCATCAATATTTTTTAAAGCTCATGATGTGATCATGATGTGACCCAGTGACTAATCAGACAGATATTGCAGATATAACAGATATTGCAGCGCTGGACAAATATGACACACTTCTTTATAATGGTTATTAGTGCGTCTTCTATTTTAAATGAATTTAATGAAAATTCATATTTCTTTGATACCGCATGACATCGGGGCTATTGAAAACAAGGGATCCATTTTCCATACAAATATTCATCCACACAGGAAGGGGCGGCGGAGGGGTGACGAGGTCATTTCCTGTGTTCTGTGGTCATAGTACATTTTAGGACTTTATATACTATAGGCTTTAACGCTCATTAGCAGTCAATCTAAAACCTTGTATGTGCATCAGCCGACAGATGTGACCGTGGTGACAGTAAATTAGACTGTGAAATAATGTGGACCAGCTATTATCTATGCTATACCCCTTTATAGTTTCAGCATTGGGTATGGACATTTAACAAAAGGGTAAATTAAACCACAAGCTGCTCTGCAGTCCAGTCTTTTGTAATTTTTTTGTAGAAGCTGATATTGAGCCACTCTTTTATTTTCTTTGGTAGTGGCTCCCATTGTGGAGGTTATCAGACTCTCTGCTCCTGATAGAAGCCCTCACCAAATGCCATGCGGGCACATCAACGTCTCCACACACGCCGACAGCTCCTGTTGGGTTTGCTGCACTGGTTCCTATTCGTTATCAAATCGGGAATGAGAAAATCACTATACCTCCCTACACACACACACACACACACACACACACACACACACACACACACACACACACACACATATACATTAGTGCAAGAACGCAAAAAACACATAGAGAATAACCACACGCACCCTTGTATTTTCTGTCACCCAAACTCGTTTCAGGTGATATTGGTTTATCATTGGCTAGACTTGTTTGGCTCCTCTTTCCTTTTGTTGTGATTCCCTAATCCCCAGTGGTATATTATGGTCATTGCTTCACAATTGACCATTAACAGACTGTTTCATATTTAGCCTTAACCCTGAAAATGAGAACTGACTGTTTCAGTTCAGTGTGCTGTTAAATATTAGCGACAAGGAGCCACTTCAATTTGTTCTGAATGTTGTTTAAAGAAGCACAATTAGGGCGACTGGGAGGAAATGATCTTTAGACCCTAGCCGAGGTCTCATCATAGTTCAGCCTAGGCTCCAGTCGGCATGCAGGTTTATTGCCTGAACCTCAGGCAGTGACTCCGAATGGATATATCGACAGGTCTGGCTTGGCTGCATCCAGCTGAGACCAGAGACTTTTATCAAATCAAATACCAGCATTACCAGTTTCAATGCCGAAACATTTGATTTGATAAACGTATGGATCCCACGCACTTCTCACGATCCTACGCGCTTGTTATATCTTGTACGTCCTGGCACTTAATGTACGCACTTATTGTATGTTGTACGTCCTTGCACTTAAAATTGCACGGAAATTCATCCTCTGCGTTTCAACGGGTAGCCAGGAATCAACTGGTGGACGGGTGTGGTGGTGTTACAAGACTGGAGAGTGGCGGTGGATGAGAGTGGCGGGGGGGGGGGGGGGCAGGGGTATGCTGCCAGTGCTCTGGGCGGGTGAGGTGAACCCTAGCATGGGTTGCTACTAGTGATCGACCGATATATCTGCGATATTTGCGTTTTTTACGTGTATCGGCATCGGCCGTTTTTTTCCGCCTATTTTATTATTTTATTTATTTATTTATTTTTAAAATATTTTTTCCCAGCATGATTTACAGAGAGTTCAATACATTTTCCTTTTTTTAAAGTGGGACTTGTAACATTTGTTGTCATCCTTGTGTAATTTTTCTGACGTAAATTGAGGGAGCAAAAGCAGCATCGGCTCCAAATATCGGCTCAAGAAAATCGGCATCGGCCCTAAAAAACCCATGTCGGTCGATCCTAGTGGCTACAAGGCGTATTGCCCTCCTGGTTGCACACTCACAGGTTGAGCCACCGAGCTGCAGCCTAGAGTGTTTATTTACAGATACTTTTTTTTTAAAGATTTATTTTTTGCCTTTATTAGCTTTATTATAGAGATGGACAGAGAGGAAAGTGTGGGAGACAGAGGGGAGGACATGCAGCAAACGACCCAGGCCGGATTCGAACCTGGGTCTCTGCGATCAGGACTCTATTACGTGGTACGCGCCTTAGCCCAGTGCGCCACCGGGGCGCCCTCTATTTACAGATACTTTAGGTATTAACCTCCTATAAACATGCTTACAACGATTAGTCATACATTTGAACAATTAGCGAGAGTTCCCCGACTAATTATCGGTCAGCTTTTCTGTTGTGCCTGCGGGGCACGCGATGTGAGTGGGTTCAGGTTGAATTGATGGGGGCTGAGGGTTCAGCAACACTATGCTGTTTAGGATAAATACAGATGCACGTCGTGCATCAAAGTGGACGCATGTAACGTGGTGGGAATGGGTTAACGGGGTCTGCGCGATACATAAACAGCCTACAGAGACAGCATTGCACAGCACAGTCGTCGCAGCTGTTCCGCATGGACCGGTCAGAGTGAAGCAACATGTGAAGCAACATGTTCTTAAAACATCAGATGGTTCATCGCGTTAAACCGCTTTTATTTTAGATTAGCAAATCATTGGCCCTTGTCTGTTTTGAGTATTTTCTTCTTGGAAATAAAACTCAACAGACGGTTAAGGGAGTTCGCCGAGGACGGTTGGAGATCACACCGCTGGTTCACTAAGCCAACGACCGGCGACTCGGAATGCCCCAAAACGAAGACACGGAGGGCAGCCGTCCGGACCCCGAGGGGCCCCGCGGGGAGGACTGGACCGGGTGCCTGGCCGCAAAGAGTATGGCCCCGGGCCTCGCCTCCGTCCAGTGGAGCCCCGGGCCCTTGGGCAGGTCCCTCTCCACCAGCTCCCGGCTGGACCTGGCGGAGACGAGCGAGGGCTGGGGGGCGGGGGGGGGGGGCCGCCGAGACCAAGGTGTACCGCCGGCGCTGGGTCATGCTGGTCCTCTTCAGCGCCGTGTCGGCCAGCAACGCCTTCATGTGGCTGCAGTACGGCATCGTCAGCAACATCTTCACGCGCTTCTACGGCGTGGACCCGCTGGCGGTGGACTGGCTGTCCATGATCTACCTGCTCACCTACGTGCCCCTCATCCTGCCCGTGCTGTGGCTGCTGGACCGCCGCGGCGTGCGCGACGTGGTGCTGGTGGGCGCCGCCTTCAACTGCATCGGCGCCTGGGTGAAGATCGGCAGCGTGGCGCCCGAGCTGTTCGCCGTCACCTTCTTCGGCCAGTTCGTGTGCTCGGTGGCCACGGTGTTCGTGCTGGGCATCCCCTCGTACCTGGCCTCCGTGTGGTTCGGGCCCAGGGAGGTGTCCACCGCCTGCTCCATCGGGGTGCTGGGGAACCAGGTTTGTCAGCAGAGGGGGCGTCCCCCCCCCCCCCCCCCCCCCCCCGGACACGGAGACCGTACCACGCTGACTTGGGTCGATGGTCTTTAGATTGTCTTTCCGTGCCTCCTTTTAGTCCAGCTGTGTTTTCCTCCTCTTCTGAGGTAGTGTGTGTGCCACTAACGGCGGGCTGGTGTGTACGGATGTGTGAATGGGGCTTTGTTGTGTGTGTACACACCGGCCTGGCCCCGCGTGTTGTGTGAAGGTGTGACTTTTATTGGCTTAGCGTGAGAGTCGGCATCGGGTTATTGGCCGGGCAGTCCTCCTCCTGATACCTGCGCCGAGACGGTTTTATCTACGCAGGCAACGCTTCCTCTTAATAGCTGATAGTCAATAGTATATGACATGTAGATAGTTATGGTCTGATGCAGTCGGCTGCTCTCAGCTCTTGACTCCGGCATGTCTCTAATAACATAATTAAGGGTTATAAATGCACAATAACCCTTTATCGCATAACATAATCACATAATCAGAAAAGTATGTTCCGTGAAATCCATTGCAATCTCACATGACTCCCTTTTTAATTGTCTTTGCCTTCAAGTCGTTGAAAGGGTGGAGTTTATTTTTCCTTTCGTGGTACGCAGCCAAGTGTCTGACCAATCACCATCCACTCACGTGGCCTAGCCACAATCCAAGGACCTGTACTGAAATGTTTCTGACATTTTCCTGACAATATATTTGGTATATTTCCATTTCCTCTCTACGTCCTCTGTTGCTCGTTGCGTTAGGATCATTTTGATACATCCCTCTTTGATATTGACTGGTTACTTTTAAGTTTTATGTTCCTGTGGTCCATCACTTTACTATTGCGACTGACTGAGCACACTATGGTTCCACTGTTCATTCATAAAGTAAATATGTCCTATATATCTCAAAGTGGCAATTTCAAAGATTTCCGTTTCGTTGTATTTGACAATAAGTGATAATTCTTCCTAGAAATACAAATAGTGTCCCCACCAACACCCAGTTCATAACATTCATAAAACTACAAATACAAGGGATACTTCCATCAATGGGCCCCAGGCTCCGTCACCGTTGTGTTCCCTCAGTCAGTGAGAGACAGCGACCTAACGGTCATTAATATCCATGAAAAACCTCAAGTTTGCCACAGTAGGCAACGACCCCAGTGACATAAGCAAGGCAAGGCAAGGCAACTTTATTTATATAGCACTTTTCACACACAAGGCAGACTCAAAGTGCTTCACATATAAACATTGTCATACAATAAAAGAAAATAATAGATAAGTAAAAAGTAAAATAGATAGAAAATAAAGGCAAAGTTAAAAAAATGCATTTTAGAAAGTGAGAAAATCAAGCAACGTGAATCCCGGACCTTATCAGCGGTCCGCCCTTGTGGAGTGGACCTTGCAGCGGTTATTATTCACAACCCCCCGTTGGATGCAATACTAACCATCACAGGAACTGTGATGGGGTTCCCCTGCCAGCGATTAACCCTGCAGCTGTTGTTGTTCCGGTTCTCCAGCTGGGCATCGCCATCGGGTTCCTGCTCCCGCCCATCCTGGTTCCCAACGTGGAGGACATGGACGAGCTGGCCGGGCACATCCGCAACATGTTCTACATCACGGCCGGCGTGGCCACCTTCCTCTTCATCCTGGTCATCATCGGTGAGACACTCGTCCGTTTTCGCGTTAGTTTTTTTTGTGTTTTTCGGATGAGGCTGCGACGGGTTTAACGTCCGTGTGAGAAACGCTTCAACGCCTCTGTTGTCCGGGGGGGAATATCAACATCTCTACACGCTGAGCTACAAGCGTTTGTGAAGAAGTGTCTGTGGGTCAACGTCATGGTGATGGAGAAACTGGAACAAGAACATGTCATCATTGAGGAAGTCAACTTTGATTTCACAAAATAAAGTTTGTCCACCAAACTGCAGGACACCAGAACATGTCGTGACACACAACTCACCCCTATTCCCTTTCCTTATCTTATCGACATTTGAATCCCAAAGATTAAGAACAATGAAGATCCTCTCTAACAAAATGTTTTTTTAGTGAACAACTCGACACCCTTATCAACTCCCTTATCTCCCTTATCTTCGTCATTTTAAGTGCAAAGATAATTATCTGATGTAAAGATCATCGCTAACAAATGTTTATTGTTATTTTTTTTTACTCCACAATATCCCCTCCCTTATCTTTGACATTTTAAGTACAAAGATGATGATCAAGAGCAAAGATCACCACTAACACAATGAGTCTCTTGTACACTACTAGACTAAGGCCCCCTCCGTTATCTTGGACATAAAGATATTGCACTGGAGAAAAGATCATGCACTCATTTCATTCATTCAGACACTTTCGGGTTGCGGTGTGTCATGAAACGTGGTCGTGGAGGAAGTTACTCATGCGGGAGGAAATGGGTTTTACAAGTGACTCCCCCGCCCCTCAGAATCTTCTTCGTATTTTATCTCTGTCTCTGCTGCTGTTTCACAACCACCTTCTCCTTATTCCAACCGACCACTGCTACAGTCTCCTCTCTTCCACTCTGAGTTGACACAAACTTGTTCCTTTTGTTATTTCTGTCTCAATGTCACGAGACACAGATTCACAACAAGAGCGTTACTTTCAGTTCATGCACTCAGTTCGTGCACTCAGGCAGTACGGTATATACATGGTTAAAGACATGTATTTGTGGAGGTAGGCCTAGTCCAGCCAGGGTGCTGGGTACGGAAACCCCCCATCGCAGGGGTACCCTACCGCTGGGCAGGGAGGGGGGTCTCAGCCCGAGCGAGGGCAGAACCCGACAAGATGGTGGAAACACAGCCATTGCCTTGTGGGAGGCATGGCTCCATGCCCATAGCCTGCTATGAGGTCGTGGACCTCGGTCGTTTTTTTGTAGAAATTCTAACTTAAACAAAGCTGTAATTCAAAATCAGCGGTTGAGAACTTCTCCGGGATGAATAAATGCTTAATTCAGTTGAGACTTGTTACTTTGTGTCCGCCGTGTGTGACATATGTTGGTGTGTGTCTGGCTGGCGCCAAACCTTTAAGTCTCTCTGGTTCCCGGGGCGGGGGGGGGGGGGGGGGGGGGGGGGGGGGGGGGGGCACAAAAGGGTGGTCGGGGCATTCCATGTGAGTGCCAAGCACAGCACAGTTTGACGGTGTTGACAGGACGGCCCCACTGGTCTGACCCACGGCTGGACCACAGTTTCCTCCCCTGTCTGTAGCCTATGGACCCTTAGCAGTGAAGGATTCACTACTCTTCAGTCAATTAAGTGGACGACAGCACACCAAGTCTTTGGTGTGTGTGTGTGTGTGTGTGTGTGTGTGTGTGTGTGTGTGTGTGTGTGTGTGTGTGTGTGTGTGTGTGTGTGTGTGTGTGAACAACAACACGCGCCAGTTGGTCAGTGGTGTGAAGCGTTGGGTCGAGGGAATGCGGCTGATCCATTGTCCGTGACTCAGCCAACACACACACACACACACACACACACACACACACACACACACACACACACACACACACACACACACACACACACACACTCAAAACAACTTGTCCCCCTCATGTACACATCATCGGATGCCAAATGTGTGAAGGTTGTCCTGCTGGCTGGGCCATCTGGGGCCCCCCTGAGTCACGGCCCCTGGGAACAGTCTTGCAGTGGGTGGTTCGGGGCCAGAACATGGCTCATCGGCTCCATGGGGGGGGGGGGGGACGTGAGCCTGGCTCCTCCTGCAGGGGGCCTGGGGGACTTGAGGACGATCACATGTCAGGACCGGACTCCTGGAAGGGGGTCGCTCCAGATGTGTGTTTCAGGGGGGAAGGAGAGGGCGGGGCTGTGGAGGGAGAGCGACGCCCCCTTTTTCAGTTACATGGGTTTAGCGGCGAGAGAGAGAGAGGGCGGGTCTTCGGAGGCAGCGACGCCCATTTTAGTTACATGGGTTTAATGGTGAGAGGAGAGAGAGAGAGAGAGAGAGAGAGAGTGTGGGTCTCCTGATAAGAGGGACGTCCACGTGTTGTTCTTGTCATTTTGTTCTTCTCACTCCAGCGCCAGCGTCAGCGCCAGCGTCAGCGTCAGCTGGCGTACACACTGTCCAGCCTTCTGATATTTCACCCACACCAAACTAAGAACCAGTTGGGTACTTAACACAGCACAAACAGAAGTGCTTCGCAAATACCCAAAGCACTT
>NC_140289.1:1528583-1561353 GCF_964030765.1 Micromesistius poutassou
CCTGGGGCACCTATGGGTGGTCTTCATCACGGCCGGGTCTCTCGGGTAACCCTCCCCCTACAGGCCTCTGATTGTCTTGTTATTTAAATTTGAGATGCGTCGCCGTTGAAGATCAGATGGATCAGATGGAAGAGTGGATGAATCCTTAGATCTCAAACCTTTTGATCTATCATTACATTTTACATTTATTGGGCATTTAGCAGACGCTGTTATCCAAACCAGTGGAACACAAATAAGAATAAAGAATACATGTGTTGTAACCTGGCAGTCCGCACCAAACATGTGGTTGGGTTCACATCCCCACTGCTGTGCTTTTTCTTTTTTTTTTTACTTTTCCAGGGCTGTAAACGTGGAGGGTTTCATCTGTTTTTAACAGCTTGTAGAAAAGGGGGCAAAACAACCCAAATGTTAAACATTTGGGTTGTTTTGTGCGGTCCAGTCAAGTCAAGTTTATTTTGTATAGCCCATTTCATACACAGAACGGCAACTCAACGTGCTTAACAAAGATAAAAGGAAGTGAAAACCTTTTTTCTCTCTCTCTCTCTGTCCACACACACAAGGAGTTTCTTTATGCGTGTGTGTGTTTACGTTGAAGATGGCCCGACTGCCCCTCTCTCTCTCTCCGTTCAGCCGTCGGGACAGTACTCTACTGTGGCGGTATTTGTCCAGCGGGTCCACACAGGCACACACAGGGCCAGGGACGTAGAGCAGTAGCTTCAGGCCCATTGCACACATAGCCGAGGCCAGGAGAAGCGCACTTATAAGCTCTTCACCGCTGTGCAGATCGTTCCTTAATAGTGCTTATTGGAGCAACAGCACGTAGATTGGTGTTGTTAATTTGCCCTGAAATAAAGGGAGTTTGGTTGTGGTTGGTAAAGGGGGGGATCATGCAGAAAGGAAGTTGTATATGTAATGTACCTTTCAACAACAACCTGTGTAGATTTGTTTCATAGGTGTTGCAGACATGCACGCCCCGTCTGTAACAACATGCACGCACACAAGCAGATGGACAGAGTTTAAAATACTCTGTCTGTTGTAGGCATACATACTCAATTGGGTTTTATTGCACTCACAAGAACTGGTGGACGTGCATTCTATGTATAAATATCCAACCAAGTGGACAACCATTAAGTTGAGCGCCATGTTAGTGTCCGGCCTTCCTGTTGTGGAAGACTTAAGAGAGGAAAATACTTGCTTGCATCTGGGATTTGTTTTTTACCTAATCTGCTCCTCGTTTATTTGTATTGACTCACAGTTCCCCCCAACCCCCGTCCTCATGAGTGATCAATTAAAAAATGTGTGTGTGTGTGTGTGTGTGTGTGTCTCTAGGTTCTTCATGACCGGGTACCTCCCCCTGGGCTTTGAGTTCGCCGTGGAGCTGACCTATCCCGAGTCAGAGGGCACCTCGTCCGGTCTCCTCAACTGTTCCGCACAGGTGACCGTCTCAGTCTGTGTGTGTGTGTGTGTGTGTGTGTGTCCGCGCGCGTGCGTGTGTGTGCGTGCGTGCCCTCTCACCCCTTCCCCTCGTGCCGACAGGTGTTCGGGATCATATTCACGATATGCCAGGGGAAGATAATCGACACTTATGGAACGCTGGCGGGAAACATCTTCCTGTGCGTGTTCCTGCTGATCGGCAGCGTTCTGACAGGTGAGGGGGTCGGCGGTCTGGGGGTTTTGTGACCCTGTCAAAGGTACAGTATGCTAAAGTCATGTGTTTGAAATGCTGTGTTAATCTCATGTTACGTTTACTGAGTCAGCCTCTCTTTTTTTGGGGGGGGCGTATTGGGGAGAGGAGGGGGAGGAGGGAGAGGGAGGAGAGGAGGATGAGCAGAGCGTTTAATATCATTTCTTATTAGAATGAAGCTAGTTTGAAATCGCTAATCGTGTTGTACCTTTAATATACTCTGAATTAAAATCAATGGATCATTAGATACTTCAAATACTTCAAAGGAGTTAACCAACAGTAAACACTGACCAAATATACCCCAAAAATATGTGTGCCTGATTTAAGAAAATAAAAGAATAATTAAAAATAAATAAGAGGAAATGAAACAAATGTTTTGAATGTTCTTAATTTACTTTCTTTGTACACTGTTAGATTTCATCTTATTTCTAAACTGTTCGTATAGACTCTGCGTTGTGTATTTTTCTTTGTAGTAGTAATTCTGGAAGTGGAAATCAAGGAAGCGTGACAGGTTGGATCAGAGGGTCGAATAGATGGTTTATTCCAGGATGTAATACAGCCAGATACAGACTTAGGTTGAATAATCTATAGTGCAGGCGGGTGAGGAGCAGTCTCCTGACGTGCTCCTTGGCTGTCGATCCCTCTTCTCACCGAACCAACGGTTTGGAGCGAGTATTATAGGAAAGAAAACTTTAACTGATTCACTAATTTAACTGACTTTCATAATCCAAGTTCTTATTTGAACATGGACAGTGCACATTGACTACAGTACTTCACAGTGCTGTAGTCAGCCGCAGAGGCACACTCCCATCCGTAACGCAGCAGTCATGTATGATTTAGCGAGTGACTTTGGTCGCCGTGGTTACTGATTAACTGCTCAGGTTCAAAGACGTTCTGCTGATCGATCGTTCGGTCACAGCTGCGTTTTATTGATCCCAGACTGACGTCTTCATATCTCAGCGCTGACTAGGACGCACGCGTTTTTGTGCGCTACGACCCGATATGAACCTAACGCACCGGTCCGCCCTGTAACCGGTGAGTCTCACCCAGGGGCCACGTTGAGATTGTTAGGAGGATCTGGACTTTAGACGTCAACAGTTGTCCGTTTGGTAATAGACTTTTACGGTCTTCAAATCATAAAGCCATTATCAACAATAACACATAAGAAACCGTTTCTTTACTCAAAGTACAACCCAGTTTCCCTCTGTTCCCAACTTGGCACCGTCACATTTTTGGCTTTAATACGGTTTGAGAGGTTAGGGAGCGTACATTTCACGGTCCATTTAACGCTCTATGAGCAATACATAACTTGGCTATGAAACAACAGGGCAAGAGAAGATTACAAAGATTCTCTTCTCTTAGATTAGACCACACAGAGACCTCCTTCTTCCATGCCTAACTTATTCAGCAACACCCACCGCTAATGCACCACTTTGTGCCCAGATTCACATTGCCATCTTTGTCCCGGGGAATAAAAGCGGAGCCCTTTCAATGAGTCCTGAAATGATCGACAAATGATTTCCCAGCTTGAACCGCAAAGGATTCACTCTAAGCCCATAGAGGAGTTATGTATCGGTTGCCTTGGAACACGTTTTTGGAACAAAGGTCGTTCTTGATCGGTACACAATATTGCCTCAGAGGAGGCAAAGAGAGAGTGTCCTTGTCAACAATAATGCATTGTTTATAAAGAAGCGTCGATGGAGGAATTCTGCGGTGCCAGCTTTCTGTGTGGAGTCTCGCTGCGCTAGAGAGCCACCTGCTGGCCGTCTGCAGTACTTTCACTGTTTATATTTTTACATTGTTGTGAAATAAAGACGATTAACCAAATTAAATATTCAGAATTATTTTCCTTATAATTTGTACATAATCGATGATAAAAAAAATATTATTTATATTATTTATTATTTATATAGTCAGACAAAAAAACGAATCTGTGTTACACATGTTATGTTTATACTGAAAGAAACGTGGTTAAAGACTGGGGTGTTCTTTTCTTCGTCTAACATTCTTATACAGTAACTTAAATTCACTTGCATCTAACTTCAAACTGTGTCTGTTTCGTTTCCCACAGCCCTGATTAAATCGGACCTTCGTCGACAAAAAGCCAACCAGTTGGTCCGAATAGCAGTAAGTGTTTGGATCCATCATTAACCAATGCATGTGCTGGAGTTAATTAAGTCCAATGGGTGACTTAATTAATGGGTGGGTTTGGTTTAATCCAAAAGCTTCCTATCCTGATGCTACTCAATTAGATACTATAAAAACATGACCTTGTTTCTACAATACGTCCACTACAAATACCAAAAGAAAAACTCACCAGTACATGGTGGAACTTTTTAAATATGTGGATATTTTAGTCAATGAAACTTGACATGTTGACCTGATTGAGTATCAAACTGGAGAGTTGTAATCCCGGGCCAGGGCAGTTCGTCCCTGGTTCTGTCTGTCGGGTGTGGAGAGTTCTCCTCCTCTCCTCAAATAGACCTCTGAAGAATAAGTCCCGCCTCCGAGGCTCCGGTTCCCTCTGTCAAATGTCTATGGGAAATAACATGGGGTTTTTGAATGATCGTACATAGCAAACTCTGTAGGTGGCATAGAAGTAAAAGCTGCGTCACGTTTTGAACTACACACATTTTCCATCTAGTTTCGACTGGCTTTTTGGATTGTCGGTGCCGTTAAAGTAGTAAACGATTATAAATGCTATTTTAACGGCATGTACGATCATTCGATCATTCAATGTACGATCATTCAAAAACCCCATGTTATTTCCCATAGACATTCGACCGAGGGAACCGGAGCCTCGGAGGCGGGACTTATTCTTCAGATGTCTATATCACGCAAAGCAGCGTTGGAAATGAAGATGGAGAAAAGCAAAGATTGGCGCATTGATTGGTTCTGTACAACTAGTGAACAGTTGGACCAGCCATGCTTTTTATATGGTTCTGTAAATTCGAGCAGAGCAGTGTAGAGTCATGCAGAGTAGTGCTTCGTGTTAGTGCTTCGTGTTAGCAGTAGTGCTTTGTGTTAGCAGCACTCGGTACAACAGCAGGCTAGCCGCCGAATGCTGCTTTTGTACTCTTTCTGATTCTTCCTCTGCTGAAACTCTTAACAGTCACGTGATCATAACTATAACTATAACATAGTGTGTGTGTGTGTGTGTGTGTGTGTGTCTATGAAGGGCTCGTGCTTAGCACCACATTGGCCTCTTCTAAAATAACACTATGTTGCACGGCTGCACGGCTATTTTTAATGACCTTTCCGGCCGTTGAAAGCATTGCGAGGTATTCCACTGGCTGATGATGATCTAACGGTTGTCACCTGGTGTGATGTCACTACTACCTAATAGGAATATCACGAGGAAGATTATCGTTTGGTTATTTTTCTAAATGTTCCCCCCGCCTGTTCTTTACTTTTCTTTTGTAACTAAACAAAGAGTTATCAAACTATCTAACCCCTGTGTTCAGCCACTCAGAGAAGTAGTTATCGTGTACAATAGCAACCTCTTGACCGACCACTTTGTTAGGAACTACGATGCCCAGATAGTTTCCCCTCGGTTGTATCTAATGAAATAATGAACCCCCTCCTAGGAGAATATGTTGTTTACTTTGCAGAAGGGGCACTGCGTGAATTTACTCTTAATCCTGTCATATTGTTAACCTGGCGAGTAAGAAAAAGGTTAAGACCCATAATCCGATGTGCAAAAGTCCTTCACTTCAAACACTGGCTTGTACTTGAACCATGAGCATGAGGCCGTTAAACTAATCGCCTTATCTGTTGCCTGACAGTTACGGCCGGCCGTTTAAAGATATTAATCGTTACCATGGCTGCCAAGTCACGGGGGTCCTATCGGATTCCAGGAGATCTAACAGAAAAGATTAAACTGTGACAATCGTCGACGTCCGACAGTAAAGCTTACTTGCGTCGAGCAATAACATACTCCACGACGCAAACTACCTCAGTTAAACACACTTTAAAACAAGTCCTTTTTTAACAGTAATAAACAACGATCTGATCATATATTACAGATAGCCGGTAGGTCGTAGTAAACAGCGGTTGCGATACTAGAATAGCAGGCGTGATGAGGCACGTTGTTTATTTAAAGAGGGAGGGCTTCCCCGGCACGAGACAAAAACAACTAAACATGAGCACTCTGACTCGTCTCATTCACTCCCTTCTGATTGGCTGTTTGATTTATCTGTTCGCTCCTGCTTGCAGACAGAGCGGGGCTGTGATATTCCGATGCAGCAACAGAGCTTTGTACTAGTTCTGAAACATTTATATACACAAAACAAATCTCCCGGACTTGGCAGTCGGAGAGAGACCTTTCCGAGAGGTCAGATTCTGAGGGTCCCCTGAGGACCGGACGGTTCCGGATGATCATCAAAGCAAATATTTCAGCTATCTCTGTACTGTTTGCGTAACGGTGCGGCAGCCATATGTCAATCTTACACCGTGCCCTCGTGGAACGGTCCGCCCCTTGCAGGGTCAGTGGAACGCACAAGATTTGTTTAATTAGTCCCCGTGGGGAGAAATGCATACAGCAAAGCAAACGGGAACCAAGGCCATGTTTGCTCATGAGCAGGGCAGTGGTTGTTAGCTGTTGCATTCTTTGTGGTGTGTTGAAAATAATAGGCTTTGAAAGATGAAGAGAGGTATAGTTGTGGTCTGAAATGTTCTTGTTTACTCTTGTTTAGATAAGTAGGTACGCCCACGTGAGCAGGAAGCCAACTCTCTATACGTCAACCTGAACTTTAACCTTGTGTTGGAGCAGCCCCGTTGTTTGGCTTTTGGAGATAAGATAAGTCTGATGGGTCAAGTCCAGAAACGTGTGTTCATGTGTCTAACCATGATCGTTCACACACACACTGGAATGTTGACTGATTATGGATTATGGGTGTGTTTGACCGTGGCCAAGCAAGGCAAGAGGTTGTCACGGTGATGATGTTTGCCGTAGTACGAAGGTAGTACGAAGTGTAGCTGATGATGTTGCGGAAGTTCGACAGAAACAACAACGCGTTTGAAGTTCCAAGTAAGACGGAAACACAAAATAAACCTCTTAAAGTAAAGCACGAAATAAAGCAGAAATTCGATTTTGATCTTCGACAGAGTCGCTCAAAACATGACAGCATCACATGACCTCATGGAAGGATTTTTTTGGTTTACAAACCTTTGGCGGATGTTTCTTATTCTCGGTAGAGGTGTGATATGATGCATGCTTGAGTCTCACCATATTCACCTCTATGAGAGACCCTTTTTGGCTAAAGTCAATAACCACTAATTATTATGCATTACTAATGATAACTAATCCAAAATAACATCAATATCCTATTCAATACTATTATATGTGGTGAGATCACCACATATAATTACATTAACGCCTCCCATATGCAAAAAGTCTGTAAAGAAAATACAAAGAACATACATTTCAGTAGCTAAGTAATTTCCGGTATTCCACTTTCAAACCAAGTGATAATCATTCGAATGGTAGAAGGAAAACACACACTACAAACATTTGCATATGGGTTGGCTCCTTTGTCTCTGTGGAACGTTGTTCCTGCATGACCCCATCCGTGAGGCCCAGTGTGTCTCGGTGCAGTGTCGTTTCTGCATGACTCTGATGATCTGTCAGTGCCCGGGTTGGCCCGGTGTGTGTCTGTGGAGTGTCGTTCCTGCATGACTCCCTCATAGGCCCCTGGGTGGAGGTCCGGGGGTCCGAGTAGTGACCACCAGCTGTGTATTTTAGGCTGAAGCAGCGATGGCAGACCCGGGCAAGGAGTGCAGGGCCATCACCCCAATGATCCAGCCGCAGAGCGCCCCAGCGGCTTCTTGAGATTGACCAATCAACCGCCATCACACCCGCCCCCCACCCTCACCCTCACCCTGACCCTGACCCTCACCCTGACCCTCACCCTGACCCTCACCCTGACCCCCACCCTCACCCTCACCCTGACCCTGACCCTCACCCTGACCCTCACCCTGACCCTCACCCTCACCCTCACCCTCACCCTTTCACTTCAAAAACCAAAACCAACACTTTGGTTTGGTTCCACAAAAACTCGAATCACCCCAAATCCTAGCGCGACACACGGACGAGCGAAGGTAGGTCGCGGCTGAGGCACCGACAATTAACACCCTCACCCTCACCCCCACCCCCACCCGCACCACGCTACTGGTAATCAGCACCCTGCGCACACACACACACACACACACACACACACACACACACACACACACACACACACACACACCTGCTCTTGTCACGTCCTTCCCACCCACCAACCTTTCTCCTCTTCCATCGATGATTCACGCTGTATTTTCGTACGATCACGGACGTGATACCTACGTTAGGATGTTGATATACGTCCGGGCAAACTATTCATACACAGTGTGTCAAACCGACCAGCATTTGAAGTTGATATTGTGGTTTCAACGTGGTTGTTCAACTTTTTTACAAATCTGCTGTTTTTTTATTGCCATTCCACACCGTTTGTACTGTATTTTGCTCTTTGGGTTTACAATATCAGTGACATTGTCAGTTTTCAAATAATAAGTAGGCCTAAGTAATATAAGAGTAAGGTCTTTTTACGAAATGATGTATCCTTCTGAATACCCAGGGTTTGTTGATTATAACATTTCATGGAGTATAGACCTCTGAAGAATAAGTCCCGCCTCCGAGGCTCCGGTTCCCTCGGTCAAATGTCTATGGGAAATAACACAGGGTTTTTGAATGATCGTACATAACAAACTCTGTAGGTGGCGAAGTTATGTACGATCATTCAAAAACTTAATGTTATTTCCCATTGACATTTGACCGAGGGAACTGGGAGCCTCGGAGGCGGGACTTAGGTCTATTCTGTTTGGTTTGAATGCAATATCCTCCCCGAAAGCTTTTAAACACCCGTCCTCAGACTGCCCCCTGGTGGTTCGTGTGTGTATGTGCAACTGAACTGTGAGTCGCTCACAGTTGTAGCGTGGATAAAATGACACACGGTTACCAGTACAGTTATTTCAATGTATATTTATAGAATATCAACACAACATTTGGGAATATGCAGGAAGAACACTTTTGGAAAGAAAATGCCCATCAAAGACAGGCTATATTAGTATATTTTTAATAACTACTATTGTTGAAAAAATAACATTGTTGTTACTTGACAGGATCCTGACTCTATGACTGGCACACCTTCAACAACCATTTTGAGGGAATACAAGTGTTAATCACACACACACACACACACACACACACACACACACACACACACACACACACACACACACACACACACACACACACACACACACGATCATTTATGATCGAACAGAATGTGAAAGTAAATTAAGATGACTGAATTCAAAAAGTGTTAAACGTTATTAATTTATACCTATACCAAAGGTTTCTAATTAACATTGTTGTACACATAGTTTGTTAATCCTTTTTGTATGTGGTATGTTTCGTATGGAATCTGAAAAACAGCATTCAAAATCAATGCACTCTGGATAATGACATGCAGTACCTAAATATCTTTTGTAGGTATTAGAGTACAATTCAATGTCTTTCTATACGTAGCTTCTATCTAAATGTGTTCAAATTTGATTGTTGAGATATTGGGATACCATATGTACAGCAGAATAGAAATTGTTATTAAAAGGTGTTATAAAGGTTATTTCTTAATGACTTAACAGTTATTTTATTATTTTTTGTGAGACAAAAAGTAAGTCTAATTTGTTGTATAGAATAACATGCTACTATTGTGGTTTGTATGGTTTTACCTTTTAAAAATGCCTTAAAAGAGCAACACATGTATATGAAATATACTTAATTGTATCTTCAATCATGCTGTCTACTTCGAAGTCTCTATGAGACTTCCAAACCATGTCACATGCTTGGAAACATGACATTAAATGTGTTAAACTGGGATTAAAATAATGTGTAAGTGGTGTAAATATCACATTCAACACCATCGTATCATGATGCCGTTTCCAGTAACCCGTATTTAACACAACAACGGCTGGAGCACGTAGGCCTACGGTTGCCGCTAATCTGAACGTGTACAATTGAACCACACATGCCCTGTTCTCTGTATCTTTTCATCAGCAGATTGGATTAAAAAAAATTTTTTTCATGAAGAACTCTTTGTTGTTTACTTTGAGCTCCTCTTGTATTTTTTTTTAAAAATAAAGTAGCCTAACCGATAAGTAAACGTTTGGTCCAAAGCAATGATGTTATTGTTAATCAAACTGGTTGATTACCTGCTTAATAACCGAGAAGTCAGCTATGAATCAAGAAAAAGCGAACTCCACGACACCATTAAAGTTACAATAAACTATTTTATGTTACTCGTATATCAAACATCTAATAAAAACTGCGTGCAATTTCGTCTTCTGACCACACAGTGACACTGTTGCAATCAAGTTTTACAGGGGCTTCGATAGCTTAACTGTATAGGAAAAACGATAGCATCAGGACTATTATAATTATAATGGCCATGTAGTCATTAAAACCTGTGATCAGTAGAGTAATACGTAATATTAGGCAATTGCAGTTGGTATTCGTAGGCCTATGTGTGGCATATGACTGACAATGAGATTATTAAAGCGTAGGCAAACAGCTTGACTCTTTTCCATACTGCAAAACATCTTTACATTAGTCTACAGTTGAGATGCATCATTAAGAAATAAATAGAGGTGGTTCTTTTATGCAGCCTATAGCTGTCTATAAGATATGCTTATTTTATGTTTATGTACAGCACGTAGTCCTATGGGAACTAGAGCCATTTCAAACTCTTATTAATGATGAAGTATTATTAATGAAGTAAATAAAGGTAGGCTAGCGGCTAAAAACAAGTGTACACGAAGAACCGCGAGCTACCTGTAGCAACTTCACACCCAACGCCTGGAGCTTTGTTAAAACCTCATCAGATGAGATGATCTCCGACAGAATGGTCCTGAATTCGGCACGATTGGTGGCCGACGTGACTTGACATGAAGAGATGATCCTTGTGAGAGATAAGCATGCTTATACAGCATGCTGGTATGTTAGGATTTCCCTGGCATTTCCACCAGCCACCACCTGGCTGTGTTGGGACGTTGGCCGAAACCTTGCATTAAAACCCACAGAGCACATATAGCCAAAACGATGACTGTTGCATTAATACGCCTGCAAGTATGGGTGGCGTCTTTAGATGTTTCCTTTAGTTTTATGATGTGTGCCTTTGCGTGTATAGGTGTGTATATATATGTCTGGGTGGGTGTGGGCAGACCTATTGGCGGGGAGAGTATACACATTCGGGCGGTGGGATCGAAGCGTGACCCATCAGGCCAGGAGTAGGCTTGCACACCTTGCAGCAAGAGTGTATAAACACCACATGGTGTAGCACTATGGACGGGCTTGTTTCTTGGTATGTGTTGGTGTGTGCCAGAGGAATAAAACGAAGCCTTTTTTGTTTTTCTTAACCGGCAGACCGTCTTGTTGGCAGGGTCCTGCATTAAGGGGGGAATGATCACGTCTCTAACCTGATCGGGACGCACATGGGATGATGAAACCAGGAGATGAATGACAAGGATTGCGAATCAAACAGGGATGAAATATGAGCCGTATTTTGAATGCAGATTAGTTTTATTTGGTTATTTAATAATAGACATGGAAACCAGGGATTAAAAGTATAGCAAACACATACGAGACGTCTCTGCATATACAAAAAATATATAAATATATTGTAAAGATAGGACAACACTGCGCCCTAGTGGTCATACCTGGACATGAAAAAGCTGATTAGGTCATCAATTAGGGGCAATGTCTGCATGGCAATTGAAGCCACTGAGTGTTTAATTAGTTCAACAGTTACCGTTTAGTTCGATACAAATGCATTTTCTATATCTAAATGTATGTTTGCTGTACGTTACACTGGAAAATAGGTGCCGAAATACACGCCAACAACTCAAACAACTGCTGCTATCTTTCAACAATCAACACAGAGATCAATAACTACGGAAGGAACAAGCAACACATGGTAAGACATTTACTAATAACGCAAACGTTGAACTGGAAAAAGTTTTTAGGGCAAAATACAAATGTTGGCCTTCCTCTGCGGCGTATTGCGATGATGTAAGACGTTATTTAATCCGTTAAGTGGCTATAGTTTAAGTTGGCTATTGAACGTGAGGGCCTCGTCCGACTCACTCACCGGTGAAGAGGGTGGAGGGGAGGAGTGGAGGGGAGTGGAGGCCTACTGCTGCTGCTGCTGCTGGAGAAGTTGAACTGTGAAGTGATTCATGACAGTTGGCCCAACGCCAAACAGCTCTGCAAGGTACCACTGTTTACCTTATACGCGCGCATATGCACACACGCACACACACACACACACACACACACACACACACACACACACACACACACACACGAGAGATCAAGAGTGTGTGTGTGTGTGTGTGTGTGTGTGTGTGTGTGTGTGTGTGTGTGTGTGTGTGTGTGTGTGTGAAAGTTCACTGGGTTGGGGTGTTTGTGTGCGTGTGTGTGGCTGAAAATAGACATTCAAGATTGTAGAATTTGCTTGGCTTGCTCTGTAATATGTTATTCTTACAGCCTAACCTTTCCTTTGGTGGTGTGTGTGTGTGTGTGTGTGTGTGTGTGTGTGTGTGTGTGTGTGTGTGTGTGTGTGTGTGTTGGGATTAGTGTGGTTCACCATAATGACGAGCACCACTGAGTGTTGCTGTACCAGGGGTTGGTAGCCATGTTTGCCGGCTTAAGCACTTGAGTTTCCCTTTCCCTTCCCGCCTCTTCTTCAGAGACAGAAAGGCGGACATTTCCCCCCCCACCTCCCCACCTTGTTTTGGTTTTACCGTCACCGAGAAGTGGCCGACCAATCACCTGAACCCACTAAAGTGTGGAAGCGTGCGTGCGCAGTCCACATGTGCGTTTCATTTGTTTGTTTGTGGACATTCCAGCTTTAATTGTTTACAGTACACGCTCCGTGACCGACGGAAGGCGTCCATTAAAGGTGGACCACGAAAATCGACATTTGCCTTTTTTGATTTCAGCCCTCAACTTTATTAGTGGCCGCGAGAGGGGACACACGCAGAACCGCCGCGCCGTTCCCCTTGAGCAAGGCACTTCACCGGGCTGCAGAGCTTGGCGCGGGGATCAGAGGCCGTGTGAGCCTTGGCAGCACTCACTGAGGGGAGCTTTCAGGGGCCCTCCGGGGGCCTTTCAAGGGGCCGCGGTGCAGCCCGAACGGTAGTTAAATAAACGCATGGAAGCAACGCATGAACGAAGCGCGCATTATTGCTTGTTGCTTTTCCATGATCCTACTTGATTCACTGGCCGCCGCAACCGCCACCGTTCCTGATGATGCAATTAGGTCAGATGCAGAGAGGCAGGGGGGAGAGGGGGGAGGGGAGAGGAGGAGGAGGAGGAGGAGGAGGAGGAGGGGGGGGGCAAACGTCAAACCGCTGGTGGTGTAGGAGGGGGCACCACCACCACCACCACCACCCACGCACCACACGTGGTGGAGGCTAATAAGATTTCCCCTTTTTACTTCCTCCTCCCTTGTCAACAGCACAACATCAAAACGAGCTGCAGGAGATCCAATCTAGAGCCGCCGTTTAAGTCTCTCTCTCGCTCTCTCTCTCTCTCTCTCGTGCTCTCGCTCTCTGTCAGTGTTGTGTACATGAAGATGATGTGTAGATAGATGAATGTGCGTGGGTACATTGTAAGCAGGTGGCTGTATGATCCGGTGGGGGGGGGGGGGGGGGCGAGTGAGGTGGAGCTTGGTTCCCATGGCGATGGCAACGGTGGCAAGTGGAACCCCCTAGCTCGCTTCATATTTTAGCCCTCTGCCAAGCGGAGATGGCTGTGTGTGTGTGTGTGTGTGTGTGTGTGTGTGTGTGTGTGTGTGTGTGTGTGTGTTGTGTGTGTGTGTGTGTGTGTGTGTGTGTGTGGTGTGTGTGTGTGTGTGTGTGTTCTTGTGTGTGTGTGTGTGGGGGAACGAGGCTTGAAAAAACAGGATCTCCGGCGCCGAAGCAACTCAGTAAGTCCACGCCAGCCGCGTCCAGGCCGACGGAGCCTGGCTTCAATCAGCCACCATGGCGTCCCGTCCTCCCACCCCCCCCCCCCTCCCACCTCACCCCCCGTTCGGGACTCAAACCCCCTGACCGGTGGACCCTCTCAGCCGCCTGACCCCCTGTTCGCCCCTTGGAAGCATGTGTCGGTAACATTACGACTCGGCCCTGAATTAATGGGCCTCGTTCTGAATTTATTTCCAAGCCTGCTTCTGGGGAATAATTGATTACCTTTAATGCAGCAGCTGTCCAACCTTTAATTCGGTCGTTGTAGTCGGTAATTGCCGTTCACTCGACCCGGCGGGATTAGAGAACGATTCTTCTTGGCTTCCTCCGCTCGGGTCCAAGGATAATAAACAGCATTCACACATCGGAATATAATGACCCACTCTGGCATGCTTTTACAATCAGCTCTGTAGTTGGGGGGCTTTCAGAATTACATATTGTAAGGGGACGCGGATCGGACACTTAATACCTGGACGCTGTATGGCCTGACCCCTCATCTGGGCCTGGGCCTTTTTGTTGCACTTTCTTCTTTTTCCATGCGAGTCTGGCAGCTCAGACAGAAGTCCTGAAGCGGTAGCCGTGATTTCAACTGTGACGCGAACCCGAGTCAACCCTATGGAACAGAGGTTCGTAATTGCACCCTGGAGCAGAGCTCTCTACACTCAAGTTCAATTCAATTTTATTTGTATATCCCTTAATCACAGGTACGTGAACGTGAGCGCGTCACAGACTTCCCCCGGACACTGATTTCCATGCTGTTGTCTTCCTTGCTGCGAATGTGCCCAACATGGCTGCTTCCACGTCTGTTATCGGACTGGAATTAGATTAACGCACAAGGGGAATATCCCAGGCCTGGCCTTCTCTTTAAAAACAAGCTCTTCTCTCAAAACAAGTGGGTGTCATTTATTTATATGTCGAAGGTTTGTGCTGCCAGAACCTCCTTCACACTCTTGAGCGAAACGCTGACTACATAGACACAGCCGCGCCCCACCACCCCACCCCATCACTCTACTCTTGATTCTTTCTTGCTGTTTTCGTTCCCGAATCCTCCCTCCAGTGCTCACCATGCCCGGTAGCTTCAGTTAGCCGCCAGCCGCTATCAATGGCCGCCAATAATGAGCTCAGTGCTGGGTGAGCGGTCGACTGTTTGTTTGACTTAAACGCGTACTGGACTCCTGTTACTCCTCACCCCTACTGACCCCCCCCCCGTTCCCCCCCGGGGACAGGGGATGCCTTCATTACATTTCACTCATTCATGAAGTCAAGTGTCGTAGAAAAAAATGAAGAGTTCCTGTTACAAAATAGTTATTAAAGTGATGTTTAAAGTAAGTCGTTTTGCTCCTGAACTTTTGTCCAGCAATGTGTACACATATGAAAAACATGAGTCATTCAAAAACACATTTGATTTGATTTCTTTTCTTAAAAGCAGAGGGGAGGAGCTGACCATTGAACCGTTGAAATAGCAACGATTTGATTACCAATCATTTTAGGATTTACTACGAATAACACTGACATCCATCAGCTGGCGGAAGACAGAGCCAAACGGAGAGAGGATGAGGGAGAGAGATGAGAGAGATGAGAGGGAGAGATTGGAAACACACCCAGTGATTCACCAAACAAAGCCATCTGCAGTTGGCTCACAACACATGGCCAGTATTGTGGTTTGACCATCAAATCGTACATCTGTTGTACAGCAGCCCAGAATAAAATACACATTGCGGTAGCCTTTGCACATCGTTCTGTAGTCTAAGAATCCATTTTTAATAATTCATTAATTTGGATTTGTTTGTGTGAACTTTATCTTTGCATTTGCAATAAACAATAAGCACGGTATCAGCGACACCGTTGGGAAAGGTCTGTGAATCAAGCGAATCGCCTACTACACCGTTGGGAAAGGTCTGTGAATCAAGCGAATCGCCTACTAATGTCTGAAATGGGAGAATATAAAAAGTGAAAACAACGTGTGCAAGACCAGCAGGAGGTCCGGTCGTTGGACCCGTACATTAGACAGTAACACAAGTTATTTTTGTGTCATGCAGAACAACTTTGACGCAAACTTTACTTCTTCCAGCATGTGTCCTGAACGCACAGGATTTGACTTTGTGAAGGGTTCAAGTGTAAGGCTGGAGAGAAGGAATCACGTGGCATCGTGTTGTACTACTTTGCGTTCGTCCCCCGCCAAAAACCTGCGGTTGAGTCATCCTCTGGCCTGTTTAGACCCAGTCGGGTCCAGCATCATCTGGCAGGCTCGCCAAACTATTGGACGAAACACGCGTGTGAGTCATCGGCGGAATCTCTGATTGGTCGCATCAGTTGTCCGTCTGCCCTTTGGCCCCTGTGTAGCTTTGAGATCAGTGTACTGTAAACGCTTCATGTCTTCGCTTTGAGCCAGGTAAAATGTGTGCTCTCTCTCTCTCTGGAAAACCCAAGTGATCAAACCGCAAATGGAGAATGAAATCACCGGTGATAATAGAATAGACACTGGAAAAGTGACATCATCTACCGTGATAGGCCAGGTTGTTTAACAAGTGATTGGCCTATCACATCATCTACCGTGATAGGCCAGGTTGTTTAACAAGTGATTGGCCTATCACATCATATATTGTGATAGGCCAGGTTGTTTAACAAGTGATTGGCCTATCACATCATCTACTGTGATAGGCCAGGGTGTTTAACAAGTGATTGGCCATCCTCTGAACCTCCGGGCGAGGACACTGAGCCTATGAGCTGGTATCATCTCAGAGCAGCCAACTGCACACAGGGAGAGAATTGTCCAAATAAAGACTTAATATCACCACACCCGGCGTGGTTAACTCAACCGTGCTGGGTTTAGTAGCTAAAACCCGGCGTGTTTGTGTAAAACCACAGTGTTTCAATTGACAGCCATATTATAGGTTATAAGTGTATTTGATATAGTCTTTTGGGTTTTTGTGTGTCAATGGGAGTGCTAGCTTCAGCCTGTGTTTTAGTAATAAAAAGTGTTATTTTTTTGTCATAGATACACAGAAAATACCTATTTCACAGAGGCCAATTGCAAGTGGTGGAGCAATCTGCTCGGCTCGGTGAAGACTTCATATCACAGTTCAACAGAAGTTCCCACTGTAGGGTTATGATTGCAGTCATTACTGTAGCTTAGCCTCTTTGCGCGGCATGTTTTTTCCTTCTGCTCTCTCTCTCTTCTCTCTCCCAGAAATAACCGTCAGCATATAAAAATGCAGCATGATGCAACTGATAGGGTTCCCAGTGAAACGGACGCTGCTTTGGTAGATAAACCAGCGGAAAAGGAAGGAGGGGCGGTGGGGGGGATAAATGGTTTTCCTCCCGTCGACTGCGGCGGGTTTCTGTTGAACACATCACTCCGCCTCATTTCACAGTAAAAGCGCAGATATGATGACTGCTTCTTCTGCGGAGAAGAGGGATGTGCCAGCGGCCATTCGTCTTGAAGCATGACGTGCGCTGTGTATTGAATATATATCAGTGTATAAGATGTATGGTACAGCAGTGTATTAAATGTATATTAAAGTATACTAAACATTTGCTAAAGTACAGCAGTATATTAGATATATATTAAAGCACATTGGTTTATGAAATATATATTAGTACAGAAGTATATTAAATATATATGGAAATACAGAAGTTGATTAAATAAATATTAAGGTACAGCAGTTTATTAAATAATTATTCAAGTAGGGTGATGACCATGCATGTTGTTAACTGGTCACTACAGCTGTATTTATTCTATTGCAGGAGAGAGAGAGAGAGAGAGAGAGAGAGAGAGAGAGAGAGAGAGAGAGAGAGAGAGAGAGAGAGAGAGAGAGAGAGAGAGAGAGAGAGAGAGAGAGAGAGAGAGAGAGAGAGAGAGAGAGCGCTGATGGACGGACAGATAGATGGACTGTGTACAGAGTATTAACAGTTGCTATTGTTCAGTGAGTCATTGAGTTCCCCCACCGCGCGGTGTGGAGAAACTGCTACTGGCGGGAAGTCAGAGCGTGTGTGTGTGTGTGTGTGTGTGTGTGTGTGCTCGTGTGTGTGTGTGTGTGTGTGTTCGCAACAGCAACCGCAGAAACACAGCTCTGCCATGATCTCTCACTCAGCCCTCCACATCAATCCCCCTCACCCCCCCCCCATGCCAATTTCTCTGCATATGACTTTTATTAGTTTCACATGGAAAGTTGCCATGCTTTTAATTTAGCTTTTCTTTCTTGAGAACCATTCTCCCTTTGTGTCGCAACCCCCCTCACCTCCCCCCCCCCCCCCCCCCCCCACCTCCTCCTCCTCCAATCCGTAGTCTCAAATCATTTCCTGACCGACGGAGCCCACTAAAGACGTGGGCCCATTATTTGTTTTAGATGTACGGTGGTTTTGCTTAACCCCAAACTTGTGCAAAACTGTGAGATCCGCCTCAGCTTTCACACCTGGATTCCATTTCTTCTGTTCACAACAGTGGATCAGCTGCCGCCAATGTGTGGTTATGTTTTGTATTGGTTTTATATTAGGTGGTGTGTCTGTGTGTCTGTGTGTGTGTGTGTCTGTGTGTGTGTGTGTGTGTGTGTGTGTGTGTGTGTTGTAATGCTAATTGTTTGGATAAATATTCTAGGCAGTGGAGGTAGAGGTGGACAGGTTACAAGATATATGTTTACACAAATATTCAGAGTAGTAACGGACGAAACACAGAGCGCGCTCCCTCTTCTGCACCTCAACCCTTCGTCTAAATTCAACTCCTAAGTACATTCAAGGTCATTTGACCTTGACATGACCTTGACAAATGACATCATATCATAGCCACCGAGAACCGCCGCCCCCCCCGGCCGGAGGCTCGGGTTCAAGGACCCCAGCAGGGGGGGGGGCGGGGCTCTAAGTGTTTCATCTCATCCTATCGGGGTCGCCTCCCGCTGTCGAAGCCTCGTCAAAAAAAACAAAACGGCCATGTTTTCGTCCTCTCGCTGAGCGATGTACTTTTGACAGTTTTCAATTTTTTTTCTTCCTGTTTTTTTTGCAACCGTGGCTCTCCGAAGCGCGAGGCCGACGCGAAGACTGCGGCTCCGTCGCGGCGTCCGCGTCACGTACGCCGACTGACGGCTTCCTGCGGCGCCGCTCTTTAGCTATGAATCCGCACTCATACGTGCTGCTCGCACACACTCGCAACTACGCACGCACACACACACGCACGCACATTAATACACGTACACACACATTAATACGCGCACGCACGCACGCACGCGCGAGCGCACGCACACACGCACGCACACACACACACACACACACACACACACACACACAGCCTGTGTCTCTCAGCCTGTGGTTTACGCTTCATCATCATCATGGACTCTCGTCCGTCTCTACTCCACAGTTTGATCAGAACAGAGGCGCTCTCGGTATCAAGCGGGACGTGAGGGGGTGGTGTGTGCGTTGCTGTTGGGTTAGTGCGGTTATTTGAAGTGACTCTCATATCCAGACCAGATGGGAGGGGGTGGTGTGTGTGTGTGTGTGTGTGTGTGTGTGTGTTTGGTGGGGATTTCTGAAACAATTTCTATAGGCTTCCTAATGCGTCTCTTTGAGGAATTGTGAAAAAAACAAAACACACACGCACAAACTTGTAAGAATGAAAGTCTGCGGCATATTGTGTTTTTCTCCTACAGATGGCGTGTATATGTCTTCTCCGCACGCATGCACGCTCACACGCGCGCACGCACGCACGCACGCACGCACGCACGCACGCACGCACGCACGCACGCACGCACGCACGCACGCACGCACACACAGTGCAAGTATTACAGCACACTTTGCAATTAGCAGCCACCTACGGATCATCATCAACATCAGCAGGAAACCAGGGCTTACTTGGTATCAACTAGGCTTAAAGGGTGTGTGTGTGTGTGTGTGTGTGTGTGTGTGTGTGTGCGTGTGCGCGTGCGCATGTGTGTGCGTGTGAGAACCCGAGACACGATGAGTGGACCAGAGGAGGATGTGTGTGTGGTCTCCGGGTATCAGGAGCCCCTATTGGGATGCATGCGTGCACCGTGTTGATATTCGAAAGCCTGGGAAGTTTGTTTAGAGCGGGTAACTGATACGTGGCCAATGGAAGCCATTCCTTCGATTTGGCACCGGCTGTGAGAGTACAAAGACTCCCGGCCTGCCACGTCTGCCCCGGGGGTGCTGGCCGGCGGTTCCCCTCTACTGGGAGTTCACTGCTCACTGCTCGTACGGTTTCTGTGTGTTGCTCGGCGTGTCTTCAGGGGGTGTGCCGGTGACAACGGTAGCCGGGGACCACACATGCGGTGTGGCCCCAGCCTGCGCCCGCCCGCGGCTCTAGCAGAGGAGGATTCCTCCCCGTTCCCGGGGACTAGTGACCCTCTGATGGGAACGTTCAATAAACACGCAGCTCCTGATATGCCGTGGCTGTGTTGAGGTTGGCGTGCGGGTAGGGGGGGGGGGGGGGGGTGTCGGAAATAGGTTTTTCCGGACAAGAACGGACCGTTTGAGGAACAGCACAGACGCCACGACCCCTCCCCGTTGCACAGAAATATCAGCTTTTACTGGAAGCTTCTGGAAGACGAGAAGCATTCCCATGAAATGTTTTTCCCCTACTGAAACATTTTTGTGGATTCTTCCTTGAATTGCCAGGGGTTTCAGACTCCCTGTGCTTTATGGGATGTCTCCCTCTCCCTCATCAAATATGAATCCTTCTTTCTCTCCCACTGCGTGTTTTTCTAAGTGGATGCCTTGTTCTCTGGAAGCCCTCCGAAACATGACATGAGAAGAAAGCATCGACTTGAGAAGGGGTTTGTGAAAGCGCCATGACCTTACCTCCGACGTTGTGTTATTTTCTTTGCGAAACTTGTGTTTTCGGACGTGTGTGTGTGTGTGTGTGTGTGTGTGTGTGTGCGGTGGGGGAGAGGTCTGTGCACCTTTTTGTTTTGATGGCCACCATTTTACACCACCCTCCCACCACCCACGTCTCCTCCCATGCGAGAAACGGAGCCGGAATCTCTTTGATCGCCCTCATTCTTGTGTCCGCACAAAGTGGGATCCCTAATCCTGTAATGAATGTCTTCTTCTGGTGCTACACACACACACACACACACACACACACACACACACACACACACACACACACATATTCCAGTGCCGGGAACACTCGGCACAGCTGGCTGAGAACCTCGTGGTCAGGTGTTGTGGGCTTTGATCATCTGAGTACACAACATAAATAAATCCAGGTGCTTGTCTTTTTGTCTTGTCCGTTTTTGTTTTCGTTGCAGAAATGTGGGCCTACAGAAAACACGCCAGAGTTTGCTTTATCGCTTTAAGACTTTTACCCGAGAGTTGTACATTCACCGGCCGTCACTTTCCATTATTATATTTTGATTTAGTTACAAATCAAAATCATATTATGAAACATATCTCAGTGTGAAAGTTGTACTTTCTCAGTTGGATCTCAGAGTAACGGCCCAAGAGTAACAATCCCATGTTTTGACAGAACAGATTTACCGCTGTATCGCACATAAAAGCGATTCTTCTCAACCTGCACTACACAAACGTGATTGGATAGGTAATATTTTTTGGATTACAAATATTGTTGTTGTGATTTTCTGGGACCGAAAGAGCATCCAAACACTAAATCTACAGTGTCACCACTTAACAGAATCAGCGTTCACGAGCGATCGGCATCCAGCAGAACGTCCCGTGCACCAGCGAGCGAAACAATTGAGTCTTTTGTGTGTTACGTCCAACAAAATCTTTTATCGTATCAGCGGACAGCCCAAGAACAGTACTAAAAGACAGACATCATCGCCATCCAACCTCGGTTGTAGTTGGCGAGTGAAACGCTCCGAAGGAATTCTGACGCAGGACTTCAGGAGGAGAACAAAAGGGAAGGGGGGAGGGAAAACCGTCTTCTCAGGAACCGACTGTCATCTCGGAGCGCTCTGCCATTTCTGGGATGCCTCCCAGATGACTTCGGCGTACCCAGAACTGTCAGCTATCCGATGTCTCATAATGACAACCCAAAGACTAAGTGAGCACGCCCATGACATCATGTCCTCTCTGTAGCGGCGTCGAGGAACACAGGGCCCCAGTGTGCTCCATTTTGCTTTTCTATCGGAGCGAGGAGCCTTCAAAAACAACCATCAAAACACAAGAATATTAACGACTAACCGGGCGGGAAATGTGAGCGAGTGTCGATAGATACAATAGAAGTCACTGAGTCGTTGGCTTGTGTGTACTTGTTTTTCTTGAGGAAACAATGCTAAGAATTAGCCTGTAGATAGATAGATACTTTATTCATCCCCTTGGGGAAATTCAGGTCTCCAGTAGCTCACAAAATCAGTCAACAGACTAGAGAATTGACAAACAATAAAATGGACAAACAGTAAAGGTCAATCCAATAAGGCTTTATGAGGTGAACCAGCTGTTTGAGCCCTCTCTTCCTCCACCGGCAGGTGGGCTTCTAGGCCTCGAGGTCTGGAACGCGCTCCTCGTCACTGATTATACTTGAGTTAACGTTGTATTCTCATGTTACTTCTAATCACATTATCCTTTTATCACGTCTCGACTCCCATCCGAGGCAGTTCGTCAACAAAGAACTCGCAAAATGAAATTATCATAAAACATTTCTCAGATGACACACCAAAATGTGAGTTTGTTATCTCAACGAGGGATTCGCACGGTGTAAATAACGAACGCGGGTCTCTGCAATGAGTTCCACCTGCAGTGTTGAGTCAACAGCTTTAAATCTGTCCGTATCGATGTCAAATACAGGGCGCGTAAATCAGCCACACACACACACACATGTGTGTGTGCGTGTGTGTATGCTTGTGTTCTGGGTTCTTCTGCCAGTTCATTGGCTGATCTGTTTGTTTGTGGGTTGTGTGTACGTTGTTTTTGAGACCGCAGATGTTTGGGTTCTAGCAATGCCAGTAAGTGTGTGTGTGTGTGTGTGTGTGTGTGTGTGTGTGTGTGTGTGTGTGTGTGTGTGTGTGTGTGTGTGTGTGTGTGTGTGTGTGTGTGTGTGTGTGTGTGTGTGTGTGTGTGTGTGTGTGTGTGAGACCACAGAAGTGTACAACAATGTGAATTAGAAACCTAAAATCGTTTAAAACACTTAAATCAGTCATCTTAATTTACTTTCGCATTCAGTTGGTTCATTAATGGCAGTGTTTTTAATATTCTAGGCAGTTAAGCTTGAGGTTGACAGTTTATAGATATATTTAGATAAATACTCAGAGAGTTATAATGGATGAAACAGAAGTCCACAGAGCGTGCTCCATCTTCTGCACTTATCAATCCTTCGTCAGATGCTATTGGTCGGTCAGGCCGAACGCGGACTTCACCGGTGAGCTCGCCAGTCATGTGTCTGTCGTCGCCTCACGTCCACCACTGTGTATTTACCACGGCTCTCGAGCGTCATGGCCCCACAAAACTCAGGGGCCAGGGGCCAAGGGCCAAGGCAAACAGCAGTCATCAGACAGAGGAGAGAAGAGTAGAGAAGAGAGTCGCTAAGATTTTCATATTCATATTACATTTTTTGTTGCAAGAGACAATTTAATCGCTGACTCTGCAGTTTGCCGCTGCCAGGCTGAAGCTTTGTGTGAATCACAACCGTGTTCCAGAGTGTCGAATATGCCGATTTGCCGAAGAGAGAGAGAGAGAGTCGGGGGACTTCCGATATCTGTTTTTTTTCATGCTTTGAATATTGCTTGCGTCAAATTCTTAGTCAAAATGTGTCACATTTCTTATCCATGTTGTCCTTTCTGCTCTTTTTCCTCTCGCTCCAAGGCCTTTAACTGGATCCATTGAAGTGTGTCGTTAGTAATCTATTGGATTGAGTCTACCCATCGTAACTGTGGTAATGCAAACCAGCCTGGTGGTGTTTGGTTAATGACATTCTGGAAGGAGATGTTTCTTTGGGCCAGCCATGCTTAAGAAAATGGTCTGTAATCATGAAATTCAATCTATAGCCATATTGAGAAAGAGTCACTGTATATATACAGGCCTTCCTTCAAAGTCTGTCTCTTTGTTCTTAGCTTTTCTAGGACATCAGCGATCAGAATGGTTTCTAATTTCCATTGCCAAACTTAATCAGATTTAACATAAAGTTCAATGGGAAGAGTGTCTTTGCTGGGAATGGTTTAGTGCTGGTGATTTTATAGTTTCAGAGTCGTAAGCCTTTCATTGTATTAAGACGCAATGACAGTAACTTCCCCTCTCTCCACTGTAGCTTTTATAGTTATGGTGATTTAATAATTCATAAATGGTCCACTCTACTGCCAGTCATCTATAAAAAACGTAAAAGCAAGGAAGAAAAACTGTTTGCATTTGGTGCAATCGATTTTGGTGGTCTTTTTTTACAAGCAATAACTTGCAAGACAGTCAGACTTGATGACGGGGATATTTTAGGAATTGTTGGATCGTTATAGTGAGAATGCAGAGGTTCTGTGTTTTGTGTTAAAAATTTCTCCACAGATGCATTCAGATAAAATTGCTAATCTTTCATGGCTTGACCATAAAAGGCTTTGTTTTGCAACCACATGCAATCACTGGACCAACCCTGAAGTGAGCCATTATGAAGTAGTGTCTTTCTTTTTGTGTAACTTACCCTAATAATTAACAGCCACATGGATTCCCAAATGTATTTTTGTTCTTACGGTCAAACTGACCAGATGTTCATGTTTAATTGTTGGACGCTATACAAAGATATTAAAAACTAGCATCAAAAATCAAAGTCACAATCAGCGATCTGAAAATGGAGCTAACAGGAAATGTTGTTCCTGGTTGGGCCTGGACCACACATGAAATCATTTCTGTTACTGTTGTCAAAAGGCAGCGCTATAAATCTCTCTTGCAGACTCAGGGTGGTCCAACAGATGAGCACGAGAACGGCATCCAACATTCCCGTACCAAGACGTTTGTTTGATGGGAGAAGAAAAAAATAAATAAAAGGGACGACCATGGGAAAAATATTCAAACGCTTTCGGATTGCGAACATTTTTCTTAATACTTTCTTCTTCTTTTTTTTTGAATGAATTTCCTTCAAGCAAGACTACTGTTCTCCTCGATAATTAATTGAATCTTAAAACACCGCCAGCACATTTTACGGGAAAACGGAACCCGAAACGAAACGAAATCCCATCGGAATTTAGCTTTTTGTTTCTCCAATTAAACGGTGACTAGACCCGATTAGACGGATTAAATTTGTGTGCGGCCGCATCTCGTGACATCCTCCCCTCTGAATTTGCCCGAGGGGCATGCTGGCAATCCCGCAAATAAGACCCCATTAAGAAGAGGAAAGTAAAGTCAAGAAAAAAAAAAGAGTGAAAAGGGGGAAAGCAAGCGAGAAAGTCCCCTCCCTCGTCAGACTAAATAAGAACCAGATGAGCGCCTGTGTGTACGCCGGCTCCCCCGAGATATCCTCAATCTGTAGCAACATGCTAATGAGCGCGCGGCGACGTCGCTAGCCAACCTCCAGGGGCCATTAGCCAGCCTAGCGTTGCCGCGACGACGCCAGACCTGCAGACAAGCAGAGCCTGATTGGGTGATTCGACTGGACGCGGCGGCCACGCTTGATCGGCTTCCCGTATAATTTACTACGTTTCGCCGAGATTACAAATGTTTTTATACGCCTTGAACCACACAAAGAGCCTTTTTGTGTGGCGGCGGCTCGCCAAAAAAAACAAAAAACGTGGTTGTCGGCGTACGAGAGTTGTGCCTTTAGGGGGGGGGGGGTTAGTTTATCAAATGAACGCTGAGCGCATTGGCTCGCTGGCACCGGCGCTAATGTCTCCTCGCCCATTCACCATAGAAGGAACACCTGCCAGTGGACGGAAAGTCATTAGCGGCGCTGTTTATCCTGTGACGCATTGTGTTTTGATGTGTGGGAAAGGTCTTGGCTCGGGGGGGAGGACCTCCCCGGTGGCAGCATAGGCGTCCTATGTCCACGTTATGCTAACACCGCATTCCAGGAAACAGGTAAACATTGGGCCGCTCGATCGCCCCCCGGAGTAGTAGTTGGAGTCAGGCTGTGACCCAGGCGAGAGAGAGAGGAGAGAGGCTTGCACCGAGCAAGGCCTATATGGATTAGAGAGACACACACACACACACACACACACACACACACACACACACACACACACACACACAGATCTCCAAGCCAAAAGTAAAGTTAGAACCAGAGAAGAATCTGAGAGTAGCGTGTAGCATGCGGTGGAGCTTCTGTGCTGTGTCACATCGGTTGCATGCGCGCCCGCCATAAGGCCTCGACTGAGCCAAGACGCTCCCGACACCAAACCACACACACCCCGAATCCATTTAGGGCAAGAAAACCCAAACTGAAGAAGAAGAAGAAGAAGAAGAGGAGGAGGAGGAAGAGCGGGGGATTGGACGATCGGCGGTCCCCCGGGGGACGGGTCCAGTAGGGTAGAACCAAGCGTGCGCATGTTTGCCGTTAGCCCTTGTGTGAACATAACAAATCACAGATGACCACGTCGTTTAGCGCCCCGTGGAGCCGGAGCAGGACTGCAGGAACAACGCAAGGAGGGGAAGTCTTAATTGTTGTTGTACTTGGAAGGACCAGGGAGGAGGCTGGTCGAGGGAGGAGACGTGGGAAGCGCGGGGGTTGTCCTAGCGGGCCCCCCTCTGCCTCTCTCCCGTTGGGCCGGAGTCAAACTGCGTTTCACAACACACAACATTGGATTAGGTGTAATTACAGAGAACGGTAACAGGCCCCGGTTGTTTAGAGGGAGGTCAGAGCTCCGCTCACACGTTATCGCTGGGAGGAACCCGGGGGTGGGGGTGGGGGTGGGGGTGGGGTGGGGAGGGGGGGCAGAGCCAACGGCAGAGTCTAGTGAGGCCTCATCTCTGCTGTGTTGGAGCGTGTGTTGTGGGAATTTAAAAGGAGACGTGTGTGTGTGTGTGTCTGTGTGTGTGTGTGTGTGTGTGTGTGAGAAAATAAGTATCTGATGCAACAGCAAAATTCTGTAAAAGTTTTTTTGTTTGCGCTCTTATTGTGTAGTACGCATTACGTAAGTGTTTGGGAAAGGCTGTTAGGTCAACATGATCTCGGATCGAGCAGTCCTATGTTACAGCAACGCGCCCGCACGCGCACACGCGCACACACCCCTTAGGAAGGGCATTTAAATAAGTATATTTCTAGAGTGGCATGGTCTACGCCGTGTTCTACCGTTTACTTACTAGTGCTAGCACAGTTTGTGTTGGCGGTTACAATACCAAATATATCAGATTACTCACTTACACGTCCCCCGCTTCCAGCAACATGATTGACAAGAACAGAAACCCACCGTTCGCCCAGATTTAAACCCGTCAGACTTCAGATGAAGTGATCTCAAATCTGATTGGTGGATTAGATGCAAACAAGGGCCGAGTCAGACCTCTCCCCGCCTGCTCCTCGCCGTTCCGTTGGAGTCTCTGTTCCCTACCCTTCCCAGAGCTGCGTTGCATCGCACAGAACCACGGCTAATCCGCCTGGACGTCCCTTAACACTTCCAACCGATTGGCCAACGGGGAGAAATAAACAAAACAGTGTCCAAGTCCCATTTTCGTTTCAAGGTATGTTGACAAAGTATGACATGTAAAACAAGCACGTAAGACGGAGAAGTCTGTTCATGCTGGTGGTTGTGACACCGCCAGCCCCGTTTCCAGCCGCGTTGCTCCGTCTGTTGCTGCTTGTTAACGGAACAGTTAGAGTATTTGTTGCTGTTGTTACGGTTGATTTATATTGCACAACATGTACACAGAGTGAAGCTTTGTTGGAGCGCCTCACTCGCCTCACGTAGGCCAACACCGCGCTCACACTCACACACCCGTTCGGCCCCGGTAGTGCACATGCATGCACACACGGACACACCGAACACACGCACACACACACACACACACACACACACACACACACACACACCCATTCAGACATCAAACACACGCACACGCATATCCTTGCACGCACACACACACACACACACACCGCCATTCAGACACCATACACAGCATACACACACGCACCATACACCATGCACACCATACACACGCACACACGCACATGCACGCTCACACATCCCTCAAAGCTGCACAAATCTATAGTCGCACACACACGCACACACACACACACACACACCAGCCGTGGGAGTCACCAGGTCTTGCCGCGGATGAAGGGGGGGGTGGGGGATATTGCAAACGTGTTTCTCATTCAGCCTGTGGAGCCCCGGCCTGCCTTTGCTTACTCTGGTAACTTGGCAACGCCGAGGCTCAAATATCTCGTTACTAATAGGATGGTAATTACAGCAGCATTGCCAACGTACGATTTTGGACTTTCTTTTTTGCCTCCACTGCTGAATAAAGAGCATTCTTTGGCCCGGATTCAGCAGTTATGTAAAACAAAAGATTCCTTATTAGCAGAAAGGCCGCTGGAATAAATCAACGGATATCCTAAACAATAAGAATATAAACGGTCTGCGTCGAGCATAAAGCAGTTACATCTCTGAACAGCGATAAGTTATGAGGCACTGCCCTGTAAACTGTTGATGTGCTTTATAGCGCTGTGGGTTAGCGAGGCTTTTACTGTGAAAATACTTTGATCCTCCCACATCCTTCTTTGTCCCTCAGATGTTTCTGGGCCTTTTGAGCCCATTAGGAACTAGGATACAACACATAACTTGGTGCAACACGCTGGAACAGTGGTTAGCACTGTTTCCTCACAGCAAGAAAGATCTTGGGGGTTCTTGGTTCAAACCCCGGTGGGGGTGGGGTTAACTTTCTGTGTGGCGTTATCCATGTGAGGCTACTACCCCTGCTGGTGCCCTTGACCCTGGAGTTGGTCCCCGGGCCCTGCACTGTGGCTGCCTACTGCTCCTAGTGATGCTGGTGATGGGTTAAATGCTCCTAGTGGTGTTAGTGCTGCTAGTGATGGGTTAAATGCTCCTAGTGATGCTAGTGATTGAGTGGTCAAAGGCAGAGCCCTCAATTTCCTTCTGGATACAGTATTAAAATAAGAATATTACAGGCAGGCATCATACTTAACACAAAGCAGGCCTATTGTTGGTATGTTTTGGTGAGGACCCCGATCCTAAAAGTTTAAAAGGCAGTACTGCCGGAGCCACAGGTGGGCTTCAGACCGAGTTAGAGGTTCTGTGAATCACGGTGAAAAGACGATTACTTTCTAATACCAGCCCATTATTACTGAGAAACAGCCTGACCGCCTGACTTATAATAACATGTTCAGCGTGAGTTACGACCCAATGCAATCTGGAATATTCACAGATTTGTAACCCGATCTGTGAGGTTAAAGTGGACCGTTTTCTGCACACGATGCATTCAATAGGCCTTTTTATGTCAGGATTATTTGGGGATTTTTGTCGTGAAATTGTGATCGTAAAATACAACGCACCCTGCGCTCCATGCTGACCCTGTGCTTTCAGCGGTGTGTATCTCACACACACACACACACACACACACACACACACACACACACACACACACACACACACACACACACACACACACAGTAGCGCACACACTTACATTTAGAGAGAGACACACACACACGCATGCACACACACACACACACACTTAAAATTAGAGAGAGACACACAGACACACACACACACACACACTTAAAGTTAGAGAGAGAGAGACACACACACACACACACTTAAAGTTAGAGACACACACACACACACACACACACACACACACACAAAGTTAGAAAGAAAGATACACATACACACACACACACACACACACACAGAGTGTGCAGGGTGAAATGAGAGTTGGCGTTAACAGCACTCTGGAGTGGAGCACCCTGTCCACCGTGGTCTGCGGTTCAGCCCAGACACTTCACAATAAAACAAGCCCAAGTCCCATTAAGTCAAGACATCGCTCGTGAATCTCTGCTGCACGCGCCCAGCACCTCTGGGCCTCTGGGCCTCTGACGGCAGTTACCTGGGGGGGAAGAATCCGGCTCACATAACCGCGCTCTGCTCGCTGAGCTCTCTCTCCCCTTCCCCTCTGGTGCTGCGTGCATAACCCGCACGCACTCACTCACACGCACGCACGCACGCACGCACACACACACACACACACACACACACACACGTATATATATATATATATATATATATATCAGTGGTGGCTGGTGGTTTTTAAAGTGAGGGAGGAAGGACTGCGCGCTTGGTTGCCATTGGCCTGCTTGCACTGTTAGTGGCGTATGGTGGCATAAGTATGTGAGAATCAAGTTGTGGTGAACTACAAAATAGCAGGGAGGGATAATTATGTGAATACAATTTATACAAATCCACCAGTGGCAGCATTGTGCTTTGAAAGCTGGTGGGCAGCATGTCTTGGACTAGGGCAGAAGGAAAGGATGCAAAGCCAATTTGCCAAATCAGGCCTACTCTTGATTTGTAAAACTAAATTAAAAAATCTGGGCCTATCATTGGGCCTATTTTTGCCCTCAATGACTGAAGCTATTAGTTGTAATTTGGCTATGTTTATTTTCATTTTTTAAGAAAAATGAAGACACAAGACAAAAAGTGATGCCATTTAAAATGCATCATGCTCTGAATCATTCACTAACATCCTTTCCACATCATTAAACAGAACGGTCAGAGTAACAAACAATTAAAAGAACAACAAGAACATAATTTCACAACTATTGACATGGGCTGTAAGCCTAACATTGTTTGAGGCAAATGTGGATGTTAATGGATGTTTCAGAATGTTGGTCATGGTGTTAAGCCAAATAAGATTGAGGGAATTCATTTATAGATCAAGTTAATCCTCCTCGCTGTTTATGTTGCAAAGATATCAGTGACCTGGTCATACCAAACGGGATAGTAACGGGAAGTGATTTCAGAATAACGGCGAGTGTAACTCCATGTTTTCGCCACCCTTTCAGACAGCTTGGTAACCCAACGGTGGAGCACCGAAAAATAGGTAGACTCAGCACGTTTATTTCGGCTGACTTTTGGCGGTTCCACCGAGCGCACCGCTCGGTGGAAACGAAGCATACGAGCGGGTTCGTTGGTTCTCGTAGCCTAGAGAGTAGAGACTTGAGGGGATAAACCCTCCCTCCGGGCTGCTCCACAGCTAGGCTCCTGCTTATTGGTTCATAGCGCAGCAAGGGCTCCTGCTTATTGGTTCATAGCGCAGCCAGGGCTCCAGCCTATTCGTGAATAGACGTTGACGCGATTCAGATCCCTTAGCTAGTCCCACCCACTCAGAGGAGGACGTTCCTCCTCTCTCCCATTGACTCCCATGTAACTCACCGGCCGCCAGTAGTTCACGAGAAATGAATGGGAGTCAATGGAGGCTGAGGGAGGAATGTCCTCCCCGAAGTAATATCCAATAGGCGATAGGGGGTGCTAATGTCCCTTTACCCAGGAAACGAACATTACACGTACAAAGGCATTAAAGTAGTCATATTTAAGGGCATTAATTCATTAGAGTAGTCTGGGCAATCTACATTTTTTATTCTCAACAATGTTAAGGAGAATCTTCCTCCCTCTCCTCTCTGGAGAAGCCGCCACTGATATATACTGTATATATATATATACACACACACACACACACATGCACACAGACATTGACACGTGGAAACACACGCATGCACACACACATTCATGCATTCACACACACGCACACACACATGCACGTACACACACACACACACACACACACACACACACATACACAAACACTGAGACCACAAGCAAGACACCATCATGGTTCACCATGCGGGTAACACAACCAGCATGCCCCCCTCTGGTTACCTTGGTTACATGCGATGCTGTCTCTGGCCCGCGACTGTCTTTCACTGAGGGCTTTTCATTCAGTTTGATTCTACTCCACGGGGAGCCAGGCTTCGGCTCACCTGGTTTAAACAGAGCGCGTTCACAGGGAGGGAGAGACGAGATGGACAGGCAACAGGAAGCCGCTAAAACCAAAACACTGGCAGGGCTTCCCTCGAGACAATATAGTCCTCTCTGTCCTTTATTGTCTTTACCTGTGTGTGTGTGTGTGTGTGTGTGTGTGTGTGTGTGTGGGCGTGGATGGACTGCATTTATACGTGTGTCTCTGAATATGTGTGTGTGTGTGTGTGCGCACGCACGCACGCACACATGCGCACACATTTATACTCACCCACACACACATTTATACCACACACACACACACAACACACACACACACACACACACAACACACACACATTTATACTCACACAAACATTTATACACACACACACACACACACACACATTTATACCCAGATACACACACACACACACACGCGCACACCCCATTAGTGTCAGCAGAAGACACGGTGTGCTGTAATATAAGGCAGGGTTTGATCCAGACCTCCCATTCGTTGTTTAGCTATTAAGGCTCTATGAAGTTGATGTGTTTACATAATTGCTCGCCCCTCCACTCGTTCTTTTTCCAGCCTCTACGGCTGCTGGCGCTCGTGTGTGTGTGTGTGTGTGTGTGTGTGTGTGTGTCTGTGTGAATGTGTGTGTGAGTTTATTTTTCTGCATATTTATGTGCATGCAAGGGAGTGTATATGTATGTGTATGCATGTGGGATTGTGTGTGTGTGTGGCGTGCGTGTGCATATGGTCATGCATGCATGTGTGTGGGTGTGTGTGTGTGTGTGTGTGTGTGTGTGTGCAAATGGTCATGCTTGTGTGGTGTCTGTGCGTTCTTCCCACTGTTGAATTACACAACTCTTTTCCACCCGGGGCTTGAGAACTGCTCTGATGTGACCTGATGATTTTATTGCAGTAACAGTCAAGCAGATTCTCTTTTCTCTCTTTCTCTCTCGCTCTTTCTCTTTTCTCTCTTTCTCTCTCTCCCTCTTTCTCTTTTCGCTCTTTCTCTCTCTCCCTCCCGCTTGTTCTCCTCATTCTCTCTCCCTCTCCCTTCCACTTTGCACTCTTATTCTCTCTCCCTCTCCTTCCACTTGCACTCTCGTTGTCTCTCTCTCTCTCTCTCACTTCCTCCCGCTTGCTCTCTTGTTCTCTCTCTCT
>NC_140289.1:1561553-1566553 GCF_964030765.1 Micromesistius poutassou
TGTGTGTGTGTGTGTGTGTGTGTGTGTGTGTGTGTGTGTGTGTGTGTGTGTGTGTGTGTGTGTGTGTGTGTGTGTGTGTGTGTATGTATACTGTGCACATTTATGTGTGTGTGTCTGTGTGTAATGTGCACACATATACACACCCACACACCCAGCCAAACGGGGACCGGATCAGAATTAACATGGAGGTTTCAGATGAAGACTGCTCTAACACATGTGCGGTCCACATAGCCTACTTAATTTCCCAAGATAGAAACGCAATTTTACACAGAAGGAGACTGGTAAAAGAGACTTAATCAGTCAGTTAGGAACATAATTAGCCTTGTACTTTCCCTTTTTTTCTGCCTCATTTGCCCGTTGCTACACTACGGTTCACTCCTCTGCTCAACAACTTCTGCCAGCCAAAATGAATCGATTTAAATCAGCCACCGAACTCAGGCTGACAACGTTTTGGTTGAGGGTTTTTCGTGAGAGCGCCCTTTGCACGTTGGCTCCTCGGAGTCAAACGTTTGGTGATTAAAATATCACCCGTTTCTTTCTCTTTTTTAGACACACTGTGTGTTTCTGTGAGGGCTTTACGTTGAGGTGAAACCTTCAGCCGTCACCGTTCATCTGTTTATCGGCAACAAAACTGCCGTTAAAAAAACAGAAACCGAACTCAACCGAATTGTCATTTACCTGTCCGAGAGTCGCAACGCTCTCCGTCCTTCAGAGAGGGCAAACGGATTCCCTTCTCTCCTTTTCTGTCGCCTTCTTCCCCCCAAAACCCGTAGACTTACACATAGAGAGCAGGTTTTTTAATAAGTCTCAACTGGTTTTATTTCAGAGCCTATACATAAGGGGGCCAACTGCTCTTTCTTATGGAAATGAAGGCCAGCTGCCACCGCGCTCAGCCCAACCATATCCTGGTAATGCAGCCATCTGAATTCATTAGCAGCAGGGCTGCGTGGCCGGGGACTCTGAAAGAAATGAATCTTCCCCACAATATATTTATACAGCAGCCCCTCTCTCCGCTACATCTCCCCTCCTCCTCTCCTCCTCCTCCCCTCCTCCTCTCCTCCTCTCTCCCCTCCTCCTCTCCCCGGAGACACGGCCATGCATAGGAATTTATTTAAGGACAGTCATTAACCACTCGCAAGAGTGAAGGGGTAAATAAAACCCTCTCTCCAAAATTGGATGGAGGAGGCTGGGTGGAGGGTGGAGGGTGGAGGAGGCTGGGTGGAGGGTGGAGGAGGCTGCGTGGAGGCTTCTGGGTAGTTTGGTATCAGAGGATAGGCGCTATCGGAGGGGAGTCAGTCCGGAGCTACAACACGTGGTCCCGGTGATGTGTTTTGTTAATGGAGGACGGGTGGATGGATGAGGTAGGAGGTTTGACAGAACTGGTACTGGGTTCGATCGCGAATGTTCGCCGCTTTGTGTGGAATATTATATACATCCTCGTTGCTTCTGAAAAACACATTGGGTGTTTCTTAATTCACTGTAAGACGCTTTTGGACCAAAGCGTTTGCTATTTCAGTGTCTCTCAAATAGTGTGCCGGGTACCATGAAATATTAAAAAAGGTATGTTATACATAATCCTGACATAGGGAACCAATTTCATTTGGTACTATTTATATGTTGACCTTGTTGTCTTCAGTGTGTATAATCTTAACAATATCCTGGCAATATTATGTTTTACGTTTTTTTATGATCATTCCCCACAACTATAGGTCAGTGTTCCTTGAAGTTCTGGTTGTGTTCATGAGGTCCATCATGGGGTCCCTTATGGGGCCCCCCTCCGTCCCACAAAGGACACGAACCACATGTTTAAACGACTCAAATCCCAAACACGTCGTTAAACTCTGTCTCCCTTCCTCCCCTCCCCCCCCTCCCCCCTCTCCCCCCCCCCCCCTCTCCCCCCCCCCTCCAGACTCGATGCACATAGAGGACATCGAGGCGGTGCAGCGGCTGCAGGACTCCCTCCACGAGGCCCTGCAGGACTACGAGGGCTCCCAGCACGCCGAGGACCCGCGGCGGGCCGGCAAGCTGCTCATGACCCTGCCCCTGCTGCGGCAGACGGCCTCCAAGGCCGTGCAGCACTTCTACAGCATCAAGATGCAGGGCAAGGTGCCCATGCACAAACTCTTCCTGGAGATGCTGGAGGCCAAGGCCTGACCGGGGGGGGCGCTCGGTGGGGGTGGGGGTGGGGGTGGGGGTATGGGGCATGGGGTGAGGGGTGGGAGGGGGGGGGGTGACGTGGTCGACGCTGACGACCATCACCACGACGACCACCACCACCACCACGACGTGAAGCCGTGCGTGTGCATGTGCGCGTGTGTGTGTGTGTGTGTGTGTGTGTGTGTGTGTGGGGGGAAGAGGGCGCGCACCACCCAGACGGAGATATAGGAGGAGATGAACAAAGGAGGCCCGCTTAAAAAAGAACTACAAAAATGGTGGTGTGCCAAATGAAAACATGAACGGACAGGCGGTGGAGACTTGGACTGCCGTCACTGGTAAACGAACACGGGGGGGAAGGACACACACGACGTGGGGGCATTTTGGCGGGAATGGTGAATATTGATCCGACTGAAGTCGGGTTATACAATAATGTATATAATGATGCCGTGTACAGAAAAATAAGCTATCACGGTCTTGTTATAACCAGAGGCCCGGCGCGCTGTATCACCCTACGCTTCTGTCAAACCCGCATTTCTTAACTGAAGGAGGAAACGGTGAAGGGGAAATGTCATCGTGTACTATACTGTGTGGCTCCGCAGCCATGTATGTATTTTCCTTTTTTTTTTTTCTTCCACATTTTCTAACCAGTTACTCAAAGCAATACGTCCCCACTTGTTCTCCATGTAATACGTGTACTGTATACTGTGTGGCATCGCACTCGGAGGCGGAGGAATTGTTCGGAAAAGGTTCCACTATTTAACTCAAAAAGGAAAAACATGGCCGCCAAAAGTGTGCGTGTGTGTGTGTGTGTGTGAGTGTGAGCGTGTGCGTGTGTGAGTGAGTGTGAGCGTGTGCGTGTGTGCGATTGGCAGAAATCCCGTAACTTATTTAACTTGTACCGGTGTCATCAACTCACCTGTTTTAGAGGACGTGGGAGCTCTTAGTTTGGACAGCGTTGGTCAGTTTTCTGGTGGGTGGCCATTGCTTACTCAGTGTTTAGACTGGGGAAACTGGTCTTTAGTCCTTGGCAATAATGGACATTATTGTATTAGAAGTTCTGTTTTGGTGTTGTATGTTAGTGATTATCTCTTATGGAAACTAAGATGCAAGACCCCAACTCCCCCCTAAAAAAAAGTCAATAATCCACCATGCACACACACATACAAAGAAACACACACACAGATACACACACAAACGCACACACACACACACATACACACATACACACACACATTGCTCCCGCTACCCCCACAACACCGTCCTATCTCTCTCTATGTTATAAATGTTTAATAGGTTTAGAGTTTTGTGGTTTGTGTCTGACACATCGAAAAGCTTTTGTCCAGGTTACTTTGTATTTTCTTTCCAGTATTATCCTTAGTTTACATTTAAACTCTACAGTGTGGACATTTTTAATAATATTAATAATATAAAAGCTATTTTTGCTCTAATACAGAATAAAAATGTCACTATGCGTGGACGTGGAGTTTTGTCAAGATCTGGAAAGGAAAAACAATCTGGTTCGCCTTTTGGTGATAAATCATGGCACTATATTTATTTAATATTTCTTTATTTATTCTGACCGTGTTTCCCAGACTATACCAGGGTAAAAAATAGCCAAAAAATGATAGCTGAAAGCCATTATATGTGTGTGTACCTGCAGTTCCAAAAGGCCTGAGGAATGGAATCTGAATCAAGCTTACAGTCGGAGCATGAGCCTTCTGTCTCAGGCATCCGTGTTGGGAGTCATGGCAACAACGATACAGGGCGTGTCTGGCCCACGAGGGTCAAAGCATGCTTACGACACAAACCCAAGTCATTGATGAAACGTTTTGCCAAGTCTTTCAGTGTGTTTTCCATTTCCTCATGCAACTTCTTTGGGAGGGATTTGAGATTAAACTGTAGTCTGTTTTTTGTATGATTTTGAAATTTGATTGAGTAGAGACTTCGTTTTATTCCATTGTTATTAACGGTGCTAATAATTCAAAGGGCACTTTATGGACTTTTCTGGATTAAACTGGCCAACAGACTCTTCAAACTAGAAATGTTATTCAATATTTTCAAATAGAATGTTAGGACTAATGGCTATGCATTTGTAAAACGAAATATACAAATAAAGCAGTCAAATTATTACGATTAAATGAATAGTATTATATATTCTCCATAGATTAATCAGCTCGTCACAAAACGATCGGGAAAATATATATCCTCTCCTTTAAGCACTTTAAATTGGTAGTTACTTTACAAGGCTAAATGATCTCCTTTACATTGCAAATGCTTTTGCAAAACATAATAAAATCAACATAATATCTCTCATTTAGAGATTAAAAACCCACCCCTCCCCCAACGCCACCTCCTTTTAATAGACCCCCCCCCATACGATCAGACCTGAGCTGCACATTGTATTAACATGCATAGATAATTATAAACTACAATTAATATAGTGGAAAAAAACTACAGCTCCCCTGGTGCCCCTCTCCGGGGACACGCCCCGCCACCCAGAAGGTGCGGCAGAGTTGAACCAAAGCAGCTTCAGCTTCAGAGTATACAGGGTGTCCTTAAAACCAGTCAACCTAATTACCCGCATTGTATTTGGTTTAAACCTTGCTTGTATCGTATCGACTCCCCACACTCCGGTCGGAGGGGAATGCCGGTGAAGGCAAATTAATTTAACGCGGATGGCTGCCCGTTATGTTTTCTTTATGTTCAATCAATATTCGCATTGATTTGATCGTCGGGGGCCATCTGCCCCCTTCTTAACTCTATCTCCGTTAAAAAACACATGCACCGTGTTGAAGCCTGGCCTATATCCTCCAGGCCATGCCCTGTGTCATGTGAACCGTCAG
>NC_140289.1:1571553-1579053 GCF_964030765.1 Micromesistius poutassou
CACACACACACACACACACACACACAACATACAGAAGACATACACACTCACACACACATGTACACACACACACACATGTCATACAGAAGACATACACACTCGCACAAACACACACACACTCATACACACACACTCACACGCACGCGACTCTGCGAGCATGACACAGTTCTGTTGCCGGGCGGCAAAGCCATCCTATTTGCATTTGGAAATTTCTCAACAACTTGAGCATGCAGGAGGAGTAGGGATGGAGGGGGATGGGGGTGGTGCAGGGTAAGAGGGTGGTGCTGGGGAGCTGGCATGCTCCGCAGGGACCCAGCCACTCCCAGACACTGTCGTCTAGAGCTCCCATGTTCTGACAGCTGCCTTAAATCCCCTTGAGATCGCGCTATGGTGTGTGTGTGTGTGTGGGGGGGGGGGGGGGATATATACGAGCACAAGTTTAGAGTAAAGTTGCACTTAACATATGATGGTTTTTAACTACAAAGTCGTATGCATGGGGCGGTGTTGTGTCGAAGTTGTGTGTCGTTAAAGTGATTAATTGTCCGTATTCATTGCATCTATTGGGTGGTGCTGGTGTTATGTAACGTGATATTCCGTTGTGGATGTCGCCATTGTCGGGCGTGCGGTCGGTCGGTGTGTGAGAATGTATTGTAAGGATTAAATATAACTGGGGGAAACATGGCCTAGAAAGCCCGGCTAACAAATGTTGTGCGAGGTGTCGACCAAATGTGGTGTTCCTGCCTCTTAACAGGGCTGTTCTCGCTCAGACGTGGGGAGAGTTATGAATTAAAGTTTGTTTTCGTGATCTCCGAAAGGTAAATGTGGTAGAAGAAAATAGAACAAATTTTATTTTGGTAGCATTTTTGTGTGATCAATCTAAATGGGAAATTGTACAATTTGGAATATTTCTGGTCACAGAGACCTCTCAGGAGAGACTGAATATAGAAAACAGGGAAAATAACACTACATAAGCAAAATAAAACTACATTTGAATCATCAAACTTGTAGTCCTTTTAACTACTGACAGGTAATAAGCCTGCCCACTATTAGCCTATATAGCCTTTAAGAACAATTGACAAATGCTTGATTGACATTGGAATTTAATTAAAAACTGCCCGAGACCACAGAGGAAATATGATCATTGTGGGTTTATGGTAATCAGCCGCGATCATTGATTGAGTCATTTATTGGAAACCCCCACAATATCTCAACTTCTAAATCAAACGCGGGGACAAAACCTACGGTCAAATAGTCCTGACTCCTCTTCCTCTCCACATCCATATCCCTCCGCCTAACCCTAATGACCTAGGCCGGGATCAATAGCACAGTTTAAAGCGGATGAACTGTGTAAATAAAGAAGGTAGCTCTTTTTCCGATGAGGCAGCTTCGACCGTTGGGGGTGTCCGAAGCTATCGACGGGATTTGATCACGTCCACCCTGGCCGGAGCTGTCGATAGCCGAGAGAAAGTGGTGAGCTACTCGTGTTCGAGGGTTTGATGTTTGGATACTACAAAGGTGCTTCAGGTAAGTTAATTGTAACTGTAATTCAAGTGTAATTTGTTAGAATTGCCTAGCAATACGTAATTTATCGATGAGTGAAATGCTCTGTGAGAATATCTGTTCTGGCTGACTGCCCCTGTCTCTGTATGAGACAATTTAGCCCAAGTGTTATGTCATGGTAGGGTAGATTTGAAATGGCTTGTAATGGCTGATCAACATCACACCTGCTGGTAATTAAAGCTGGGGTAGGCAATTTATTTTAGAGGCCTTTTCTTCATATTTGCTGAAATTCTATTAACGTCCCAACAGCAATCTATAAATCAAATGCTCTGAAAAAAATCTGGTATCTGTGACAGTCTCAGGCCGGTAATAAGCCCGTCCAATCGTATCATTCAGCCCGAATGAAATGATTGGACAGCCAAACTGTCTATCTGCCTACATGGTCTATCTGCCTACATGCACACGCTCTGCCCGTCCACTCATTGCGCATGACCGGATTCTTCTACAAGGCTAGGCAGACCTATCGCTAAAGCTAGTGAGCTAGTCACTTGTTTTGGGGGGAGTGGCTTTGAAGGGAGGCCTGCAGGTAGGGCTGGTTTTTTTTTCAATAGGATACTAAACCTAGCTTACTCCTGCCTACCCTAGCTTTAATAGGGGCCATTTAAGATGCAAAATTGGGCCGTTGCAGTGTAACACATGTAACATGCTTTGTGTGTTTCTATGCACTTGTGGTGAGTCATTCACAGGTGTACAGTATATGAAGCCACTCGTGTTTTTCTGCATCTTTGTGTGTATGTGTGTGCGTGTATGTGTGTGTGTGTGTGTGTGTGTGTCTGTGTGCATGTGTTTGTGTGAACTTTTGCACGCGTGTGTCAGCGGGTTGTGACGCTGCATTTTACTGTGTGACAGGTGTTCTGTACCTCCACAATTATTTTTCAATTAGCGCCAGTTGAACATCTTTCGCCGCTGCCACTGCCAGTGGCGCTGCCCGATGCTCACGGTATCCTACAGCTCTCCAGCCTCAGTCCATTAGCAACCGAGAGCCCATAAACCATCTGGCCAAGCTCCTGCTGAACGCTATAGCCCACCCACCACCACCCCCCTACTTAATGGGAGTAAAAAAAAGAAAAGCAATTAATGTCACATTAGCACATTGCTAATAAGTCCTGCGCTCCAGTATGGCTACTGCTGGAATAATCAGTTGGTTAGCAAGTGCTAGAATAATCAGTTGGTTGGTGACTGCCAGCATAATCAGTTGGTTAGCAAGTGCTTAAATAATCTGTTTGTTAGCGACTCTCAGAATAATCAGATGGGTGCAAGTGGGGCAAACATTGAACACTGTTTGTGAACATTTAGGCTGCTCTTCTCAATGTCACATGGCTCTCACAAACCCTATTTAATTATTCAACAATAACATCAATTGACATTTTTGATCGAAATGTAGATTCTTTGTCCTCGGTTTAAACTCAATAAACAGAGCAGACCAGTCATAAAAACCTGGCAACACAATGGTTTCCAGACATTTCTAGACCAGAAGTAAACTCTTCAATACGTTTGCATTGTTGATTGTTGATATCTCAAGAAAGATAAAACAACCAAAGTTTTAGGTTGCTACTTAGCTTTAAGGGGGGTCACAAACGAATCGCGACCATAAACTTTTTAAACTCAATAAATGCCATGCATCTCTCTCTCTCTCTCTCTCTCTCTCTCTCTCTCTCTCTCTCTCTCTCTCTCTCTCTCTCTCTCTCTCTGACCTCCTCCCTCACATTCAGTTCTTCAGTCTTTGAACTGTGATTTAGCCTCTCTACAACAACAGTGGTCTCCAGAGCTGTGGCAGAACAATGCATGCCCTTTCTGCCGTGACTGCCGGCGAAGCTTTAGGATTGTGGCTTAATTGTTGTCTTTCGCGGGGGTTTAATTATACAGAACCAAAGTGCCCATCGTTGCCCGCGCTGCCTAATTCCGCCATGTTCCGCTAATTATATCGTGTTAATTGGGGTTTTTCTATTATGGCGTCACGGTTATTAGCTCAGCGGTGACACCGGCCTTGATAGGGCAGAAGAGGGCGTTGGGCCACTTTTCCCTGATTAAACTTATTATTTTGTCACAAACATTGACTCAGTTACCTGCCGGCGAGATGTTAATAAATGCAAATAACGGAAATGTCCATTCTGCCCTCTGAGTTATGCAGAATATATTCAGTGGGACCAAATGTTTTTTGTACAGAGAGAAAAAAAAACTAGTTTCTAACGACAGACATTAATACATGATTAAGTGAAAACCGGGTTCTCACTGTAAAACCACTGTTCTACTGCCCTACTTCTCATCGTTTAATACGGAGTCCTCGACTGATGAACTTCCGCCTTCTTAGCACAGAAAAACCACCGCCTCTCCTATCCCCCGGACACGAGCCACCAAACCACACGGTGCAATGTGCACAGTGGCACGTTCTCCATCACGGGATTTGTGTCACCGTTGGTGAGTGGCGACAAAGAAAAGTGGCTCCACAAAGCTCCAAAATGTCAGACACTGCAGTATCATCAGTCACTACAAATGGGCTTCTTCTTCTCCTGCCTCTCCTTACTTTGTCTTTTTTTGGAGGTGTGGGGTGGCGGTACTCTTGGGGTCAGCCACATAGCAGTGATGCTGCTGGACTGATATGCAATTATTCAAAACAGCCCTCGGGAAAAAGACACAACATGAGCGTTTTGTTTCACATCTGCACGTAACCACGGCGAGTAACGAATTGCACCACTGCGTTGCTGAAAGGGAGTCATTTCAATACCTACGTTTGTTTGAACATGAATCCATCGCAAGACAATGCCTTTTTCTGCGATTAAAACGTATTTATTTCTTCTCACACGTTAATTTGCCCACACCCCTCGCTAAATACCTCACAATTAACATGTGAAGGACCTCCAGTTATTATCAAGCCCAAAATAGACTTAAACAGGCTGCATTCCCGTCTTCAATACCCCTGGTCCCACACCCAAACATGCCCTCAATTACCCTGTGAGTGCCACATGTGCAACATCATTAATAAGATCCACTAATAATTGTGTTGAGCTCCATTGGCCGTGAGTGAGATTTGACTAATTACTGTAATTGTATTGAAGCGATGCTCATTAAATATGAAAATTGTGTTTTGTGTGAAAGAGGGGCTTTCTCGTGATCCATCTTTTCACAGCCGGCTGGGAAATAAATGAGAGAAGGGTTTTCTCATTGTGCAATTAACTATACGCTACACACACCCCCCCCTCCCCCATCAGCCCAGCCCCCATCCTGCAGGGTCTGAAGCATTCCTGCACATGCTCAGACCGGGGGTACTGTGTGTGTATGCTGGTGTGTGAGACATGTGGCTGTAGTCATTGTGTGTTGGAGAATAATTTACAGATGACTTGTTTTGGTTACTTATAAACAGCTATGACTCAAACGTATACATTTTAGACAATATTTGATGCACCTATGAATGCAACTGTGGTTCATAATATAATTGGACTATTATGTCATTTTGGTGTAGTGTGTACAATTTAGTGGCATCTAGTGGAATGGACTTGGCAAAAATGGAATATAATATATTTAATAAAGTATTTTTTAATGAATGGAAGATCCCAGAAAAGAAAACAACAATGGTTGTGTTTTCATTTTTTAACATTGAGCCTTTATGTCTGCATATGGAGGGGTCCTCTTCCATAAGGGACTCACTATTGCACCGGCGGTAGCCCTGAATGGACAAATGGGGTGTTGGTTGAAATCTGCAACCTCACTGCTAGGTGCCACTAAATCCTACACACTGTGCCTTAATCCTGGTTGGTATCCGTCTGAGAGAAAATACTGCATTTTGTTCCCATTTAGTCACCATCCACCATCTTGTCAGCGCTGAATTTAGTTTGGAACCAACAATGAATTGCTTTCTTTTTACTGTTTTCATTATATATATATATCACACTTAAAAGCACTATTCATATTCCTGCTTATCTCAAACATTCAAAGCCAGTAGGCTTATCAGAAGCTTTTATTTATATATTATAAAGTAATGTAAACCATTACAATGTGGGGAAGAGCTAGAGCTAATGCTAGCTATCCACATTAATCAAACAGGCCACTTCCATCTATGACACGAAGCATAAACGTCCTTATCGGCCATCCTAATAGTGTGGACGTTCGACAATCAGATTCTCACTGGCATAGCATACATTTCATCTTTATCACAGCCACCCATCGCTTCTTATGCAGAAGAAATAGTATATTACCCACAGACATATTTGTGCTTAAAGAAGCCCGAGGCAGTCTATCAGGTTGAGGAATCGTCCACTTTGTTTACCTGTATTTACATATATTTACGTTTTTGTGTCTGAAATACGGACAGAAACACATGATAAATGAATGGTCCACCAGAACAGATTCCAAACATGTTTGGTTTCTTTGAACCATTCAACAACGTTCTCATGTTTTGATGTTATATTATATTTGGAATGATTGCATTAGAAACCTTCTCATGTGAGTTATTGTAATAATAAACACCCAGTTATTCACTAAACAGTGTTTCAATGCAGTCAGGGCCGCTTCGGACATCAGTGAAATCGAGGCAGGCTGAATAAATCAAAGCACATTGTTTGCATTCCATCAAATACATTTGAGTACAGCTTGTGAAATCAAACATGAAGAATATTTAATAAACCTCCAGCATTAAGCACTTATACCTCCCTTCTAATTCGGACTCTGCTTTGATTAATTCATTAATATTCCTCTCCCAAGGTCTTTTTATAAACCTCGTCATTAATAAAAGCAGACATTCAATTAGCACACAAATCTTGATTGCCAATTTTGTCATAACCGCCTTCTCTTTCTCTTTTTTCCCTCCCCTTTCTTCCTTTTTTTTACGCCATCGTTAGGGCTCCCACGTCTGCTGTGGTTGGCTGGGAGGAGGAGCGGGAGGAAGAAAAAAATTAACTAATTTCATTAATCTAATTGTCATCGCTTTCAACCATCCTACTAATAAGTACAAATTAATATGATTAATCAATTTGACGACACAAACTCATTCAATTACGATTTTTCAAAGGCAAAGTGGGTGGGGACGGGTGATAGGAGGGGACGGTGGAACGGGTGGGCGGGGGGTGGGAGGGGAGGTGGGGGAGGAGGGGGAGGGAGGGGTGGTTGTGGAACAGCCTGGGTCCTGTGTGCGGAGCAGCCCACCAAATTGAAGTAAAGTCAGGTAATCAGTCACTGGCAGCAATAAATAAATGAGAGATAAAACCTAGAGGGCAGACACCTTATTAAAATTATTAATATTGTTCTTTGTTTATTTCTTATTACAATTAATAATAATATTAAGCATTATATTTATTTTTTGAAAAATGATTGATTATAACCAAATCCGTTTGCAGGGACCTTTACCCCTTTCCAACGTTTTTATTTAGTCAAATACAAAATCTGGCTATAGCTCATGATACACGATGGAATAGCCACCATATTCTCTCTGCACACACATGTATTAAGGTAGGGATTGGACTTCACTATTTGACTATTGAATATTGAGTTACTTGGCAGGCACTTTTATCCAAAGAGACGTCCGGCGAATTCCAATACCTCAGGGGCCGGCGGTAGGGCGCCGTGCTCGAGGAGGCCTACAGGTTAGGCTGCTGACACTGAGGACTGAACTCAATGCCTTTCAACTGGGAGTCGACCACACCGCCACTACCCTGTCCTGCAGTGTTAGGATTTCCTTACACACATTTCATCATTCTGCACTACTAAAGTGAATGCTTTTTTTTATACATGTACATATATACATATATTTATTATGAAGACCACAACCATATAAATATATATGTATATACATATATATATATATATATATGTATATGTGTATATAAATATATAATTCACGTTGTGTGTAGCAGAGTCAATGCATTGGAGGGATTTCAGATACTCTGGCTTTGATTCACACACGGTATATTTACTCTGTTGAAAGACGTGCTGATGCAGCAAGAAAAC
>NC_140289.1:1581553-1621553 GCF_964030765.1 Micromesistius poutassou
TTCCATATGAGGCATCTGAAGTATCTTAACGACGTTTATTTCGCCTTTTATCCTAGTCGTTACGTTAAGGTCCAGCCCCACCGATGGACGAACCACTCCGACCCCTGGCGGAATTTATGAAAAACAGTAACCGGATATTACCAACAGACCAGCGGTGACGCACATCCGTGCATCACAAGCGAGGCTGTTGCAGGGCTACTAGCTAACCGTCCAGGCTACAACGGAAATTCCCCAATACACCTAATTCATCTTTTTCTCTCTCGAAAGTGAAATATTTCTGAACCGATAGCCGTACTTTCAGCCCCAGGTCTCGGATCGCCATAGCCTCGTGATGCAAACGAGACCGCTGTTTAAAAGATAGATCACTTCTAGCCCAGTATCCCGAACCCAGGACCCGGGTTCGCATGTGAGCACAAAGGCCCGGTGCACCGTCCCGATGTCCAACATGTTCCCCTCCTCCTGGGGAAACTATGGGGGAAACCATCAACCGCAGAACTTCGGTGGGCCCGCGCCCCGAAAGCAGCACCCGGCTGGGGGCCAGACCGCACCGGCGGCGGGCTTCGGCGCGGCCCCGGCCGGGGGCTCGGCTCTGTTCTCCAGCCTGCAGGAGCAGCATCTGCAGCAGATGCAGCAGCTGCAGATGCTGCACCAGAAGCAGCTCGAGTCGGTGCTGCATCACAACAGCGCTGCGGGGTCGTACGGGGGTGGAGGTGGGGGTGCCGCGGGTTTTTCTGCACCGTCGTGGCAGTCGGAAGCGTCGGGGCATGCGGACAATGTTTTTGAAGGTGCCCAGGCCTTTTATAACCAGCAGGACGAGGCCCAGGCTCAGTCCACAAGAGGGCCGGAACAGGCTCGTCCCCCTCTACCGCAGACCGCCGGGGGGAAGCCCAACCCTCCCCCTTCAGAAGCACCGTCAGCCGGGGGTCCGCCGACTAATGACGGTCCTAAGTCGAAAGAGGTACACGTGAACATAATTATAGGCTGCATATGCTCAGGATTGATATGCACAACACTTCTCAGAAAGGATGAATTCTCCATACTTTTTTAGAAACCTGCAAACATAGCAAATTAGTTTTTTTGATAGTGCTTTGCCAGCTACAATTGGAACAGTAAAAAGCATATTTGATTTGTTTGATTTCAATGTAATTGACGCTGAACACACTCACTCACTCAAATGATCTCTCTCAAATGATCTCTCACACACTTTTTGGCCTTAAGTCTTACAATAATCTACCTATGTAGGTAACATTGTAGGAATGTGAAACAATTGGAATACTTGATTCAACCTGTATTATAACTGCCAGAAAAGTTCTTGAAATGGGTTTTTGGAACATAGACAGTTAGTGATAACAAATACAAGAAACTGAGCATGTAAAGCAGTTTGCACTCCTCTACTTCACCTTTATTCTTTACTTGTTATCACAATCTTCAATAATGCTCTCTGTAAACCACTTTCCATATTATGGTTACCGGCACGGTGCTCTGTTTTGTCTTGTTGTTTATAAGCATCAGTTCTTTTGAGTGTTGCATTCATCATGCATATTACTACTGAGTTATATATTAAGTTCAGAAGATGCATTTATTAAAAGCTACTCAAAGTAAAACATTTGGATACAAGTACGGTAAGGGCCCAGCTTAGTTCGGGCCTACAGGGAGAGTGACGGCCTACAGGGAGAGTGACGGCCTACAGGGAGAGTGACACCCTGCAGGGAGAGTGACAGCCTACAGGGAGAGTGACAGCATACAGGGAGAGTGACGGCCTACAGGGAGAGTGACAGCATACAGGGAGAGTGACGGCCTACAGGGAGAGTGACGGCCTACAGGGAGAGTGACGGCCTACAGGGAGAGTGACGGCCTACAGGGAGAGTGACAGCATACAGGGAGAGTGACAGCCTGCAGGGAGAGTGACAGCATACAGGGAGAGTGACACCCTGCAGGGAGAGTGACAGCTGAGCCTACAGGGAGAGTGACAGCCTGCAGGGAGAGTGACAGCCTGCAGGGAGAGTGACATGTGTGTTGACATGCTGGGTTGTTTCCCTGCAGGAGCAGCAGCAGTACTGGTACAAGCAACACCTCCAGAACCTCCAGAAGCTGAAACATGACGGGGCCAGGCAGAACCAGGCGGGGAGCGACGCCCCTTTCCCGTCCCACGGTCACTCTGCCCCGCCCCTCCCTTCAGAACCACCCAAGAGCGCACCGCCCCCGCCTCCACCCAAAGAGGAGCCCCCCGTACCTCCACCACCTCCCGAGGATGTAAGCATGTCTTTTCTTTGTTGCATTGGATAGGTGACATATTATACCACCAGGTGTGAGTGTGATTAGCCGTTACGTAGATGTATGATGGATAGATGAGCAACAGTCCACTGGTTAGGCTGGCAGACTGATCTATCCAGCACACATCTAGGTGGACACGCCCACTTGTGATGTCAGAAGAGGCCGATTTTCAAAATCCCTTGTAATGGCTAATCACACTCACACCTGGTGGTATAATATGTCACCTTTAAAGGCCCCATCCAGCTGAGGTCAGATACCATGTTTTTATCATCTACTTTCGCCCACATATTTGGGCAGGACCTACCTTTTCCAGAAATTGAGTTTTTCGCAATTGCCGTGGACCGTGGTAGAGCTTTGCTACAGCAGCACAGCACTAAGTAACCTTGACATTCAAACCATTAAAAACCAAAGCTTGTTGTTAATCACCCTGCTATGGGTGACAGTTGACAATAGAGCAATTTGTAAAATACTTTTTTTATGCCTGCACTAGGGCAGTGCAGGCATGTGTTATGACTATGTAATACAGCCTTGTCTCAGAAGTAAGCACAAATGCAAAATTTGAAAATTCACTAGTTACATTGCATCTTTCATCTCGGTTTTCAGATTTTTTCTAAAGGCAGTCTTACTCCATTATTGATTCATAATCCATATGCTAACATATTGATCTTCCCCAGCCGGACCTTCCCAAGGACCCGGAGGAGGTGGCGCGCCTGCAGCAGCTGCAGGCCGCAGCAGCGCAGTGGCAGCACGTGCAGCAGCAGAGGGCTGGCATGCAGTACCAGGCGCTCATGCAGCAGCACGAGAAACTGCAGAACATTCTGGAGAAGTACCAGCAGTTCATCCAGCAACCCGCAAATCTACAGGTAGAGGCGTCGTTTTTTTGTTATGTTTTCGAGGCGTTATTGAGATAGTCTCTATTTAAATTAGGGATGGCGAAAATTTAAAATATTCTTGACCGACCGCCGAGCCTCATTAACCGGTTGAAACCGGTTAACCGATCAGATAAAAATGTGCTATTTGAAATAACAGCCATTTCGAGCCACGCCAGCCACCTGCTATTTCGTAACTCTGCTTATCTCTCTCCTGCTCTGCCTCCGGCTCACACACACGCACACACTCTGCCCCGGCCCCGCCCTTCCACTCACGTCACTTTTTTTTTAATCCCCTACAGCGCGAAACATGGAGTCCAAATGGCTCCATAGTTTGGAAATGGTTTGGGTACAAGGTGATAGAGTTGAAAATACAGGTTTGATGTGAGCAGACACGGGTATAGCACCCTGTCTGTCCCAGTGAGAGGCAGTGGCTGTAACAGCGGCACGACCTGTGTTTGAATTGAAACACGAGGCGTGCTTATTGCAAGTTGACCGTGTGTAGAGAGCGGGCTCGAACGCCCACAATGGTCTTGAGATGGCGCGGACCTGGTTGAGACCCTGCGCGGGATTCACCAGGGGCCAATCGGAAGAGGGCAGCGTTAGGAGCTCATTTGAAACATTGCCGCGGCTCATTTAAGAAAATAACAGCTCTGAAGAGACGCCGCTTGAGTTTGGAGGAGACTGTGGTGCTAATAATAATAAAGCAAGATGATGATCATCATTACCTTATCTGTTACCATTGAAGATCCTGAAATGTAGTAATTTCATCGGTTAAACATCGGTTAACATCCCTAATTTAAATATCAATTTCAAGTCTTTATTATTGCCAAGCGACACAAATTGTCTGGAATTGATTTTGGTGATTTGGCTCACAGGACAGTACAAGACCACACGGAACAAGGGAGACAAATCTGACTGGACATACAAAAAATACATCACATTGAAAATAGACACATGCGTTGTTACCAGTATGAAAAGAATTGTTGATAAAACAAAGCAGAACGAACACAGACACAGAGCCACACCGTGTTGCTATAGGTCAGCGCCATATTGACACACTCAGGAAAGACGCACCTTGGCTGAAGTCCGATATAGGCTAGATTAAACACAACCATAACAGTATTTTATGTTTTCTACAGTCGATGTCCAGTGAGATGCAGCTCAGGCACTACGAAACCCAGCAGCAGCAGTTCACCAAGATGTACCAGGACTGGGAACACACCTTCCAGCTCTGGCATGACCAGTTCCAGACCTACCCTCACAAAGACCAACTGAAGGACTACGAGCTCCAGTGGAAACAGTGGCAAGAGCAGATGAACGCCACCAATGCCCACCTGCAAGAGCGCGTGGCCACCCTGAGAACTATGGTGCCCTACCAGTATGGCAGTGGCATGGCGGACCAGTACAGCCAGTACCCGGGGAAGGACTTTGCCGGTGGTCCTCAAGGCTCCATGTCCCAGGGCCAGCCGTCTCAAGGCTCGGCATCACAAGGCCAGCTGTCTCAAGGTTCATCGTCCCAGGGCCAGATGGCCCAAGGCTCCATGCTCCAGGGCCAGATGGCCCAAGGCTCCATGCACCAGGGCCAGATGGCCCAAGGCTCCATGCTCCAGGGCCAGATGGCCCAAGGCTCCATGCTCCAGGGCCAGATGGCCCAAGGCTCCATGCTCCAGGGCCAGATGGCCCAAGGCTCCATGCACCAGGGACAGATGTCCCAGAGTCCAATGTCCCAGGGCGGGACGTCCCAGGGTGCAACTTCCCAAGGTTCGATGTTCCAGGGCCAGATGGCCCAAGGCTCAATGCTCCAGGGTCAGATGTCCCAAGGATCGATGTTCCAGGGTCAGATGTCCCAAGGTTCAAGGGCCCAGGGTCCAATGTCTCAGGGCCAGATGAACCAAGGCTCAATGTCTCAGGGCCAGATGAACCAAGGCTCAAGGCCTCAGGGGCAGATGAACCAAGGCTCAATGTCCCAGGGCCCGATGTCCCAGGGCCAGATGTCCCAGGGCCAGATGTCCCAGGGCCAGATGAACCAAGGCTCAATGTCCCAGGGCCAGATGTCCCAGGGTTCAATGTCCCAGGGCCAGATGTCCCAGGGTTCAATGTCCCAGGGCTCAATGTCCCAGGGCTCAATGTCCCAGGGTTCAATGTCCCAGGGCCAGATGTCCCAGGGCCAGATGCCCCACGGCCAAATGTCCCATGACCAGATGTCCCAGGGCCCGATGTCTCAAGGGCCAAGGGGTCAAGGGCCGAGGGGTCAAGGTCCAAGACATGGATTTGGACAACCGTCAGAGCCTAATGCTGTTAGAGGCGGTGTCCCTTCCCCTATGGGAGAAAGACAGATGGGTCCCGGACACTACGGCCCCAGAGGACAAAGGTGAGCCGTACATTTTAATATTATTATTCCGATGTAATATTTTGTAAAGATTCTTGTCATTGTTTCTCTTGTCAGAATTCTTCCCGTATGATTCTTCAATTCTTTATATTTATTTTTATCGACAGGCCTGATGGTCCGAGAGGAAACGGCCCCAGGTTTGACCAGTCCCAGCAGCGCTTTGATGGTCCTTCCCGATTTGAACGGGCCCCATTCGATCAGAACCCGAGAGGCTTCGCGCCGCGCTTTGGGCAGCCGCCTAGATTCGATCAGCCCCCGAGACAACCCGGACCCCAAAACCGCTTCGAACGGCCGCCCGGACCCCAACCTCACTTTGAGCGGCCCCAGGGACCCCAACAGCGTACCCCAGCTCCAAACCAGCAGCACCCCTCCGCCCCCCATCAAAGGCCTCTAGCGCCCAATCAACGGCTTCCAGCACCCAACCAGAGGCTTCCCACGCCCAACCAGCGCGCGCCCACACCCAACCAGCACGCTCCCACTCCCCAGCAGCCCCCGGCACAAGGCCTCAAGCCTAAGACGGAGCCCTCGAGTACACCACCGGCCAATACCCCCTCCAAGGCCCCCGTGAAGCCCGGGCCCATGTCGGCCAAAAAAGAACAGGACTCCACGCCGAGCAAGGTCAAAGCGGAAGACATGGCGGACGACAGCCTGGACGGCACCAGCAGCTTCTTCTTGCCCACCGACCCCATTCCGCAGACGACCCACGGAAAGGAAGATGCCAAAAAAACACTGGGCGCTAGTAACGACAAACCCAACACTGCGGCTCCTTCGCCCGCGGCGCCAAAGAGCTCCGCTCCCGCACAGGCCAACCTCAAACCGGGTGGCCAACCGGGGTCCAACAGCGGCCACGGAGCCCAGAACGCCGCCAAGGCCCCTGAAGGCAAGCCACCGGCCAAACCCCCCGCGCAACCGCAGCCCAACGCGGAACCGCCGAAGCCTGCCCTACCCTCCGTGGCACGGGGGCGGGGCAGGGGGCAGCCTCCTCCGCCGCCTCCTCCGTCCCCCCACATGCGGGGGCGGGGCCGCGGGCTGGCGCCGGGGCGCGGCGGCGGCGGCGGTGGGGGGTTCAACAGCTTCCCGCCGCCGGACCAAACGGACGGCATGGCGTTCGGCTACGGCGAGCAGCAGAGCGAGGACATGGCGACGCAGGAGCAGCAGCAGCAGCAGCAGCAGGAGGAGGAGGACTACTACTGGCAGGACCCCCCCTACGAGGAGCCCGAGGCGGAGGCGCCGCCGGAGCAGGAGCTGTGGGTCCCCGAGGAGCACCACTTCCCCCCCCAGGAGGACGACTACTACGACGAGTCGGCCATGGGCGGGCCCATGATGGGCCGGGGGCGCTTCCCCCAGCGGAGGGGCGGAGGGCCCCCGTTACCCAGAGGAGGACCCTACATGGGCAGAGGCGGGCCCCCGATGGGGAGAGGGGGCCCCCCGATGGGGAGGGGGGGCCCCCCCATGGGGCCCTACATGGGAAGAGGCGGGCCGCCCATGGGGAGGGGCGGGCCGCACATGGGTCGCGGCGGGCCGCCCATGGGTAGAGGGGGACCCCCCATGGGCAGAGGGGGACCCCCCATGGGCCGAGGGGGTCCGCCCGCCGGGAGAGGCGGGCCCCCCATGGGGATGGCCGGGCCGATGGGGAGGGGGGAGCCGATGGACAGGCACTGGGAAGACCCCGAGTCGGCCGAGTGGGGGGAAGAGGAGCCCTACTGGGAGGACTGGAGACCCCCCATGCGGGGCATGAGACCGCCGTTTCCGCCCGGGCGGGGGCGGCCCCCCCCCCCGCGCGGCCACCCGGGCATCATGCACCCGGGGCGCGGGCGCCCACCGTTCGCGCCCCACGGGCCCATGGACCACGGGCCGCCGCTGGGGCCCCCGGCGGAGCCCGAGGGCATGGAGATGGACCCCATGATGGACCCCATGATGGACCCCATGATGGACCCCATGATGCACCCCATGCACCACGGGGGCCACGAGCCCCGCGGCCGGCCCATGCGCCACGACATGGCGAGGGGCCGCATGCTGCCGCCGCAGCAGCAGCGCGAGATGCGGGAGCCGATGCTGGAGGAGGCGCCGGCGTACGACGAGGACATGGAGAAGGACGGCGAGTGGCATCGACCGCCGCAGCAGCAGCCGCCGCCGCAGCAGCAAGCGCCGCAAGGGCGGGGGCCCCCCGCGCCGCACGAGCTGATGGACCGGGAGCCCGTCCGGGGGGGCCCTCAGCTCGGCCGCGGCATGGGCCGGGGGACGCAGCACTCGCCCGGGGGGGCCCCGCACGACGAGGGGCGGCGGGAGGCCATCGTGGAGGACTACGGCCACGGCGAGGCGCGCTACGGCTGGCGGCCGCCGCCGCCGTCGTCCCGCGAGTACCCGCCCGACGACTACGAGCACGAGCGGCGCTACCACGACCCCGACTGGGAGCGGGAGCGCTCCACGCCGGCCCGGGACTTCTCGCCCCGCGTGCCGCCGCCGCCGCCGCCCGAGCGCTACAGAGACGGCGCCTGGCCCGACGACCGGGACCGGGCGCGGCCGTCCTACCCGTACGACGAGCCGGAGCGGGAACGGGAGCGGGCGAGGGGGGAGCTCCGGATACGGGAGTACCGGGACGAAGCGGCGTACCGACGCGAGGAGCCGCCCCATCCCGAGTGGGAGCGGTCGGCCCGGCCCCCCCCCGCCCCGCTGCCGGAGAGGACCTACCCGTCGGAGTACGACGCCCCCCGGCCCCACTACGGAGACCACCACCGCGGGGAGCCCGCCGTCGCCATGGACGCCATGGCGGGCCCGCAGGCGGCGGCGGCTGCGCCGGTCGGCGGCCGCCCGGACGCCCCGCCCGACCCGGGCGCCCAGGGGGGCGGCGGGGCGGCGGGGGTGCTGGCCCTCTCGCAGCGGCAGCACGAGATCATCCTGAAGGCGGCCCAGGAGCTCAAGTTCATCAGGTGAGTTACCCTCGTCGTTGTTTTTGGGTTTGTGTTGTGAGACGAGCCCCGCGTGGATTGGTCAGTGGTGTTCTTCTCACACCCGTTTGCAATAAGAGTACTGTTGACAGTACACTCTACACGCAGTACTGAGTACACGCTAACAGTACTACTGAGTACTGTAAGCGTGTTACTGTCACACTGAAGATTGATCATGGTTTTGTAATGTGATGGTTTTAGAAAATTGTATTTTTGATCAATTGCATTACGTTTATTTATGTAAAGAAACAACGTGAAAGGACTTGGAGCATTAATAATCTATATCTGACCCCGTTACATCATCCATGTATAGTATACATCAATATGGCAAAACGTTTTTGGTCAGGTGACGCATGGGGCAATATGCGTTGGTTGAATCAAATGATGATAATCTAATGTTGTTATCCTCAACGCTCCTTTGACAGAGAGATGCAGGAAGGGGTGACGGAAGCCCAGCCCGCCGCCCCGGAAGTCCCGCCTGAACTTCCAGCCGGCCTCCTGGGCTTGGAGATCCCCGCAGAAGTCAGGAACGCTCTCAAGGTCCGACATTATCTTATTATGAGTGGCTCAACCTGTGAGCGGTCAATGGAGTCATTACCATCCCGATAGTAAGAATAAGTGGTTGGCAGAGAGGGTGTGGCATGGTGGCATTTTCACACCCTCTCTTCCAACCCTCTTTCTTCTTCACCTTCGCTTCCCTAATGGAGTTCCTGCTCGGTGTATGTGGTTTGTGAACATATATCTCTGTCTACAGGGCATGGTTGCGTCTGCACAGCCAGTGGCTGGTGAGCCACCGGCCTGGGACAGCATGTCTCACAGCGCCGGCTACCATCCACCGCCTGCCGCTGCCCCAGCACCTGCTCTGCTCCCCAAGACTGTGGACTACGGACACGGACATGGTAGGGCCGCGGCATTGGTCCATACATTCACATTCAGGAATTTTGACTCTTCTATCAAGATTTTGATCAAGATTTTGGGGATGAGCAGTAGTCAAGTAGTCATGACATAGCCACATTACCGTCTGGTTGTGTTATGGACAATGTTTTATCCAAAGTGTCTTACTGAGTTGAGATCCGGGACCAGAGCTTTACTTTGAGAATTGAGTCGCTCAAATCTTTCCAACATTAGCGGGTGTTGATTTAAGACCCTGCATGAGATATGGACCATTGAAGAGCAGTTACAGGTCAGGGGTACCTGGGGAGTGAACCCAGTATCTTCTTGACGCAACTCTACACTAACCTGCCCAATCTACCCCAGGGCGGGTTAGTGTAGCGGAGTGTGTAATCTACCCCATGTTTATATATTCATTCCTTTATTTCCAGAACCAGGCACCACGGTGGAGCGGATCTCGTACGGGGAGCGCATCGTGTTGAGGCCGGACCCCCAGCAGACAGACCGGGCGTATGAGAAAGGTGAGTCTCCTACCGACGAAAGTTACCAGAACGGTTTTTTTTGGTTTTATCTCATCACAAAAAGCTCCGTTTACGTCGCCTCATTCCCATGCTCACTGAGGGATCCGTTATTCCCATTCTCCCCCGTTTCCCTTCCAGAACCCCTCGGACTCAGAGACCCGTACGGCCGGGACCCGTACTACGACCGGCGCCCGGACCCCTACGCCGACCGGAGGGAGTACAGCCGGGAGCGCGAGTCCTACCGGGACAAGCCGCCCTTGGACTACGAGAGGGAGCGCTTCGACCGGGACCGCTACCCCCCGAGGGACGACAGGTACGGCCGTTCCGTTTGGCCTTCCCGAGAGACTGTCTGTCTTGTCTGTTTTCTGCAAAACCGCCCCGACGTTTAACATGGCTTTCTCTCTCGTCTGCTTTCGCCTCAAGCACCCAATCGATGCTGGTTGACGAAAGGTAGAGCATCACGTTGCAGTGTCTTACATGTGGTTTTAGTTTAGCCAGCACGTGCGCGTGTAGCGGTTATAGTACCAGAAGGTGACCCGTTATACCACCAGCTGTGAGTGGGATTAGCCGATTAGCCATTTTCAAAACGGCATTTTCAAAACAAGCTGTTTTGAAAATGTGCCTCTTCTGATATCCCAAGTGGGCGTGTCCACCTAGATGTGTGCTGGATAGATCAGTCCACCAGCCTACCCGGCGGACCGTGGCAAACGTCGCTCGTCTATCCGTCACACATCTAGGTGGACACGCCCACTTGTGATGTCAGAAGAGGCCGATTTTCAAAACGGCTTGTAACGGCTAATCACACTCACACCTGGTGGTATAATATGTCACCTTTAATACGACGAAATGAACAACACTGTTGCGTCGCGAGACAGAAAGAGGAACCTACAAACTCAATTTTTGTCTTTTTTTTTTCCCTTTTGCTTCCTCCTGCAGACCCCCTTTCGGGGCCCACCCGCCGCGCCCCAGCTACCGCGACCGGGAGCCGCGCGAGGACAGCGCCGGCCGTGACCGCGAGGACCCCTACGCCCGGCCCAGCTACGACCGACCCTCGTACGAGCGCACGCCGCTGGAGTGCGGCGGGCCGCCGGAGCGCTACGCCCACCGGTCCTCACCGTACGGTACGTCTGGATCCTTTCCCGAACGTACGCTCATGTTGTCCGCAACTCGTCGATTGCGCGCGATCTTGGTGAGTTGCCGCCCCCTAGCGGCCTAACGGAGGGAGGGCGGTCGGCGGCGTTAGCCGGGGGGTTGTGGGTTTGAGTTCCTGTCTGGGGTGTTCTGGAAGCGCTGACGGCCTGTAACCCAGAGCGCCATGGTTTGGCTGGTGGTGTCTTTTTTTTCCAGACGTTTTCCATCTGGGAATTAAGGACGATTTTAACGGTTGCTGTGTTTGTAGTAGTCTGTGCTCGTGTCTTTTTGACACAAACATTGCGTTGGAGTATTTTTTTCCGTACGTGGAGTGCACTCTTTTGACATTTATTCGCATGTCTGTTTCAAAAGGAGAATTCTTTTTAGATGAAGCAAGCCATGTATTTATTTTTCACCTTTAGGTGGCAGCAAACTAATGCGGCCAAGTGTGTGCCCGTGCTCTTTAAAATAATTTTCATTCAATTTTCCTATTAAATCATTTAGCATACACTTTCATCAATAGCAAATTGATAAATGCAAGTGATTCTTTTGTTTTGGTTGAATGCCACTCACGTGTCGAGGTTGGGCATCCTACTCAAGGACGTCCACAGGTAGACGGGCGGCTTCACGGTGAGACCCTCACCACTGACATGAAACCCTTTCCTTTGTCTCCCATCGTCCAGGTGAGAGGAGGGCCTTCCCAGAGGAGCGCGGCCCGGGCCCGGCCTCGTCCCTCCCCGCTCCGCCCCAGCCTGCCCCCCCGCGGGCCGAGAAGAAACCAGAGACCAAGAACGTGGACGACCTCCTCAAGCCCCCGGGCAGGACGTCCCGTCCAGAGAGGGTACGCAAAACCCACCGCCCCGGTGCCTCTCAGTCAACTCAAAACACGGTTAAATGACGTAAATGCACGAGCAAGAGTGTCAGCTTCTCGAAAAATCAGTGTCAGGTCCCAGCACCACACGCACACACGCACTCTATCTCTCCCCAGGCATAGGAGCCTCACCTGGGGGCTCCGGGCTCCAGCACCCCCCCCCCACACACACACACACACACACCCACACACACACACACACACACCCACATGCACTCTGTCACTTGACTGAATGTTTAAATATGTAATCATTGTCTTTCAGATTGTCATCATAATGAGAGGACTTCCTGGCAGCGGTAAAAGTCACGTCGCCAAGCTGATCCGAGTAAGTTGATTTATGGGGAAATTAGTTTCCCAGATGATGTTGACATATTGAGGTTTATCATATCGGTAGCCTCATAGGGTAATTGCCCAAGTCATATTTTGGCCAAAATTGTGATATCTATCTTGACTCTATTCTCCTAACGCTGCTGATTCAATGTACCTCATTGGCTATATCCTCAGTCACAGTGCTTTTTACGTTCCATGTAAAAAGCTGCCTGAGTCATGTATTTAACTTGTATTTAAGCATTTTTTACGCTAAAAACAAGATGCACCTCAAAATATGACTTGGGCAATTATGCTATGAGGCTAACGATATATAGTGGTGGAGCACTTGTAAAAGTTACATCTTATGATTCGACAGTGGATCTTTTGCCCTCTGCCTGTGTCAACCTAACTTGGTGTGTCCTTCCCCCGTCCTGCTCCTGAACTTCAGGACAAGGAGGTGGAATGTGGGGGCGCTCCACCCAGAGTCCTGGTCCTGGACGACTACTTCATGACGGAGGTGGAGAAGGTGGAGAAGGACCCAGACACGGGGAGGCGGGTGAAGAACAAGGTCCGTTCTGACCAGTCCACCAAACACTTTCACCTGACAGCGATGTTATATTACCACAACCCTCTAACTTAGGGCTGTGCAATTAATCCAATTTTGATCGTGATTTCGATCAAAATTTCGATTTTTGGGTCAAACAATCAACAAATTAATACAATCGAGTTGAAACAAGTTTATTTTTTTATAAAAAAAAGTATATTTATATTTATTCATGAAATGTTTTATAGAAATTGCAGAACAGCTGGATTCGTATTTGTACATTATTTTTTTGGGGAGCAATGCTGAATGAATGGATCATGTTTTCAAACTCAAAAATAATCCTCTGAATAATCGTGATTTCAACATTGACCAAAATAATCGTGATTATGATTTATGTTTTCCCTTAATGGAGCAGCCCTACTCTAACTCATGAAACAAATCGCACCGCACAGGTGCTGGAGTACGAGTATGAGCCGGAGATGGAGGACACGTACCGGAGCAGTCTGCTGAAGACCTTCAAGAAGACCCTGGACGACGGCTTCTTCCCCTTCATCATCATGGACACCATCAACGACCGCGTCAAACACTTTGAGCAGTTCTGGAGCGCGGCCAAGACGAAAGGCTTCGAGGTAGGCCGGGCGCGGCTCTCTTCGGGGGGGTCTGGGGTTCACGTCACAACACGCTCGGTGAGGCCGTGTCCTCCTGTGTTTTGTAGAATGACGGGTTAACCTTAATCGACGCTGAGATGATGCTCTGGGATCGAGGCGAGATGTTTGTCAAATGTCGTCGTTCCCGTCACCACAATGGCCACGTTCTCCCCTTAGGTGTACGTGGCCGAAATCACGGCAGACAACCAGACGTGTGCGAAGAGGAACGTCCACGGACGCACGCTGAAGGACATCGCAAAGGTCTGTCCATCTGCGGCTCACATAAAAAGATTTATATATCTGTATTAGTCCGTAAGCATACCAAAGCAAACTTGTTGCTGATGAATGCAGAAAACAACCCTTTGTCATGGAGGTCCTGGTTGGGCGTGCTTTGGGGGTCCTACATTCATTAAGGTTGCGTTTAAATTTTCCCCAGATGTCGTCCAACTGGGAGCTGTCGCCACGTCACATGGTGCGCCTGGACGTCCGCTCTCTGCTTCAGGACGCCGCCATCGAGGAGGTAACGTCTCGTCCCTGAGCTCTTATGTATCCTAGCATTCCAGCACTGTTTCCGTCTCACGGTTTCCCTGCTGTTGTCCAACGAGGCCCAGTGCTGCTCGCCTCCCGCTGCGTCATGAGACCCAGTACTTTTCCATCATCGGCTTGTCAAGCGAATCGTACTCAAGCGTGGATTCGTGAGCTGCTGAACTGAACCCCCATTTTGCATTGCCAGGTCGAAATGGAAGACTTCAATCCTGAGGACGAGACCAAGGAGATGAAGAGGGAGGAGGAGGAAGAGGGCGACATGGTAGGATCACGCCAACAGTCTCTTTTGTTGCCACATAGTCGGCAGTCTCATTTCTCCACCGGTTGATCGGTCATACTTGTCATGGGAGGTGGACCCTCAGCCGCTTTCATTTGACTCCGCCGGTCAAACCGATTGTATTACCATAGCCCTTAATCTCAGCCTCAAAGGGCTTCACAGGCACACATTATACAGCGTCCTCCGACACTAAATCCAGTGAAGCCTTACAAATAACTGTCTCCTCGAAAATTAGGGATGTTTTTATGATTATAGCTGAGGCTTTAGATTTTGAAGATGATGTTTCGTTAGTCGCAAACAAACAAGTTGAGTTGACAGTAACTTGTGTTGATTGAGGGGTGATAATATATTAGTAATATAAATATTTATGTTCTTTGTAGATTGGCTATTCTTCAGCTCTAATATTTCTAAGATTAGAGCTTTTTGTTAAATGTTCTATAACCATGGTCCAATTCATAAATCAATTATTTTCTTCTGGCTCTGGCAAAAACACTCAACTGTCAGGTGGAAGCTGAGAGCTTTCCTCATGTGTAGAAAGAACAAAGCAGCCCAACTCTGTAAATCTAAGAAATATAAATAGCCAGGGTTGAATGACACCATCATCGTCAGCTCTGTCTGAAACCCTTGGGTTCTGAGAACCAGGGAACCTGTATCCATGGCATCCTGTTTACTGTTGCCACGACGACGTTGATAAGTCCACACACTGACCCAAGCCACATTAATCATGCACTTTACTCTACCTCAAGTAGTTTTCCATGAAATGCACTCTCCATGATGGCAGACCATTTCTAATATGAAAATGTTCTGCCATTGGAGGTTTTGTGTACATCATACAAAATGTGTCATAATTGAAAGGAACAACATTTATCAGTTGTTCATGAAGTAGATTCACCGCATTACTAACTTGTTGTTCACGGTCCTTCCGGTGCCTCTTAAACATCCGTCCTCATCTGCTGTTATTATCACTATTCAATGTTAACCCATGCTCAATGTCCACAATTTCTGAGCGCTGAGGGTACTATTCCACCGAGGGCACGGGTGCAAAGCACTACAAATGGACCACTGGAATCCATGAGTGAGCTGGCACCTGCCTCACACAGTAATTGCAATAATAATACTTTGGTTTTCATACATTTGGTTTGTGCACATACATGTGTGAAAGTAAGAAAACTAAAAAGTTCTGGCTCTGCACAGAAACAGCATATACAAAAAGTGGTCAATGGGAGACTGAAGTGTAAAGAGAACTAGTTTGGAAACTACAGCAGACCTAAAGCCTCATAAGACTAAATTTACATTTGGGCATTTAAGGGACACCTCGACACTCCTTCCAACCTTCTACCTTACAAGTCAACCCGCTCTAGCTCCTGAGCCACTGCTGCCAAATTCTACTTCTTTGTCAAAGAGCTGCTGTAGGTGGGTCGCCACGCCAACGGTCGCATGCATCGTTCAGTGTGGTGAGCATCGTCTGGCGATCGGGGTGGGGGGGGTTACATGGCGTCGTACTCACGCACGTGCTAGCGAACCTCTTGCACTAGCCTATCACGAATGAACCAGACTCGAATGAACTCGTTGCGAGAAAGACGAAACGGGTCCCCCTGGACGCATAGCTACGTTTTAGTAACGAGAGAAGACCCCTCCCTATGGCAGCTTTATGACACAAGAACCATGGACCACCAGCAGTGGGTTTTAGTCTGATACAACCAATCACAGGAAAACATCCATTAATTTTAGTAGGACTAATTACATAACTGGTAGCACCGGTTAACACAAATGGTAACAAGAGAAATGCAACCAAATTATGAGGAGGCTGTTAAGTCGAAAGCAGGACAGCCAGGGCACACTATAAAACTGACAAAGATGTACAGTACATGTTACAGTACTGTACAGTTTAGTTTGGTTAAGGATTTACATATGGATTACCATGTTTACATGGTAACCAACATAATTGCAGTTTTCATGATCTGTATTTTGGTTCTCTGAGTCACTTGTGGAAGATCCCCTTTGTGGAATCTTTGCTCTAAATCTTGGGTTAATTTAACATCTTAATATGACAAAGTAAATAAATGTATCTAGATGTACCAACTGCATTATGATTGGGAATTGATCCAATTGTCATACTGACCTACAGTGTTTAAAGAGATGAAATACATCGCTGCTCAGACGGAGCTTCACCATCCACACACAGTGATGTTATACAACAAGTGTTTGAAAAGCCCAACATTCTCGCAGTAAACTTTGGTTTAACCCACATTGGTCGTGACGTCAGACTAGCTCGGAAAAGGTCGTCTGACGTCACGAAAAGAACGCCACCTTTCAGTGTTTTGGGGAGAATGGGAAAACTTATTTCAGTAACGGGGATAAAATGGTATCGATTATAATGTTGACGATCATATCAGGTTTTGGGTTCACTGGCTCTTTAAATGGCGTTAACTATTCCACTGATTGCCATAAAGCAAATTAAGATCAATCTAATGGTCAATCTGATGCCAGTTTGACAGTTTCCTTCATGCCATTTCGAACACAATGTGATGCTTCCACCTAAGAGTCACTGACACAAAAAAACAAAGATGTTCACTGAGTGTGAATTCCGGTTCTCCTTCTTACACCGTTTTGTACCCACCCCTCACAGGGCGCATGGGTCAATGAGAGGCTGAATCAAGTTGGAATAATTTAACAAAAAACGAAATGTATCTTAGTAGACTGCAAAATGATCTAGTACCTATACTTCTAACAGAAGCCATAGGTTTTTACTTCCTAAAATGACGTGAATAATATGCATACAGAATTCTCTGCATGATTAGGCCATTTAATCTAGTGAACAGGATTTCAACCGGATGTCCAGGAACACTGGCGCATCCGACTTGTAATCAACAAGTCTTTGGCAAAAATCTGAATCTGTCCGATGTTTCCATCGAACAGGAAATCTGAATTTTGCCTCAGTTTTGTATTTGTTAGTTTGCGGTACAGTAATGCAGGGATTTCCATGATGATAGAAAGTATCATGAAACAAAAGTTGATTGTCTGGAAGATGTCATATTTATTTGCTATAATATTTATTATATTACATTTTTAATCATTTATTTATTTATCATTTGATTCACAATTATGGTAAATATTAAAATTACAACTATTTTCGAGACTGTTGTATATTAAAATAAAAAAATTATATTTTCATCTTCTGTATATAGTTGTAAATTGATTTCTTATCCAAACCTCCCAGAGAAGACTAAAGACACATTGCGTATAACATTCTGTTGTCACCATGGTTACAAAATTGGCATGTAATATGCTGGTTAATTTATTTGGGAGATTTGGATGAGATTTCAACATGGCACTCAAACAAATGAGAACATTTTCCAGTGGGCATTCTCTGAGGTTGCTGAGCAATGAGCATACCCACTTTGACAGTTTTTCTATTATATATATATATAAATAGATATTAGCTCAGATCACTGTGATCTGGCTGGTATGTGTGGTCAGAAATGAAAATGCAGACTTCAAGACTGAAGCTTGCATCAATATACAAATGCTGTAAACTAGACACCCGGGGTCTTTACCTTATATCTTTTATGAAATATTTGGTGAAATTGATAGCAGAACCAATGCACACCAGTACATTAAGATTTCCGAAATAAATATTGGATTATATAAATATGAAAAATTTAACTAGTGGAAAGTTCAAAATCGATTGTGAGAAATGTTTGTTTGAACAACCATTTAAAAACCTACTCAATCATAAAAAAATTATGTTTACAAAATAATAAGCTTGATAGACAGAATGTAAAAATGGATAGGTAGAACGGATCAATAATTTTGATTCTATAATTTTCCAAAAATACTGTAACAAAGTGCAAAGAAATGGGTAATACCCATAACAGTGAAACATTTGTGAGGAATGTACACACACCGCCACATACAGTTTAAATAACCCTAACCCTACAAACATCATGGATCTTCCACATGAGCTGGATTTTATTTTAGAGCTATATAAGATGTTCTCTTAAAGGTGCAATATGTTTATATATTTTTTAGATTCAGATGTTATTTCTCATGCGTATTAGGTAAGCCGGTCAGGTTTGTAGAGTAGGCAGGACTGGACGTAGCCTGAAATGGCTACGAAATGGCTAAATCATGCATATTGTACCTTTTTAAGATTCTTCAGCTTCAATCCATCCCAATAAAGCATGAGCTATGTATCATGTCACATAGTTTAAAATGGAAAAGTTAGATTGTGGGATTGTTTGGTTTAAATATGTGCGGGCCAAAATCCCTTACTTCACTATCCTTGTATATATGGCCCCAGAAGTCATTCATCTCAGAAAGGGCCCCTATTTTACCACCGTCAGGCTGGCTAGTCTTTGCAAGCCTTTTTCTGAGCTATCCATTTATGATCACAAGTGGGCGTGTCCACCAGGAAGAAGGAAGAGACCAGCTCCTGCCTCCTAGTTGGTACAGTCCACGAGGGGGAGGGGGGGGGGGGGTGGGGGGTGGCCAGGGAGTGGATCTTTCCATCACTTGTGATTGTTATGGTTGATGGGCTTGCTTCGGGCCAATCAGCTGAAGACCCAGTGGTAAAATAGTGGCCCTTGAACTAAGCAGAAGTCACCGCATCATCCATGTTTGCATGCGACTGTGTTAACATGTCCCCCAGTGTTAATGACGTTGAATTCCAACAGATGTCGTTGTTGACGTTTTTGCTCTTATAACCTCTACCAAAGAATCTTTTGTCTCCTCTCTTCAACCAGTCTATCTCTCTCTCTACCTTCCCCCCCCAATCCCCCTCTCCCCCCCGAAGACATTTAACCGCTACAGTGTTTTGTTCTGTATAATCTAGGGTTACATTCCAAAAAGCAAATGGGAGATGGACACCTCTGAGGCCAAGCTCGGTGGGTATTTCACTTTGTTTTATGAATAACTGGTCTGGTACGCCACAAAGAGAATCGCCTCTCGCTTAGGGTTGGGTACCGGTTGGTACCGGTTCCTTTTACGACCGGTAAATACCAGGATCGAATTGCAGCGCATATTTCGGTGCCAGCTGCTGATCTAAATATCCGTTCTTAGGTGCTCCAAAACTGACCAGCCTAGCTTAGCCAATCAGATAAAAGAGGCGGGGTGTAAAGTTTTCGTTACTGATAAGTTTGCCAATTGGCTATTTGTTAACATGTAATATGTGAAAAATATGTGAAAAGTAATTACGACAAACGTAGTTCTTAAAATAATGTTGAGTTGCAGACATGGTTGTAAATTTAAAAGAACATTTTTTTAGAAGTTTGCAAGTTTGTATTTCTTATGATGTTATTGGTATTGTACTCTGTATGTGGGGTTAAATTATTAAGTTGACGTTTACGTAGGTCGTATATATTTATCAAATTTTTTGTTAAATTTCTTTGCATTTGTAATAAAAAAAAATTAAAGTTAAAGTTTTTGTTTTCTTAAATAAAAGGCACTGTTAAGGGGCCGGCCCCATTTTAACAGTAACGTTTAAGCACACCGTTATCGGAAAACCATACCCAACCCTAGTCGTACCAGACTTTTGCGGAAATATTCATTACATTTTCAAATCAATCACATTCACGTGTGACTTTTTTTAAACCTGTTAACTGAATTTTCCAGCTCTAAATCCACATGAATAGACGCTAGATTTTCAACAATGGAACTCTTTATGCAAACGTCTGGCAGGGCAGTTAGTAAAAATAATTTGAATTCATGAATTTCTACTCCCCGCCCATCCCTTAATAACGCCGGCGGCTTCGTTCTCCCATCTCCACAGACAAGCTGGACGGCATCGGGTGCGGCGGGAAGAGGAAGCGGGAGGGCGTGGCAGGCATGGAGGACTTCCTTCAGCTGCCCGACGACTACGCCACGCGCATGTCTCAGCCCGGCAAGAAACGGGTACGTTGCCCCGCGTCCACGTCGGCGGCGGATTGGCTGAGCCCGCATAAGAGGATCCACTCAAAAAGTCAGACCTGTGTTGAAGTGCCGGGCATTCGGTTGTGGTTGCCTTCGTTCCAAACGTCTCTAACAATAGCATGAGAGTGGGTATTCTTGGGTAGTGGGAATCGAACCCCTGACCCCTAGGTAGGGTTAAAACCTCGACTAGATGAGCAAGACCGGAACATAACTCAACATACCATCCACAGTCGTTTTCACGATGGGTATTGGGGTCATTTGGGTAATTTCCACATTCACCGCAAAAAGGAAATAACCAGTAATATCCATGTTTTTTTCGCTCGCCCGTGACACGTCAACGTTCTCTTCGAAGGTTCGGTGGGCGGACCTGGAGGAGCAGAAGGAGGCGGACCGGAAGCGTGCTATTGGCTTCGTGGTGGGTCAGACAGACTGGGAGCGAATCACAGACGAGAGCGGCCAGATGGCCCAGAGAGCTCTCAACCGCACAAAGTTTTTCTAAGAAGAGAAATCGCTCTTTCCTCTTGTTGTCTCTTGGAGAACTGGTACGTACTTTGTTTCCTTGTTTATTTTGTGTTTGGTAGATAGTTGAGCCGATGGGTATTTTCTCTGAGCTTTAAGAGCTGGACTAGAAAGTAAATCGTGCTAAAAAGTCAAGCTACTACTAGCTTGATTTCATTTGTCATTTAACAAAGTGTCACACCGGAGTCTAGCTCAACTCTCACGGACATCTTTAGAGAACCGCGATGGATCACTAAGAGGTTTTGACGTTTCGAGACGGCAATACATGTGGAAAGAAACGGGGGATAATTAGCTAATGTTTTAAAATAGTTCGATCTTGGCTGACAGTTTTTTGGGGTGTCAGAAGAAATGTTCCTCTGCTGTGAATCAGAAATCGACCCTGCTGTCATAAACATCAGAGCTCACCAGGGTTAACCAACTTAGTAGATATTACACAAACGTTCCCATTGATGGCAAATCATTAATGAAGTGTTGGTTTTGGTTACAGGTCTCCACTTAGTGAAAGCAAACGACTCGACGCCGGAACGAAACTGAAACAATAGTGTTACTGCTGCTTCTTAGATGTGAACTTAAATGTGAAAAGGTTTTCTTTTTAATTCTAAGTACACTTTATATCAATTGATACATTTATATTTAACGGTCTCTCTGTGATACTTTATTGTGATATGATTTGGTTCCAGGTGGGCTTGCGTTTGCAGTTTTTTTTATACTCTACAGGCTCTATGTGTCTAGCTGTAGTATTCTTTATGAGTAAATGACAAAACAATAAAAGTTTTTTAAAAAAATGAACACCCGTTTAACTTTCATTTGAGCCTTGTTCCCTTGGAAAGAACGGACATTTTGAGAAGAACAGCGAATCATGGAAGCCGACATCTTGAACCAGAAAGTAAATGAGATGGAGGTCCTACCCACTGCAGAGGCTTTGCATCCAGCCCTGTAATTAAGAGTTGGGCATTGCACAGTATTTGTATCTGTGAAGCATTATTTTGAGCCACAGCGCTCAGATAAAAAGGCAGCTAATGGAAACATGAATTGTTACAATGGCGAATGAGAGCGATGAGAGGTACAATCATTTCCTCGATGCCTACAACATGTGCTGTGTAATTAACGTTGACCATGCCCGTTGTACCGACACAATGACATCCACAACATACATCTCTGATGAATGGTATCTCAACACGTTTCATCAGTATTACTCAATTCCAAGTACTGTTCATTGAATGCAATTCTTAATGCAACCATTCAAGTATTTGTTGTTTCAGCTCTTTCCCAATTGTTTGTATCATACGGTTCTCCGGTTACGGTTAAACTTGTCTAGGACGTTTTATAAAACATGACATTTAAATGTGTTTGAATGTTAGGTCTAGATCTGTCATGGTATATTGAACATGGAAACGAATGGCCATATCCTCTCTATTGAATTGAGCAGAAATCCAACGGAAGTAACTCTTCTGTCGTAGTCCAGCACTCTCTTACTCCCTCCCTCCCATCTGGTTGATTGTGAAACATGCACCCATTGAATTTTCACATCACATGGAAGGCTGGTTTTGTGAATGGATAGGCTTTATTAGTGTAATGTGTTCTGATGAATTGCAGTACAATCAATGTTGGTGGTTTTAATCTCCCATCAACTAATGCACATCCAATACTGGTATAATTCATGGATTTTTAAATGAAGGGAAAATGACGGTTGTTTGGAGTAAACGTTTAGAGTATTTTGTGAAACTTAACTATAAATGAAGGCTCTGTGAATGAGTGAAATATTGAACTGCAGACAGTCATTTTCTAAATATTAGGCCTACTTCCTGATTATTCACTCAGTACATGATCTATGACTAGGATTTGAAGAGTTATGCTCACAAATACAGTCCCCAGAACAGAAATCGCTGTCCTACCATTGGTGGGACGACCAAATGGCAAGCATGGAGTCCTGTATGATACGCAAGGCCACGGCGAAGAGCATGAAGAGGTTGTTTTGCACTCTGAATGAATTGCATACAACCAAATGGTAAGTATTGAAACTAGTCAATTCACATCTTGTGATATGCTCCGGAAGTGACAGCACATTAATGCCATTAAGATGTTGGCGGCATTAATGTTTGACTTCCCAGCTGAAAGGTCCTGGGTTCGATCCCCTATGTCCAGTCTGCGTGTAGGCATCCTTGAGCTAAGCTGGCCGAACCGCGACCTGCTCCTTAATGAAGTGTCTGAAGTTTTAAGTCACTTTGGATAAAGCGGCAAATAACAATAGTAGCGGTTAAACAAACATGTTTCAATGTCTTAGTATGAGACAGGAAATGTAGTCGCATAAGGCACTCATCAAAAGGACCAGGAATAATTTCTGTACCTTATTTTTTCTAACTTTTTAAAAGTCAAGTTAATGTTAATTTACGTGATTGTTTAAACGTGTTGTCTTGGGAGTCCTGTAAACGAAAACGTGTATTTTCTGAATATTAAAACCGTTCCTCTCTTCTGTGGCGTTTGACTCTTCTGTGCATCACCTGATCACCAGTCTGCTCACTGAAAAGGTCTTCTTCATCCTGTCTTTGTTTATGTATTGGGAATGGGGATCACAATAAGGAAACACTTGTTATTGCTTTTTAAATTGGTGAATATAGGTAAAATAAGTCCTGTATAGCTTGTCCATTATCATGGTTAAAATCGGAATGTCTACACACTACAGAGCAACGTAAAGTCTAATCATTTAGTCTTCTCTGAAAGAGTCATGTTTTGTGCTCATGGAAGAGAAAAAAAACACAATAGCCCATGAGGTCAACGGACTCAACAAACAGTCTTGGGCAGATGAAGAGCACGGCGTGTGGCGTGCTGGTTGTTAGTCAGGGTAGTGGGCTTTGAACTCTTCGGGTACATTGCTGTCCAGTTTACAAATGACCTTGTAGATGGGCTTCTTCCACGAGGGATCACAGTCTTTCCCCAGGGAAACGGCCACGTAGAACTCTCTCAGCGTCATCTCCGCCACCTCAAGAAACCTCTCGGGGACCTGTTCACAGAAACCCGGAATGAACGCAGATTATATGGCCTCGTGCACCTGTGAATAGGTGACTTCACTTCTTAAAGAGTGGTATGTGTGCGTGTGGTTTGAATGTGTGTTGTAGTGTATCCATTATAGGTCTGTATCCATGCCGGTAAGTTGGAGGATGATTGAACCAAACCCGTTTTTTCTTTCAGATCTCTATTGTTTAAACTTGTGGCATATTATTGGTTCATCCGGTTGTTTGTGATTAACAACGGGATCTACACATTCTTCCATGTAATGTTTATTTTTAATGTTGAAAGTAGGTCTAATCTGAGCAGGGTGCTCTGGTTAAAATGGACAGGTTACTAAAGCTGAACAGTAGGAAAATTACTTACTGCCATCTATTTTTATTAATTACCTCATGTCATGTCACTGCTAGAAATAAACTCAAATTGACGCACGCCGTCTCTAAAATCATTGGTCTCCCCATCCCAGACCTGTCAGCTCTCATTGAGAGAGAGAGAGAGAGAGAGAGAGACACACACACACACACACACACACACACACACACACACACACACACACACACACACACACACACACACACACACACACACACACACACACACACACTCTCTCCTCATGGGCTAGTGTGTTTATGTGCTGCTGTGATTTCTTGTATTGTATGCTTTTTTTTTTGCTATGAATTTCCACCCAGGAGGACAATACAACTAAATCTAATTTAATCAAAATCATTGAATCCAGTGTTAAACTACATGTAGTCACCTCTACAGAGCTGGTGCAACACTGACAAAGAGAACCATCGGCTCTGGTACTTGAGTGTATTTCTATTGGCTTGTCCAATCCATTCCATGTCAAACTACATTAGAGCTTCGACTTTATTCTAATATCCACCAGCGGGGCTACTTGATGGCCTGATTATCATGGCTCTAATCGACCAACTCAAAGACATTGCCATGTGATGTTGTGCAGTATTGTACTGTAGTTTTCTGTAAGGAGAGCAAGCGATGACGGCTCCACGTACGGGCCTGTCCAGACCTAAAGGTCAAGAGGTCACAGTTCATTACAATTGTTTCTGACGATTACTTAAATCAAATGCAATGTTATAGTGTGTGGGTGGGCTTTGCTGCGTGAGGAGTACAGATTTGAACACTTTGGTAGACTGTGACCAAGAAAACAAAACTCCATTTTGTATACAATCTGACCCAGAGCCCTAACTACCCGGGTTCTGTGAATACACTTGAGAGCGACTGAAGCAGTTCAATACAAAATATACTGACATTTTGGGCCTGCTCATGCTGGCAAATGTAATGTATCCTCCATGTCCACTGGGGAACTGGCATCTCTTTGAATATGCTCCCTGTCATCTTGTGTGTCTACATAAAGGATGCATTCAATTGGAAACATTTTGCATAATTCATGAACATGTCCCTCATTGTGAGTGCTGCAGACTGTCTGGTTTTGTGTAGGTTTCTCAGGAACACAGTCGAAAGAAAATGTTACTCATTCAGCCGTGAACTTAAGATCATACACTATTCATCACACTTACTGAAGCTTGAATGAAATAAAGTATGAAAGAGTTTATTCTATGGATCATCTTGGTTGGCCTGTCCTCATTGTCCTTCATAATTAGCAAGGACGAAGAAAAAATACATACAGTATGGTTCTTCAACTAATATTTTCTGTTAAAAGACAACTCTTTTCTTTTAAGAGTGATGTTCATGATGTGAACGCTATTGGGTTTTAGAGACGATACAAAAACAAAGCATATAGAACCTCCACCTGTGACATTGACCTACACCAAATAGAAAGCTAGAAGCATATAATAAACACAGTGTTCAGGAGCGTATCGCCACGTATCGCAGGAGGATGGGCTCAGCCCCTTCCCACCTTCCCCGTGTATAAAGAGCAGGGACAATCCTCACGGATGGAGGGATGAGCTGAGGTAACACTGGGCTGAATACGTGGTTCTTTAGGCAGGGAAATAAGCTCGCTGCGGAGTAAATGACATTGTACATCTGTGACCGTGATCAGTCCATTTAAAATAGCTATTTCCGAACGGTATATATTTGTTACTTGTTGTGGATTTCAATAGAGATGAGGATGTACTCACAGCTGGGCTGTTGCTGGTGTTAAAATCAAATCAACCTGTAGGCTATAACCAAATGAGGTGTTTTTAATATGAAATTAATTTTGTTCAAAGTTTTACCAGGTCATTATAGTAAGGCTCAGCATTAATAAACGAATACACTGTACACAATCTAACATGAACAAAACCTGTGTTCTGTGGGACAATTGTGTTTACACAAAGCCATCTCACGGGACCTCACGTTTTAAAAGGTGCTACAAGTAATAATATATACTCATCAAATACAACAAATTGATCATAACGGAGCAACAGGTGAACAAATTAACAGAAAGCCTTGTGTGTGTATAGCTGAAATAGGACCTTAGAAGACACACAAAGGACCCATTGTCTCATAATTTGCCTATGATTATGATATTGCGACGCACAATTGTGATTTCAGTTCAACTTTGGTGACATCTCCTTTATTTTTCTTTACACACTACATCTGTTCACACACACACACACACACACACACACACACACACACACACACACACACACACACACACACACACACACACACTCTGTCCGTCTCTAGCCCTGTGTCTCACCTGGAAGTCACTGGCCTTGTTGTAGTGCATGTTGAGGGTCCTGAACAGCTCTGACTCTCTGCCCACAGTCAGGGCCCCGGTGCGGGCCACGCCCTCGGCCGCCGCCTGCCGGGCCTGCTTCTCCATCTGGATGTAGTAGAACTCCCGGAAGTTGCTGAACCACTTGATGAGCTGGGAGGTGATGCAGCGGGTGAACTGGACCCAGAGGGGGAGAGAGAGAGTGAGTCACACACACACACTGGGTAAGGTGAGTGGGTCAGGTTATGGGTTAAAAGTGATTATTTAATAAAGAGGAACGGTAAAATGTGTTATGTCTGCACCACAACCAGATCTGATAGCTTTATTATTAGCTTTATTATTATTATTATTTATTGTGATAATATTATTGTATACATATTTAATATATTTATCGTATTGGTCAGTGATTATCGACTTTGTTTTGAATATGAATACTAATAAAGTATTTTTTGAATAAATCTGTTGTCTTTCATGTACAACTTTATCAATAGTTATGTGTCTATAATATTGTAATCAGCAATATTTTATTATAGCCTCCTGAAGAAAACATTCTTTGCATCGGACCTATATTGACCAGGTACCATGCAGTCATGAGCTTTTGACTAGACGGCAGGCAAAATCGTTCTTGTGCGGATAAGCATAACTTAAGATAGTCAAGGCGTTCATTATCACGTGATCACAGCAGTGATTCGACATCCAGGCTCACCTGCACGTCGTGGAAAAAGGTCTTGAGCACCAGGGAGCTGGGGTAGCGAGTGTAGAAGAACATGAGTTTGGCCTTCTTCAGGTGGCTGGTGGTCAGACCGTCCTGACAGCGTTAAGGAGCCACGCCCGCCAGAGAAGAGTCACACTACTGCACAACCACCAGCTGTTAGAAAAACAGCATTTTAAAAGTAATGCCAAAAAAAAAAACGACAGCAGTTTATCCTTTTGAAAACTGCAGCATTGCATTAATCTAACAAATGTCATACATTTCTAAAACATATTTTTCACAATCAATTAGTTAACCCGTCCCCGGACTTAAGCGTATTGATTCTCGATCAGGTTCTTGAACCCGTTTGGGTGAGTCGACAACTGAAAGGATACATTCAAGGAGAACAGGTTGCTCATCAGCACGCTCTGGGGCCCGTCTGCCCTGGCCTGGACGCACAGGCCCCCCAGGAACCCGGGGTCCACCGCAAAGTGCCGGGCGCCGTGGGCCCCTCTGACGGAGCGAGAGTTGACCTTGCACCTCACCTTGCTCCCCGGGGCGCCGGCCGTGGCCAGCGCCTCCTGCTTCAGTCCTTCGCAGGCGTTCTTGGCGCGCCCGACCGGCTCCGTGGCCCCGCCCCCACCGCCGCCTTCACAGCCCTGGGGTTCAGAGCGATGGCTCGGGGGGGACTCCTCCTGTTGCTCCCCGTGGTGCTGGTGGGGCGGTCTGCGCAGGGCGTGGTGGGGTCTGATCCGCGGGGGCCTCTGCACGACCAGAGAGAGGGCTTCGGTCTGGACGTCGGGGAGCGTCGAACCGCAGACCGTCTCGCCGTACGGGGACGTGCCGGGCGGCGTGCCCTGACGGGGACGGCGAAGGGGGGACCGATGATGATGATGATGATGATGAGGCAGGCCGGCCGCCGCGCTCCTCTCCGTGGCGGCGGCCGGGCGGGGCTCCAGGCGGGGCATGCTCCTGAAGATGGAGTCGACGCTCATGCTCACGGCGCGGGACAGCTCGTACTTGAGGATGTCGGCCATCAGCGCGTTCGCCGCGTCCGGCGTCCGCGGCGGGCTGCCGGCGGTCGGGACCCGGACCTTTTTCCTCCCGCACGCTTTCCTGTTCAGGGGGAGACCGTCGAGACCCCCGTCCCCCCAGCAGTGCGGGTCGGCGAAGGTGTCGCGGGGGTCTTTGCTCGGCGAGTCGCTGCCGAAGCTGCGGGTCTCCTCTAACGGGGTCTCCTCTAACGGGGTCTCCTCCTCCTCCCGCCGCCGGTCAGAGTCCCTCTCCCAGTCCTCCGGGGACGGTGACCCGCCCGAACCCCTGGACTTCAGGAGCGGTTGGCACTTCACGTTCTGGAGTCGGCTCTTTATCGCCGGGTCCTCCGAGGCCCGACAACCCGCAACGCCGCTTCGGCCGGCTCTCTGTGCCCGGACGCCGACGCCGTCTGGGGGCCACTCCCGGGGCCCCTTGTCCCCCCGCCCGTCCTCGGGGGCCCCGTCTGCTTCCGGCTCCGGAGAGGGAGAGAAGGAAGATCCGGCCATGTCTCTGATGATGTTTTCCACCCTGGCTCGCTTGGCCGCCTGGCGGGCGGTCCTCAGGGGCCAGTCTTCGGGGCCACACGGGGTCGCCGGCGGAGACGGCAGCAGGGGAGGAGGGCCGGACAGCAGGTGAAGGGGGTCCCGCTTCTGGGGTGCAGGGTCGGCTCCGTCGAGCTCGGTTCCGCTGGAGCCAGTCGTGTAGGCGGAGCCGAGGGGGCTGGTGAGTTTGTCGTCGTCGTTGTTCAGGAGAACGGCGACGTCCAGTCCGTCTGTGATCGTGCACAGAGCGCACGAGTCGTGCTTCAGCGGTTGGAGGCGCTCCGGGCTTCGGCACTCGAGGAACGTGTTGCTAGAGGCGTACATCTTCCTCGTCAAAGGAAACGCTTTGGTTTGGTTTGGTTGAAAGAAATTGTGAAATCTGAGTGAAATGAGAAAAACTGGTGAAATCATTTGTAAAAAAAAAAAAAAAAAATGTTATCATTTTGAGTTAGTTACAATGAAAATAGTACAAATCAAATATAAGTTAGGATTCAATTAAATATAGAAAATGTATATATCATAAAAAAATAATGATTGCATCCTAGATGAAAGACAGAGTACCTTTTTATTCTCAGAAAATAAATACCACATCCAAAACTTCCAAAAGCTTAATTTCTAATATCTTGCTTATATTTCCACTAGACTACTTTAGTTTCCAACCACACATCCCGCCAAAAAGAGAATGATTAAGCCGTATTTTTAATTAACATTTACTAACATTTTCCCTAACTAAAATGAGTGACCTACCTGTTGGATTCTCGGAGCGGTCCTCTCGATGTGAATTATTGGCCGGAGGCGAGAGGATGCGGTGAGTATTTCTAATAATGACGTGTAGCGTAACACAAGGGGCGTGGTCACATTTAATCACCTATCCTGGATACATCCATGTTTAAGACAGCCTCCACATCTTTAAACGTGAATGAAAAATGGGAATTAAATTAACGTGGACTATTAATATATCCATCACCCGGACGATCTTTTATGTCATTGTGCACTTTACATTTCCATTTACAGTATGACATTACTCTTTTAGCAGCCCTTCTAAAACACAGGGGGGGTAAATGTCTCCCCCTAGTGGCGGAATGCGGCGGTGCGGAACATCTGTGGCTCTGCAGTAGGCTGCTGCCCTAGGGTTGGGGTAGTGTCAGAAAACTTGGGAGTGTGCAGTCGCTGTTCAAACATTAACACTTCATCCCAGAGCTGCTATAACTATGTTGTCCCGTTCCCGGTGTGCTTCCCGGACGCTCGGCCGCTCGGTGTGCCTGCTGATCCGCCAGGTAGGGCGCCCTTACCCCGGTGAACGACGCCCTTGTCTGGGTGACCTGTGCGGTTCAAGTGAAGTTAGCCGCGGCTACTCTCCTTGATTTAAAGCGAGGCCGACGCGCTCAAAGGGAGGTCTGACACGTATGTGACGAACTGGTGTTTTATCTTGAACTCTTTGTAACGTGCATGACTCGTGGTCAGCTATAAAACGCCGTTATTTGGAAAAAGAGGCATTCTTTTCCACACGGCTACCTGCTAACGAGCGCTAGCATCAGGAAGCGTGTGGTCGGGTCAAAGTAGGCGCGGTGTGTGTGTGTGTGTCATCAATGACACACTGATACGACCCCCTTGAATCGGGTTATAATGTCGTGTTTGGGCATGAGTACAAAGTGTAGGTTATTCTTTCCCCGTATAGTGGCCTTTACACTGAAAGCTGAGCTGACAAACCAGAAATAGCCCAGGTCAAGTGTGTGTTAGAAGCTATGGTCCGCCGCTGTGTCGCAAGTCCAGCTGTCACCGCGACGCCCCCCACTGCGCATGACTGTGATATGTACAGAATATATACAATAACCTTAACCTTGCATCTAGTGTGTGTTCTGCAGCCGTGTTTGTCATCTGTAGGGATGATGGGGAAATGTTAGCAGACCTGAACAACTGCTTTGCTTTAAACACACTCGTTGGTCTCCACAATGAGTTATCCTCATCAATTATCTCTATACAAGCTTATTTTAGTTAGGGCTTTTATCAATAGGAAAACAATATTTTGTCAATAAAAAAAAAGTTTTTTACTCATTTTGATAATTTGTAGTCATCAAAAGAATCCCCATGGTTTGAATGCACACATGCAAATAGGTTATTTGAATGTATATAATGATAATAATGTATATAGAATATAATATAAAAGGAGATATAGGCCAGTTATACGGGTCAAACGTTGACCTAAGGATTCCTGCTCCATTTCCATCAGCCTACTCGTCTGTCATAAAGAAACACGCCCATTTGTTTTAATGGTCAAGGAAGCAAAACAGATGAATTCACAAAGCTTTAATGAATGGCCTTGAACTGATTAGGTCATTGAGATTTCCTCAAATGGCTCCAGTTTAAAAAAATAAGCACCCTTTTTCATTCTGTAATAAATAAGGAGTATGCTTTTCTACTTTTCTTCCAGGGCAACAACAATGTCCTGGTCCGGCAGAGTTCATCCGGTGAGTGCTCTCGAGGGACTTCAGTTAGCGTGGAGCCTCCTCCAATGGAGTAATTTACCATCCAAGACGTCTCCTTTTGTTGTCACTCAAAATACCCCAAGCCCTTACACGGGTCATGAAGAAGGGGAAATGGCCGCCAAGCAGCCACCGAAGTGCCCCCAGGCCTCGGCGAGTGTTTAAGCACACTTATTTGTGTGTGTGTGTGTGTGTGTGTTCTTGTGTGCGTGTGTGTGTCACGGCCCTCTCGAACGCCCCTCGCTCGCTAAGGTTAAGGACGACTCGTTTTTTTCCTTTCTTCATGGTTGCGTGTGCCCGTGTGTTTCTGTCTGCCGTTCATGTCTTCTTCTTCTTTATTCCTCAAGGCCTCTCCGTCTGCAGTCGGACGCTTTACAGGAATAGTCCGTCCCCGTAAGTGCTCTCATGCATTCAGAACGCAGCGCTCGCTGCATTGTCTGCCCGCATGCTTGACAAACCCTGGGCCTGATCTCAGACCAGTTATGCAAAACCCACAGGTTGTTATTGCACCGGCGACGGTTATGTGTTCAGGTCCTCGCCGTGTTATTGCGCGACATGGTAAATAAAGCAAGGGGCATACGATGACATATTCAGCCTTGTTGGGTTGCCCTGTTTATCAGAGTAGTCTTTCTGATTGTGTAGGTCATGTGTGTTTTGGCTGGCTTATGTTATAGTAGTTGTATATCTTCCTCATGTTGTGTCTTTGTGATTGTGCAGTTCATGTGTTTTGGCTGGCTTATGTTGTCGTAGTTTTAAACCTTATGTTGTGTATTTGTGATGGTGTAGTTCATGTGCGTTTACTTTGTTTGTTCATGTCACAGATGTCCGTCTTCGTCGGCCGGTGTCTTCCACACAAGATACTTCCAGACGTCAGCCAATCACAGTGAGCCCTGACCCTCAACCCACTGCTTCCTGCTTCATCCATACAAGGTCGTTCTGTTCGGCTCTGTATTTTACTACTCTATTACATGGTTTGTTGTTTCTTCCTTACAGGGGATGAGCTTCTCACCGTGAAGACCCCTGCCTTCGCGGAATCGGTCACAGAAGGGGACGTCAGGTGGGAGAAAGGTTGGTACATTCATAAGTGAACACACACCAGTTCAGCATGTGTCTGCCAGTGTGATTAAGAGCCTTCCCAGCATTTCACACAGTTTAGCTTCTGCACAATTGAGCGACTATTAGCCAAATATGTGCTGGCCAACATTGCAGCTAAATATTGTTCCCCATATATATATCTGAAGTTAACTAGGGTACTACTATAATAACAATAATAACAGCAATTAACTGGTTTCTTTCTTTCAGCCGTGGGCGACTCTGTAGCTGAGGACGAGGTGGTGTGTGAAATCGAGACTGACAAGGTATCAACCGGCCTCTTGTTAAGCACGTCAAAGAATTAGGAAAGAAACGGCCATACAGTGCCAGTCCTCTGATCGTTTGTTTGTTGTTGTTGTTGTTGTTGTTGTTTCCACCAGACCTCGGTGCCAGTCCCCTCCCCCGCTGCTGGGGTTCTGGAGGAGCTTCTGGTGGAGGATGGAGGGAGGGTGGAGGGGGGGACGGCTCTCTTCAAAATCCGCAAGGGAGCAGGTGATCCTCCTTCTTACACCGCCCTACTCCTCCCTACTCCTCCTTACTCCTCCTTACTCCTCCCTACTCCTCCTTACTCCTCCTTACTCCTCCCTAATTCTCCCTACTCCTCCCTACTCCTCCTTACTCCCTAATTCTCCCTACTCCACCCTATTTCTCCCTACTCCTACCTACTTCTCCCTAATTCTACTTCTCCCCACTATTCCTTACTCCTCCTTAGTCGTCCCTACTCCTCCCTACTCCTCCTTACTCCTCCCTATTTCTCCCTACTCCCTGCTTCAGGTCGGATGTAGCAGACTACATTTAGAAGGAAAGAGGGAGGGACTTTTCTTTCGTGGTTTAGTTTCAAATCCTTCCTCTCTTCCACAGTTTTAAAGGCTTCTCGTCTGCACATGCCTCAGCGCGTCAATAACAACGCGTCTCTCACCGCCCGACCCTCTGTGTTTTTCCCCAGTCGGAGCAGCCAAAGCGGCCCCTGCAGCAGCCGTGGAGCAGGCTGCTGCACCACCACCCCCCCCACCTGCAGCCCCTACCCCCACCGCCATGCCCCCGGTCCCCCCAGTGCCAACTACGCCTGTCCGGGCCACACCCGGTGAGTGCCCTTGCTTGGCTTTCTTCCGTCTGAGGGGGGGGGGGGGGGGGGGGAAATCAGTTCCTTCCTGCCATCCTTCAATGACTGTATGATTAGGTCACTGATCGTAGTGAACGGATAACACTGTGCTCGGTTGAGTTCTTTACCAGGGATGAATCATTGTACGAAAACATCGACTTCCTTCTTTCAATTAATTTTTTCCATTCTACTCATTTCTGGGCACTGGATTTAGCACAAGTGTGTTGGGTATACAGTGATTTTTTTTTAAATATAAACCCGTCTGTTTATTCGGGGGGTGTAATCATAAGCGAGGATACAGAGGAACGCTAGGAACACGTTGTCGGGAAACGGTCCATGGGTAATCGATCAGTTACACCCCAAATGAACAGATAGAAGGGGTTCGGTTAGGAAGACGGCTTAGGCAATGCTGCAGGCGGTCGCCCAACCAGGCGTCTCCATCAGATCTTTTCTCAGCCCAGCAGTCGTGGTGGTGGTGGTTGTTGTTCTTGTTGTTGTTTTTGTTGTTTTGTTAGTCTGTCAGACATTGACGTGCCTCTTCCATGTTTCGTTTGCAGTCTCTGCCGTCAAGCCATCGGCTCCTGCAGCCTCCGCTCCGGCCGACATCCCAGCGCTAGGGGCCAGGACGGAGAGCAGGGTAAACCAGGGGCCCCGTCACTGCCCTGTCACTAGGGGGAGGGTCCACCACGGTCTCTCCCGTTTCCATTTGTTATTGGCGTTGTCATTCACATCCCTACTCTTCCTATCGTGATCATAGATATGTATTTCTGTATTCTTTTTTTTTGTTGCCATGTTTTCAACTTCTTTTAATTTTTTTCTCATCTCGTACTTGTTCTGTGACAGCCGAAGGGCCCCCCCCCCCCCCCCCGTGTTCGGTCTGAATAAAGCAGTGTCTTATCTCCGGGGGTCTCCATAGTGCATAGTCAGGGGGGGTCCGCTGTGGTGACACCGTCCCCTAAGGTCCCTCCTCTGTCCTCCTCTGCCCTCCTCTGTCCCTCCTCTGTCCCTCCTCTGCCCTCCTCTGTCCTCCTCTGCCCTCCTCTGTCCTCCTCTGCCCTCCTCTGACCTCCTCTGCCCTCCTCTGTCCCCCTCTGAACTCCTCTGTCCTCCTCTGCCCTCCTCTGTCCCCCCTCTGTCCTCCTCTGCCCTCCTCTGTCCTCCTCTCCCCTGCAGGTGAAGATGAACCGCATGCGGCTGAGGATCGCCCAGAGGCTGAAGGAGGCCCAGAACACCTGCGCCATGCTGACCACCTTCAACGAGGTGGACATGAGGTGAGCCCCTCAGCACTGGCCTCTAGACACTCTGGTGCGTCACCGGGCGTTCGTGTGTGTGTGTGTTTCAGTCAGGTGGCGTATACTGTTAAGACCTCAACTCGTCGTTTCTACATTTCTCAGTTTTTCATTTACGCTGATACTACTCTGTTTTGTGTGTGTAAACTCATATTTTCTATATTGTGTATTTATTCCTTGCTTATGTCTGGTATGCTTTGTGTGGCGTCAAGTCAACTTTATTTATATTGCACATTTCATACACGAGTCAATGTGCTTCACATAAAAAACATACAATGAATCATACAACAGAATACAATGCAGTAAAATAAAACAAGACATTTGAATCAAAGAACAAGTTCAAATTGCATTCTAGTTTACTAGAAAGCAAAGGTGAACATAAACCTTGTGTAGCCAGTTGTGTGTAACCCAAGCTTCACAAACCACGCACTAATGACGAGCTAACCCACGCCACCGTCTGTTTGGCGCTCAGCAACATCACGGAGATGCGGGCGTTCCACAAGGACGCCTTCCTGAAGAAGCACAACATCAAGCTGGGCTTCATGTCCGCCTTCGTCAAGGCGTCCGCCTACGCGCTGGCCGACCAGCCCTCCGTCAACGCCGGTGAGTCAGAGAGTCTCTAACTAGGGCCTGTGTGTCCCAAAACGGGTCGCGACCCAGTCGCAGGTGGGTCGAGACTCGACAGCGTACAGAAGAATCCGTTCCGGCCCCCCCCCCCCCCCGAGATGAAAACATTTAAGAACCCTGGTCTGGTGGCAAAAGGCTCTGGGTTTCAGTCCCTCAATGTCTGCAGACCAACCTCTGGGCATTCCTTGACCAATATGTCTGCACCCCCCCTACCTGTTTAGCAGGAGCAAAACTCTTGACTCTGAAGGTGCATTTACACCAAAAGCAAAGCAAATTTTTGGAGCGCCGCAAATACATACAAGTCAATGAAAACATGCAAATAGATTGAAATGCCTCGCAAGGCCCGGCGCGAACGACGCGGTTTCGCTCAAATTCTGCTGGCACGAACGATAGGAATTTGCCTCATTCACGTGTTCGTTTGAGTTGAAGCAGCCTCACGTGAGTAACTTAATTAGAATATTCGCTTTGCTTTTGTGTGAACGCACCTTAAACACGGTCAGAACAACCCCCTCTGGTAGTTTTGACTGAAATATGTTGGACACATCCCCTTTGACTGGAACGATTCCTAACGTATCGTAGTTCCCCTGGTCGTCTCTACTGTTCTCGTATGTCCCTCCCGCTCTTTAACTGCGTCGGATGTCTCCTCCTGCCTTCTCCCCAGTCATTGACGAGTCCACCAAGGAGATCGTGTACAGGGACTACGTGGACATCAGCGTGGCTGTGTCCACGCCCAAGGTAAGACCCTCCTCTGGGGGAGCTACAGATCTAACCCCAGCTCATGCACCTGTTACAGTGTTTCCATGAGTGTAGAACGTGTCGATGTGGTTGTTGTGTGTGAGGTTCTCATGGTTCTACCGCTCCGCTCAGGGACTCGTGGTGCCAGTGATCCGCAACGTGGAGACCATGAACTTTGCCGACATTGAGAAAACCATTAACGCCCTGGGAGAAAAGGTGAAAACACTGTCATTTTTACTCCTCCCGCCTTTCCAAAACGTGCTTATTGTTGTATAAATGAGCTTCATGTATAATAAACAGTTCACTAACGCTGTGACTGTCCCACCCCCCCAGGCGCGCAGTAACCAGCTGGCCGTGGAGGACATGGACGGGGGCACCTTCACCATCAGCAACGGGGGCGTGTTCGGCTCCATGTTCGGGACCCCCATCATCAACCCGCCACAGTCCGCCATCCTGGGCATGCACGGCATCTTCCAGCGGCCAGTGGCCGTCAACGGGAAGGCAAGTCTGGAGCCACGTGGATCCAGGGGGGTCTAGGGGTTAATAGGGTAGCCGCTTGGATCTGTTACCATTGTGTCTGGGGGGTGGAATGTATTGTTGCTTTGATGAAGCAACAACACATTTTAGTTGTTCCTTTTTAACGCGTTGGTCTCTAGAGTGTAGGATGTTGGCTATGATTTGGATATAAGATGAGCGAACATTTTTATCGATATCTCGTGAAAGTGAAAGCAGAAAGCTTGTTTTCTTCGGTCGAGGGTGTCTTATCGAAGTGCGGGTCTTTTGTATAATCTCTTATAAAGGATCTAGTTAATTGTGTACACCTATACCTGTAGTCGGACCCCAGCTGACTGAAGTAGCATCAAGGGGCCCCTATTCTACCACCAGGTGTGAGCGTGGTTGGCCCTTACAGGCCGTTACAGAATCGGCCTATCCCTGTGCCTTAGTGACATCACAAGTGGGCGTGTCCACCTAGATGTACGCTGGATACACCTGGTGGTTAATAGGGGCCCTTTTTAAAAAAATCTGAATATTTTCTTTGATTGGCACTCATCCTTATTAACATTATTCATCCCAGAGGGGAGATTGAAGTGTCACTGCCAAAGTACAGATCAAGCGATTGTCATAAACATGTAGAGAGATTAAAAAACGCACACGTTAAATAATAAAATGCAAAGAACTAAAATCAGACACACACCACAATACAGAGAGATACGTACTATATACGCACACACCGTCTCAGAAACACACTTTTAAATGCAGAGCGAAAACACAAATGACCCGGCGATGCCACGTCACCCGGTTAACCAGAGGCTGCGTTCGTGCTGTCGCAGGTCGAGATCCGCCCCATGATGTACGTGGCGCTGACCTACGACCACCGGCTGGTGGACGGGCGGGAGGCCGTCACCTTCCTGCGCAAGATCAAGGCCGTGGTGGAGGACCCCAGGGTCGTTCTGCTGGACATGTGATCGCTCTCTCCCTCCCTCCCTCCCTCCCTCCCTCCCTCTCTCTCTCTCATTCTCACCACTCTGCAGGGCTCTCTCGCTCTCACCACTCTCTCTCTCTCTCTCTCTCTCTTTTATTACTCACTCGCCCGATATGAACATCGACCCGAACACCAAAAGAAACCGCACAGCTCCGAATGCCGACGTTTTCCGTACGCACACATGTCCACGTCCACGAGGCTGATCGTGGAAGAGATGGAAGATCCTGCCAAAAACGAAGCATCGTTCTGTTTGGAGGTCTCTCCTCTAAACGATTTGTAAACTTCTGTTTATACATTATAGGAGTCATACTAGTTTCTTAGAGATGGTGACATATATATATATATATAGTTGTTATTTTGCTGCAGGTGCTCGCTTATAACGCACAATATATCGACATAAAGTACTACGCACACTTTTTACGTAATGGCCGCACGTTCCGCTGAGGTCTTCACCTCGATGTTCTTCCTCTGTATGATGAGGAGGACGTGTTGTCCGTTACTGCCATGGCATTGCTTGTCTCCCTGGGTCTGTGCGTCTGCGTGTGGTCACCTCTTGTTTTTGTCAGAGTAGCTCATTGGGAAATATGAATAACATCGTTGGTGGACCTTAATACCTTTTCTTAGGAACCTGGCAACACGAGCCTGATGATTGATGTACAGACCCATACTAGCTGTAGAGAGACCGCTTTTAAACGGATTATAGTTGTAAGTATTTAGTCTTCTGTTTTTGTTTGGCGACAAGTGAAATGAAATTTCCAAGATCTGAAGAGCAAAAGCAAACCATAGCCAGATCCCAGATTCATCCGCAGAGAACCTGCAGAGACTGCAGTCTTTACCATTTGCTGTGTTTTGTGTTTCAAGGTCGTTTCAAAGACGCACAGTTTCTCAACATGTTTTTGTCGTTCCCTCTCAATGCCTGGGAGCCAGTTCCTCCTTGTTCTCTGTGAACTCAACTACTCGGGTCTATTTAAAGAAAAGCCCCATTTAAAACCACATTAAACATCCCAAGGGTTTACGTAAAAACACTGTGATCAAGAGTTTTTAATTTTTCCGTGAAACGGGAAGCCTTGCTAAAACGCCGTCCTGCGGCGAATCTCGCCCGGGGGACGCCCTTGGACCACCTCGTCCTGGCTGCATGTGTGCATGTATCGCCTGATCGCTGGGGTACACTGATCCAGCCAGCCGCCACAGGATCTATTACGCACATCACACCCCTCTTTTGAAAAGCACGGGAAAAAAATCCAACCCCCCCCCCCCCCCCCACCCCAAAAAAAACATTGAACGCACTTAGATCAAAACCAGGGAAAAATTCTTAGTGGTTAATATTCACCGGGAACATTTTATCGTGTGCCAAGATCTTTTCCCCGTATCTCCCTCACGACGGCACTCGTGGATGAAACCCGTGCCAAAGATTGATCTTCAAAGGCCGTGATTCGAGGCTTGCTCCGGGGGGCTCTCGAACCCTGACAATGAGGTGATGGTGGCTGACGGGAGTCTTGAGGGTTGCTTAGTCCTTCCTCTGGCCCCTCCAGGCACACTGGACTGGAGTGGCTGCAGCTGCCGCCCAATGTGTCTGTTTACTTTAATAATCGCGAGCCAACAATGGCCCCCCCCCGCAATGCAAGTCTTTGTTTCTCTGCCAGCAACCTACACAAACGTCTGAACAACAGCGCGGAGGTGGCGGAGAAAAATAAATAAATACAGGGTTGATTACGCATGCATAATAATAAAATTTAAAAAAAAGAGCCTGTATGTTTTATTAGCATGAGAATACTGGTGCCCCTAATGGGCTTGAATACGGCGCACAATGATGCCCGACGTTCTTTTAATTAAATTATTTACCTTCATTACCTCTCAAGATTCCATTAGCCTTTTGGAGATGATGCTAATTGGCACTTTGCAGCCGCTGGGTGCATCGATATCTAAGGGCCTTGTTTGTGAGCAGGTTTTTGTTTGAGTTGGGAAAATTTGGCCAAATTTGCGAATGATCAATTGGGGTGGGGGGGGGGGAACTGCTCAATAAGATGCGGGGGTCCAAGTCTTTGTGTCCATTCACATGAAAGATGGCCATTAAAACCTGGCAGCTCGCTGTTTGTTTTGATTAGGCCACATCAGAGGCACAATTTACCTAAATTATTCTGTTATTTTATTTGTTTATCCTGTTGATTTTTTTTATTCCTCGTAATCTTAAATAATATAACTATTATTTATCTCTTTTTTTTTATCACTGATCATCGTGATTCGGGGACTTGAGGGTGGTATTTAACGTAGATAGAAACAAGTCAGAACCGCATTCACAAATGTGCAGCCATCCAAAACACTTTCATAAATAGGCTTACAAAAAAATATAATATTATACTACTATAAAATAATAAAATGCAGCTTTTGACCCGATGGGTAATTGCAGTCTGATGTCAGAGGCCCTCCTCAGATCAGGTCCTTTAGTCAACGTGATGCCCTCGCCGTTTGGCTGGGGAGCCATGCAGCGCTCAATGAGCTGTTTAAGCAGAGCGAGGGAGAGAGTGGCTCCCTGGGCCTGTCCTTTGAACTGGAATCCTTGCATGACTGTCCAGAATC
>NC_140289.1:1626553-1741827 GCF_964030765.1 Micromesistius poutassou
ACTTTATTAACCCTTTTCTTTCCTATTCCATTTTATGTGAATCTCTGACCTTTTGGTGCAGAATATACAGGGGACAAGAGATATTGGATAACCTGGTTTAGCTTTGAGAAAAAAAATGTGTTTCTTGCTTAGGTGTTACAACACAACTACACACGCTAAGAAACCAGGTTATTGCCCCAACAGGTACAAAATACTTTTTTAGTGTGCATAAAACCGTACCGAATGACAAAACTTACCTCCAAAGCTTCAGCAAAGGATTTTGCGTCTGTGTCAGTGAACTTGTTTCCTAAGAAGAAACCAAAGTTAAGATACTGTAAAGGATTTCATATAGGAGGCTAGGGGGTTCGACACCCAACTTAAACTTACTGGGTTCCATCCCCAATGTGGGCAACCTCCCTAAGACCTAACTTCCCAACCTTAACGTAGTGGGTTCCATCCCCAATGTGGGCAACCTTCCTAAAGACCTAACCTCCCAACCATAACGTAGTGGGTTCCATCCCCAATGTGGTCAACCTCCCTAAAGACCTAACCTGTCAACCTTAACATACTGGATTCTACCATACCTGCTCCTAAATGACTTGTATCTGAATTCACCGTGAGCTGCTTTGGATAAAGAAGTCTAAAGAATCGTGGATAAGATCGAGATAAACACGTTTTCGCTCAGAGAAAGAGGAAGGTACCTGAGAGTTGGAGAGACTTCAAGGAGACGTTCTCCACCAACATCCGGCAGACGCTCCTGGCGCCCAGCCGCCCCAGAGCATTGTGGGACAGGTTCTGGAACAGGAACCAGACACTGGTGTGTTTATCAAGCGGAGGATGCAGTGGTTGTAACTCAGGCAGAGTCTTCCTTTTTGAGCTGCTCCCCACACTAATCAGTAATATGATATTGGGTTCCCAGAAATGCTATGTGCTAGGCGTTCTTTACAGCAATATGACAGAAATATATATGTTTACATATAAATAAATCTATATATTTCTTTCTCTTTAACCTTTGGCCAAATTCCATCAAAATGTCAATCTGTCACAAAAAATGGAAGTAAAGAAGAGATAATAATAAACAGGCTAATAGGCTGAGAAACTAATAAAATGATCAAATGTACAGGTCAATATACCAGACTCTGGATCCAGGGGTTTGTTCTGAGCATGTCTGTGATGTAGTGTGTCCCCTCCGCCCCCAACGAGTTGGCTTCCATCTCCAGGTGAGTGATGTCCACGTTGCGCTGAATTAAACACACAAACAACCCTGACACAACCCTAAAGGTTCTGATGAACGTGGCTCCGAGATCTTCCTTATCTTCCTGTCAACACTTGGCCTGCAAATATAAGGATTTTTTTTTTCATTGGAACATTTTTGGGGGTTTTCTTTTATGAAATTAAAAACAAAACATGGAAAAATGAATAGATTACTATTTATCCTTCTATGTTTTGTTTTTAATTTCATAAAAGAAAACCCCCAAAAATGTTCGGAGTAGCTTGGGTCTTTTTGGGACATAGTTTGTCTGACATAGTATCAGTCTTAAAAAGACAAGATCTACTCTAAACGTAAATGTTGGCTAATTTAGCTTTTGTTCTTGGGAATTAAAACAGATTTTATTTCTTGTTCATGTGCGGTTTTTGTTATCTTGTTAAGCACATTGCATTTTAGATCACTAATAGTGAAACTTAGAAATTAATAAATCACTCAAATTCATTTAGAAGAATGAAAGGAAAAGCTGTAATAACAGCCGATCACCACTAGAGCGATGGCCAGGGCCTCGGCCCCCCGTGGCCCCAGCCCGCGGTGGTTGAGGGCGAGGGGTCCCTGGCCCGAGTGGCGGAGGAAGGAGGAGACGGGGGCAGCTCCGGTCAGACGACAGGCCCGGAGGTAGAGATCCCTGGGGGGCATCACCCAGCCTTCACTGGCGTCTACAGAAGGACACATCCACGGAGGGTCTAAGGTCGAACCAGAGAATCTTTGTTGGTTGCTTATCGAAGTTGTGCAAAAAGTTGTTGTTTTTTGCACAACTATGCATTTTAAGTCTGGGCGAGCACATGACGTGCACCCCAAAAAAATCGCACAATGCAACGAAAATGGCAACTTTTGTTATCTGTATTTTTTTTGTATTTACAATTAGGCTTCACTACTCATCTTGTACTACTAACTATACAACTAGACGATCTATAGCCTACTCTTTAATCATTTACACTCATACATCGCACTCTTGACGACAACATGAGTGAACTGTCTCAGATCTAACCATCGCTCTCTAGATCCGTGTCCCGGTCCTCCTCTGCCTCCGCCCCGGACCCACTGCCTCTCTCCGGGTCGGTCTCCTGGCTCTCCTCCCCCTCCTCCTCCCGGTCCAGGGTGTCCAGCGGCTTGACGGAGGGATCCCGCGACTCCAGCTCCACGGCCACGTCCCGTCCTGGGGTCCCGCTGCTCGGAGCGTGCTGAGCCATCCCAAGTGATGGAGATCTTCAGACACCGTCACCTGGAAGGAAGATCGCGGTGTTACCAAGACAACTGGTCGTTAAGGTCAGTCATGCCAATTGACTGCATTTGTGCCCCAAAAGTTAAATCAATATCATATAAAACAGAGTAATACAACAATCATAAGCGTTATATTTAGTGTTATTAATAAAATAATTGTTGGCAGATTATTGGATTCGTTATTAGTTATTCTATATCATGAGTCTTAAAATAAATTGCATTTATTTGTACAATTCACAGAAAAAAACGCTTAAGTAGCCTACCAGAGTATCCTCTCTTCGCCAAACACTGAAAAGTAATACCAACCAATTGTTTACGTAGATGTCCTTGAGCAACAGAGTACATCTTGATCATAGGTCCAGTAGACCGTGAATGAACGAGTAACCCTAGAGACGGAGCAATACCTCCGCCTAGCGGCCAAAGTCCTGAAACTGCACCCGCATACACTGTCTTTTCCGTCAATGTTTTTCTCAAGACGCTTCACCACTAGTCTGTTATAATAAATTAAAGTGGTGATGTTATGCCACCAGGTGTGAGTGTGATGAGCCGTTACAAGCCGTTCACACACACACCTGGTGGCATAATATCCCCCATTTAACCACTGGACCTAATCGTCCCCTATACAAATTCCCTATTCTTTAGCTTGGACGTATCCTAATAACTATAGCCTACATACATACAGTTTACTTGTGCAATAAAATTTGACGCAATACCATATATGATAGTTTGAAAATAAAATTTATTCCATACAGACTAATAAAGATACATAGTAGGTGCAAGTTGAAAACATTGAAATTGAATTTCTGCTCAGCGGATTACGATTTCTGCTTAATTCCTTACAGCTGTTTAACAGCGCAATAAAAACACAGAAGTGGACTTAAGAAAAAAAAAAAAAAAAAGAGTAGACCGTAATAATAAAGTTTAAAACGCGATCACATCAAGTGACCGACAAGCATGTCATAATATATGTTTTACGTATTGTCATGTATAAAGGCGTATAAAACAGGTACAACAATGGACAGACCACATGGCCCAAGAAACACGCGTGTAAACATTCCATGTGTTTTAGTATATGTGCTTTGTCGTGACGCCTGCGCCGACACGCAAGGACTGGTTCGACCGTTTTTCGTATAAAACCAACCACAGCATTATAAAAACCCAGAGCAGAGACGTCGCCTCTCTCGCTCGCTCTCCGTATCTCGCTCTCTCTCTCTCTTTCTGTTTTGGTATTCGAGTATCAAATGCTTTAAAAAAAAAAAAAACTGCATGTATATATATTTTACTAGAATACGAAGGAAAACCGCGGAAACACTTTTTCCCTCGTTGGCTCCTAGACACACACACACACACACACATGCAAACACACATGCATACACGCACGCACGCACGCACGCACACACACACACACACACACACCCCTGACTCAGGCGTTTTTGTGACAGAGCACCGTCTTGGCGTTAGTGTGTCGACTCTGTTTCCGTTTCCAGTCATTCCACTCTCCTCCCTGGGTGTCCCTTTGTGTAACCATGGTTACGGTAGCGATGAGGCACGGCGGGTTTGTCAACAAAAAAGCCAACCAGAGAGTACATAAAAAAAAAATAGGAGATAATGCAGATAAACAGGGATGGGAGGGGGGGGGGGAGGGTCCTCCTAGTCTTCTTCTTGGTTAGAGCCAGCTCATGTAGCAAGCCCCCCCCCTCTTGGCCCCTCCCCTCTGAGGTCTCTGTGCCCCTGAAGGCGAGTCTCTGAATGCTCCAGCTCAGAGCTCAAGTGCTTATGCAGACACGTGTGTCCGTCCTGTCCTTCCTCTCTCTCCTCCTCGTCGTCTTCCTCCTCTTCTTCTTCTTCTTCTTCTTCCCTTGAGTCACAGAAAATGGCTGCCGCAGTAGTGCTCCTTTTGAGGGTTTTCTAGTCTCAGTTTGTTCTTTTTTTTTGTTGTAGTTTGAGTCGATCGATTTCGTTCAAGGGTTCCTGTGCTGCTGCTGCTGTTGTTGTTGCTGTTGTTGTTGCTGCTGTTGTTGTTGTTGCTGTTGTCTGCCTCACTTGGGCGGGGCCCGGGCCAGCTGCTCCAGCAGGGGGTTGGCCTCGCCCTCGGGGGTCTGGACGCTGTCGGTCCTCACGATGCAGGTGGGCCGGTGCAGGTTGAGCATCACCATGAGCTGCTGGCGCTCCACGCGCAGCTCCTCGATCTGGGCCTTCAGGTCGCAGTTCACCGTCTCCAGACGCTCCGACTCCTGGAGCACAGAGAGAGAGAGGGGGGGGACAGGGGCGCAGTGAGACAGGGGCGCAGTGAGACAGGGGCGCAGTGAGACAGGGGCGCAGTGAGACAGGGGCGCAGTGAGACAGGGGTGCACAGGGAGACAGGGGTGCAGTGAGACAGGGGCGCAGTGAGACAGGGGAGCAGGGAGACAGGGGAGCAGTGAGACAGGGGTGCAGGGAGACGGGGGAGCAGGGAGACGGGGGTGCAGTGAGACAGGGGAGCAGGGAGACAGGGGAGCAGGGAGACGGGGGACGCAGTGAGACAGGGGCGCAGTGAGACAGGGGAGCAGGGAGACAGGGGCGCAGTGAGACAGGGGCGCAGTGAGACAGGGGACACACAGGGAGACAGGGGAGCAGTGAGACAGGGGAGCAGGGAGAGAGGGGCGCAGTGAGACAGGGGCGCAGTGAGACAGGGGTGCACAGGGAGACAGGGGAGCAGGGAGAGAGGGGCGCAGTGAGACAGGGGCGCAGTGAGACAGGGGACACACAGGGAGACAGGGACACACAGGGAGACAGGGGAGCAGTGAGACAGAGGCACAGTGAGACAGAGACACACAGTGAGACGGGCACACACAGGGAGACGGGGATGCAGTAAGACGGGGATGCAGTGAGACAAGGATTTGAATAAAATGGACCCAAAATGTAAATGTGCCTGCCTGTCTTCATTAAATTTTCCAAGCAGGAAAAGCCGGGCTGGTTTGAATAGTTAAATGTTGCTTTTCCCATCCCTATGTTTTCCAAAGCCATCCCTCACTGTACTATCTTATAGTAACTCCTTTCAAAACAACAAAATGGACATCCATCCTATTTTCTTTTTATGCTGCTCATTTGACCCCTCGGCCAATAGGAGAGGAGAGTGTGTAGCGGGCAGCGTGCGCCGTGCACATAGGTACTGCGGACAACATGCCCCCCATCATAAGTAACGTCACTCTCTGTAATCCTACACTCCCCTCTTCTCTTTATTTGACTTTATGTATCACTGGTTGCCACGGTGACGTAAATATGCGAAAAATGTTCCACCTCACGTCTGATTTGCATTTGTAGGGAGAGAGCAGGAAGTGCGAGTGACTCGAATGAAAGGATGGGAGATCATTTAAATAAAGTTATTCACGCGGGGGAAAACACCAGAAACATCACGTGCCAACGTAAGGACCAGAAACTAAAGGCAGGTGACCTCCTCCTCTATCAGTGTGTGCGTTCATGCGCGCGTGTGTGTGTGTGTGTGCACGCACGCTTGTGTGTGTTGTGACGTACCTTCGGAATGAAGTCAAACATTAAAACTAAAAAAGAAGGGCAAACGTCCTCCTCTGTGTGTGTGTGTGTGTGTGTGTGTGTGTGTGTACGCCTGTGTGCTGTGACGTACCTGGTAGGAAGTGTGTGTGTGCGTGTGTGTGCGTGTGCGTGTACCGCTGTGACGTACCTTCTGAAGGAAGTCCGTCCTCTCCTTCTTTTTGTTCCGGCATCGCGCGGCGGCCACCTTGTTCTTCTCCCGCCGTCGTTTCCTCCTGTCGTCGTCCTCGTCCATCTGGAGACACAGGAGGTTCAGGGGTTAATTTTCGACCGGCATCTCACAGAGATGTCAGGTTCGAGTCCCCGGTGACCCTGGGTGGTGGTTGGGTCAGGGCGTCTTACTCTAGGATGCTACAGGTTGGGGCTGCAGACATTGGGAATGGAGCCCAGTGTAGAGGGATAAGAGATCCCTTTTATCCTTTAATTAACTCAATACCCCCAGGGATTGCGATACGCTGTTTATTTAAACAGATTGTTTTGAAAGCAGCAGAGGGCGCCAGAGTGAAACGATCGAATCGTGTCTGCTGCGATTTTGACTGTAAACGGCAACGACAGGTAAATACGTTTAAAATCGTGTAAAAAACCCAGAGACACCCTGCACTGCGTTAATCTGTGAACCTGTGAACTTGAAACTAGGAAAATATAAAAGTTATCCCTTCATGTGAAAACAAAATGTTTTACATGATATTACAAATCTGTTAAGTCACCCTCCCCATTCTCTCCCCCTCCCCTCCTTCCTCCCCCCCTCTCCCCCCTCACCTCTGTCTTGATGGCCAGCGGCCTCTCCCCCCTCTCCCCCCCCCTCCCCCCTCACCTCTGTCTCGATGGCCAGCGGCCTCTCTCCCCCCCCTCCCCCCTCACCTGTCTTGATGGCCAGCGGCCTCTCTCCCCCCTCTCTCCCCCCCCTCCCCCCTCACCTCTGTCTTGATGGCCAGCGGCCTCTCTCTCTCCCCCCTCTCTCCCCCCCCTCCCCCCCTCACCTCTGTCTTGATGGCCAGCGGCCTCTTGCCCAGCCGGTCCAGGAAGTGCAGCGGGTGCAGCATGGCGCCCAGCTGCCTGAAGTCGGCGTGCAGCTTGAGCTGGTCCGTCAGCGTGGTGGCCGAGATCCCCGCCAGCGGGCCCATGCTGGGCAGCGAGCCCGGCGCTAGCGAGGGCTCCGGGATCTGACCCGGCATCATGTCCTCCACGCCGGCCGGCCGCCTCCGCCGCTGTGGACGGAAAGGTCAAAGGTCAGGGGGGAGGTGAGGGAAAAGGGCAAACGCTTTGGGGTCCGTCGTGACTCGACGGCTGAGGGGATGGATCTCTCCAAATGTCACAGATCAGGTGACGCGTTTTGGATCTTTGGTCGGTTTTGGAAGCCAGAGAGTTGAGGAATTAAAATAAAATGTATTGATCGATTATCAATCAATCACCGAAGGCAACATGTTGCGTTCTGTGATTATTCAGCGTTGTTGTCGATTTCTTCACATGTACCAGACATACAAAGGAACCAAAAAGACAGAAAGTTTCTCACTGTCCCAGAGTGAAAGAGATTAAGTGAATGAATTTGTAACGGGTGACGATTGATCAATACATAGTCAATAAGTAACTCAATCACAAGGCAACACGTCTGTGTCAATCTTTGATGGGTCTTGTCGTCATGGGGAGTGGGGGAATGATGATCGAGAAAATAAACGAAAACCTGTAGAATCGTCCATGGCCAATAAGTCACCATCAATAAGTGTTTCGGTATGAAACTGTGTCTCAGTGGCCGCCGAGACCTCTGTCCATAGAAACCTCCATTCAGTCCCATCTGAGGTATTTCCCTCCCATATCCATTACCCCTCCCTTCACATTAAGTCCCGCCTTGTAGTTATTTCCCCCGCTGTCATCCAGCAGTAGTGAGTTATATGATCCAATGTACCGGGCAGCAAAGCCCATGGGCAATACGCTATGCAATAACATGTGTATTTATTCCCTCTGCCTGTTCCCGGTGACATCAATACTTTGTCCAGCCACTCGCCGTAACCAACACAGCCCGGGTCAAACGGCTTCACAGCTTGGACAGCTGGCCTGTCTGTCCCAGCGGGGGGGGGGGGGCGGGGGCAAACAAACACTGCGCTCACTAGCTTGTTTACGCTAGGCTACGTTAGCGCCCCCCCCAAAAAAAAAAAAAAAAAAAATCCGGGGGCTTGATTTACAAATGGGGAGCAGGGAAGATTTGGAAGCTGAACGCGACTATTAACACACTTTAAAAATAAATAAATACGCAATCATCTTCGTATTTTAAGGTTTAACCGCGTCGAAAGATTCAGTCACTTTTAAACCATTCGAAAGAGATCGTACGGTTCTTTTCGACTCGCGGGGGCTGAGCCGCGGCATTAACTCAACTGTTTGGTTTGGTGTGCTTCCCGCTGAACGCGCTCCGGGGCGTTCGAAGACTTCCAGAGTCCTTTATTGTGGAACATACTTTTAATAAAAGCCGACCGTGCCGCCACCGCCACGCACCGACACGCTGCCAGGTCTCCCTCTGTCTCACAGAGGGTTCAACCACAGTCCTCCACTAATGCAATCAGGGAGGAAGAGGGAGAGGAGGAGGAATGAAAGAAGGGGGGGGGGGGAAAGAAGAGGGAGAGTTTGTGCAGGCCCCGGAGGAGCAGAAGGGGGAAGTGGCTGGAGAATTAGGACGTCTCTCTAATTACTGTAAGACTTTGGAAAAAGCTCTGGCGATGGCCAAATAAAAAACAAATGTTAGATGGGAGGGAGTGCAACGCGATCCGCTTCGTACCCTGCCTGTCCCCTGACGCCCTCCACCCATGAGGCCGCTTCCCCCCCCCCACCCCCCCAAAAAGAATTCCGTACATGGGACCTGGCAGCACTGCAGGGGGAAATACGTATAGCGAGGGCATCCTGGAGGGGAGAGGAGAGGGGATGGGGGATGGCGGGGCGGATGAGGAGAGGGGAGTGGAGGGGAGGGGAGAGGAGGGGATGGGGAGAGGAGAGGGGCTGGGGGAGAGGAGGAGAGAAAGGGATGGGGAGAGGAGGAGAGGATGAGGGGAGGGCAGAGGAGAGGAGGGGAGGAGATGAGAAAGGGTAGCAGAGGAGAGGAGAGAGGAGGGGAGGCAGAGAGGAGAGTGAGCAGGAGAGAGGAGGAGGATACGGGAGGGGAGAGGAGAGGAGAGGAGAGGGGAAGAATTAGAACCAAGATCAACCCGTCTCCCAGGGTCATGGTCAAAAGTGGAAAAACTCGCTCTGCCGGAAAGCCAGACTTGTGACACCGTACACTGGTCCCATAAATCCACCGCCGAAAAAAAAAACATGAACTCTTGATACCACAACCTCGCCATGACAACACCAACAAGAAACACATTCGGCGGACGCGTTGCTGGCATCCGCCGTCCCCCCGCGACATCACAGCAAAGTTGTTCTTTTCCATGGGGCAGCGCAGCATAACCGCCACGCGGCCGGCCCCACACTGTACAGACTCCCCCGCCAGAGCCCAGCCACACAACCAACAAAGACGGCTATTGTCCAGCGCCGCGGCCCAGCTGACTGGGCCGCTGGCCTCCCAGCTGACAGACCCACTTTCAGTTACCAGCGCGGCTCTGTGCCTGCATTTGTTTTCCTTTTTCTTGGACGTTTTCGGTCCGTCGCTGAAAAACTTGTTCTGTGACAAAAAAAAGCCATGGGGGGGGGGGCAGGGGGGGGTGTATAATGGAACCACCCAAAACAAACGGGTGTTATGTAACGCTACTCCGATGCGCTTTGCCCTGTTGAAGGCTGGTGGTTGTGGTGGTGGGGGCGGGGGGGTGGGGGTGATGGGAAGGGTGGTGGTGGTGGGGGGGGGGTGGGGGTGATGGTGGTGGAGGGTGGGGGTGGGGGTGATGGGGGTGGTAGCGGGGGGGTGGTGGTGGCGGTGCTGGTGGGGGGGGTGCTGGTGGAGGTAGTGGGGGTGGGTGGTGATGCTGGTGGTGGGGGTGCTGGTGGTGGAGGTTGGGGGTGGGGCTGTCAGATGAGACTCACGTCAGCTCCACTCTTGCTGTGGAGAGTGACGGGCCCCCTCCCCTCCCTGCTGTTCTGCTGGGGCCCGCACAAACTCACCAGTCTTTCTCTTTCTCTTTCTCTGTCTGGTATATTTCCCGTATTCCGACAAATCTCTTTCTGTTTTATTCGCCACATTCCGACAAATCTGTCTAGATTTAATTTGCCGTATTCCAACAAATCTCTTTCGGTTTTATCCACTGTATTCCAACCTATCGGGTGTACGTTTGATGGGTAGAAAATGCCATAAGAGTGGAGTACAAAGATCGACTCGATAGATATATATCGGTAGAAGTTATTCAGACGACCACGAATACACGACCTGACAGCCATCTCCTAACAAAGATCTAACAAAGCTAACCTACAACTGAATTGTATGTAACTTAAAAATTTTTTTTTAAAAACAGCAACATTTGCTTAAAGATGTGAAATATAATATGTTTAGCGATGTGGAAATATGCATGAGGGGAACAAGGCACTGCAGGGAGTGCTGCTCGCTGGTGAAGGATCTCTCAGTTCCTTTCTAGACCGGACCACTCCTCACCTCGCCATGTGCCACCCTCGGCCAGAATGATTTATTGGCCCTGAAGAAAACCTGGAGTGTGGAGCCAACGTCCAACGAGGCATTTTATTATTTTATTCCCTCTCTCTCTTCCCTTGCTCTCCCCCCCCCCCCCACCCCCCCCCCCTCTCTCTCTCTCCCTCCCACCCTCCTCTCCTCTTCTCCCTCCATCTCTCTTTACCTCTCCATCTCTCTCTCTCTCTCTCTCTCTCTCTCTCCAACCCCTCTCTCGCTCTGGCTCCATCTTCCTTTCCCTCTCAATCTCTCTCTCTCTGTTGCTACCTTCCTCCCTCCATCCCTCTCCCCCTTCCTCTCTCTCTCTCCCAGTATGTATACTCCCATTTACACGGCACTTGGCAGCCGGTGGCAATTTTTTTCTGGAGAGGAAAAGAACAAGACAGCTCTGGAAAAGAAGAAAATCTGTCTCTGACAAAATTCCCTCTCTCTTTCTCTCTCTCTCCCTCTATCCCTGGAGGAGGATTGGACCCTATAGAGGCCAACATCTCAGTCAACACCGGTGAGGAAAAGGGCGAGCCACATGCTAGCTGATGTTAAGGTTCGGGTGGAGGAGGGTGGTGGTGGTGGTGGTGGAGGGGGGTGGGGCTCCATGGTACACAGAATATGAACCATCGGTGAACTCCACAGTTCTGTGCCTCAGACCTTCAACTTTTCCAAGAACATAATCATTCTCTGTATTACGGCTACTTTAGGTACTTTTACCTAATATGATATTGAGCAGTGGTGCATGTTGGGTGAAAACATCATACTATTAGTCTTTAAAAGACTGGTAGGTGGTAGGAATAAGGAAACGTCTAGCCCACGTTTGGTTATACGTGGCCTTGTGGATGTTACCGTTGTGTATCAAACCAAAGTTGTAGAGGTTGTGTTACAGTTTTCACACTGTATCCCGCTCTGTTTACCTTGGCACCCGAAGCAGACAATATTGACGTCAGGCGTTGACATCGATATACATTTTGCTGCGATTGTAATGCATCACATGCAACCGGACGAGATTGCAAACGTGCAAACAAAAGCACATTCCATCAATCTGATGTGATTTCCGCTTTTCGACCAATAATCAACGCATTGTTCGCTCCGGTGATATAAAAAGCGAGGAGGCATGTGCACTCAACAGTGTGCCCGTGACGCTTCGGCATTGTTCCTCGCCGACCAACAGCTGCGCTGGAATCCGAGAGATGGATTGGACGCTCTTGAGCCTTCCGCAACCACAAAACCTTCCGAGCAGCCAGCCGCTGGGAATGACGGAGCGAAACGCTCGCCGCGCCAGCGCAGGGTCCGATGTCCGACTTGGCCAGACGCAGAGGGTCGCTATACGCAGACATGACTTACATTTCCTAGCTAGGAAAACAGGATCCTTTTACATGGCATTCTCATCCAAAGACCACCTAGAATATTAGTTAATATCTCATCCGGTTCGACGGGGGTTTACTTTAAGATATTTCCGGGAATGCCTTTTCCGTGTTGTTTTTTTTGCGTACATTATTATTCCAGATCATGTTACGATGCGTTGTGAGACAGATGAAAGGAAAAGAAAGCCCATTGTTTTGGTCATGGCTTGTTCAAACATGCTATTTGTGCCCCACCACACACACACGCACGCACAGCACGCACACCACGCACACCACGCACACGCACTCGCACACACACACACACACACACACACACACACACACACACACACACACACACACACACACACACACACACACACACACACACACAAACAAACAGCTCACAATTCCAAGGAAGCGATACCAACACTAGCCTCAGGGCACCTGGAGTGAGTGATGAGGAAACCGAAAAACACACTAAGCCCTATCGTCGCTGACAATCGACGCTTTCGCGCCCACGTGTAAGTGGACACGAAGAAGCACCTCGCTACTAGTTTCACTGCGTCGCGTCCCCTTCTGATCCGCTACCCAGCCGCTGAAAACCCCCCCCCACTCCCACCACCCCACGCACACACACACACACCGACGGCTCTTTCGCATTCCACCAGGCAGCACTCGACACAGAAAGCCCCTGAGGAGCTCTCAGCCCGAACAGAGGCAGGGCCTGAGCCGGCTCTCTCGTTTATTCTCCTCCGTCGGGCGGGAGTCAGAGTACAAACTCCCCAACTTTCGAGAGATGAGTTCTTCCCGTCACACTTTTTCGTGGTGGTGGTGTGGAGGGTGGTGTGGAGGGTGGTGGGGCCCGGCTACTTGTTGCCGTGCGATGATGCAACTGCGCCATTTGCTCGTTAGCAGCGGCAGTACCACCATGGCAAGGGCCCGCTTCTTTTTCAGGGGCCCCTGTAAACAAAGACACCCCCCCCAACCCTCTCCCCCACACACACACACACACACACACACACACACATACAGGGCCTCCCGGTCGTGGCGTGGCCCTGCAGTGTGTCCTCTCTGGGGGCCACTGAGAGGCAAGGGCCCGTGAGCCAGGGGCCAGGCAGAGGGGTGGAGGAGAGGAAATGTCATGAACTAGAACTATGAAATACAGCAGTGGGCGGGGGGGGGGGGGGGGGGGGCGTACTGGCCGGGGGCCAGCAGCAGAGTGGTCGCATGTGAGACAGACGAGGAGGCAGGTGTGCGTGAAACAAGCGTGTGTGTGTCCCGTCGTGTGTCAAAGACAGTGTGTGTGTGTGTGTGTGTGTGTGTGTGTGTGTGTGTGTGTGTGTGTGTGTGAGTGTGAGTGCTGGTGTGCGTTCATGTATGTCTGCAGGTTTGTATTTCAAGGTATGCATTAAAAGAGTGGGTGCCACAAAATATATCTATATATATCTATATATAAACCTCTATATAAACCTCTATGTATACACAATATACATGCTCTATAGTTTCTCCCCACACATACTCTATCTGTCTTCAGCTCAACTAAATGCCTCCATTTCCTGAACCGTTTCTGAGAGCAATTAGCAGTTCCAGTGCTGAGGAATTCAGCTCCTACCCGACGGCCCGGGGGCTACGCTAGAGGCCATATTATCCCCTGTACCCGGGAGAGGGGAGGGTCTGTGTGTGTGTGTGTGTGTGTGTGTGTGTGTGTGTGTGCATGTACCTATGTGTGGATGTATGTGTCTGCAAATCAAAAGTAGGCAGTGTGGGCAAGGGTGGTAACAGGGGGAATTTTTGCAATGGAACGACGCACACCCCCCGCCCGCCTTCAAGTAAAGCGTCAAGTAGTTTGGTTTTTTTTTGGCCACCTTACGCATCGATCAAGCAAGAGGTTCAAGTACAGTATTTTGTTGGAGGCGTTAGCAGCTTCGCCGTCCTCAGTGCCAGGTCTGTGATGGAGTGGCCTGGCTCACGTTAACGCACTGTGATCCCCCGAGTGCCCCGGTTCAGGACTTAAAGACTCGTAAATTCAAAAAAGGGGGAACTTCTATACGGAGAGACAGAGGGACAAAAATAACATCTGCGTCCACAAAGGCTGTGCCACCCTGCGTACTCTGAATCACTTTCATGTCGGACAGAGGATCTGCGTTTCTCTGCTCGCTATGCTCACACTGAGGCACATCGCGCGGGTGACTTAAAAAAAAAAAAAAAAACTAAACACAGTCCTCTCCGGTACTATGTCGACGGCAGCGCTGAGAATGAACAATGAGAGCGAGGGCAGGGACTCAGGCACGCTTTCTCAATTCCTGGCCAAGGTCTAAGCGATCATCATTACCGTCTGTTCGCAGTCAGGCTACGTGTTGAGTTACACTCTTTCACAATCTCACTCAGAGAAGGGCCAAGTTGGCGTTATTTCTTGTTTTTCTGTGGGGTCTGCAAGGACAAGACACACAGCTAAACTGCATTATAAGCATTCCTACAATCCCCGCTTAATATTAATAAAGAGATGGATAAACAAACGTCTGTGTCACTGTCTGTGTCTCTGTCTGTGTCTTGGTGTGTGTGTGTGTGTGTCTGTCTGTGTCTGCGTCTGTGTCTTGGTGTGTGTGTGTGTGTGTGTGTGTGTCTGGGTGTGTGTCTGTCTGGGTGTGTGTCTGTCTGTGTCTGTGTCTTGGTGTGTGTGTGTGTCTGTCTGGGTGTCTGTGTCTTGGTGTGTGTGTGTGTGTGTGTGTCTGTCTGGGTGTGTGTCTGTCTGGGTGTGTGTGCACGGCACGCTCATGCTGCAGGGGCGTTTGTCCAGCCGTCTGTCTGCCAGGAACAAGCCTAGACAGTCACTCATGCGTGCATGTGTGTGTGAGCTTGCAGGTACAGGGCATTCAAGCGACAAAACACAAGATGCGCACATTCAGGGGACACGTTGTGTATGTCGTGTCCATAACGACGGAGCTCTCATTGCTGTCAATCACAGCCTGCTCAGCCACGCTCATTGACCTTAAAGTTGACATATCATACCACCAGGTGTGAGTGTGATCAGCCATTACAAGCCGTTCTGCCTCGAGAGACATCACAAGTGGGCGTGTCCACCTATATGTACTGTGTGCTGGATAGATCAGTCTACCTGCCCAGTGGACTGTAGCAAATGTTGATTGATTAATTGATTGATTGAAATTCTTTTGACACATGTGCAAAGGTAAGCATACACATCAGGTCAAAAGGATAACACAAAAAAGCCCATGGGCTTATTTCCATTGTGGTCCCTTGACAAAACGGCTTGTCACGGCTAATCACACTCACACCTGGTGGTATAATATGTCACCTTTAATCATCACCTTTAATCATAATATGTCACCCTTAATCAAGGACCATCTTGGTCCTTTTAGAACCAAGATGGTCGCTATATGCCTAATTGAGCCCCATGATTATGGATCGGAAACGGCAGCAGCAGCAGCATACAAAAACACCCGGGCTGCCTTCAACTCCCTTTGATCACAGCTATTAATATCATAGTCGTTAATTGTATTCATTCAATTTTTTAATGATTGCCGTTTTTTTTTGTTTCTGAAACACACCGCTGCAACGTGGAACTGCAGAGAGGAACAGCGAGCCGTTCCAGTGACCAGACCGCACACGAGGAAAGTAAGAAGACTTCACGCCATCGTGAGACCCTTGTTCCCGCCCCTTTTCTACGCTACGGAGTCGGAGACCACGACAAAAAGGTACAAACGGGTATTCCCTTAAAGATCGGTACGACATAACGGTTAGCAACACATCCTACAAACGGATACGTTCACAACACGATGACAGTGATCCCTAATCTGGAAAACACGATTTATAGTTTCTATATTCCCTTCCTTTTTTTTGCTGAATCCACCCCCCAGATTTTCCTCCCCACTGGGCCTCCACACGGCCCGTCCCTCAGCTCCGCACCCCAGCTCTCCGGGTGTGGGTCTGTAACGCGGCTCACTGCTGCCTCCACTCACTGTTTTTACATGCCATGTGGACAGCTTACCCGGGGACTTTAAAATAACAATGTGATTACCTTGGCCCTGCATTGCTGCTACTTCTCCACTCTCTCGCTCTCTCTCTCTCTCTCTCTCTCTCTCTCTCCTTCTCCTCTCCTCTCTGCTCATTCTTCTCTCCCTCCCTCTTCTTTCTCCTCACTTCTCCTCTCTTTCTCCTGCTCATTCCTCTCAGCTCCTCTCCCTCCTCCCATTTCCTCTCCTCTTCTCTCCTCTCCTCTCCTCTCCTCTCCTCTCCTCTCTATCTCCTCTCCTCTCCTCTCCTCCCATTTCCTCTCCTCTCCTCTCCCTCCTCTCCTCTCTATCTCCTCTCCTCTCTATCTCCTCTCCTCTCCCCTCAGTGTTAGCATCGTGGAGGCTGGCTGTGTGCGCGCGGGTCGGGCTGGCTAGCCTGCCTGCAATGCGTCTTCTGTCTATTCAGCGGTGCTGGGGGGGCGCCGCATGTCAGCTCCAGCAGCTCTCCAGAGGGCCACTAGGAAGGCATTTCTACTTAAAATAAACCCCTGCCTGCGCGCCCACGTCCACAGCCTCTCTCTGTGGCCCACCGGCCCGGCTCTGCCAGCAGCCCTTCCCCATTAATCCACGGCAGCGTTCCACTTATGCAGAAACCATCCCACGGATGTGCCCCCTGCCCCCCCCCCCCCCAACACACGCTGATGGTGTGTGTGTGTGTGTGTGTGTGTGTGTGTGTGTATGTGTGTGTGTGTGTGTGTGTGTGTGTGTGTGTGTCTTTGTCTGTGTGTGTGTGTGTTTGTGTGTGTGTGTGTGTGTGTGTTTGTGTGTGTGTGTGTGTGTGTGTTTGTGTGTGTGGCCTTGGACGTGTGTGTGTGTGTGTGTGTGTGTGTCTGCGTATTTCTACATGTGTGTGTGTGATTGTGTGTGTGTGTGTGTGTGTGTGTCTGCGTATTTCTACGTGTGTGTGTGTGTGTGTGTGTGTGTGTGTTTTGGCGGGGGGGGGGGGGGGGGGCAGGGTGCATGAGCAACTCCCTTGGACACGCATGCTTGTCCGCCTGCACACAGACAAACACACACACACACATGCAAATACAGACCAACACACTGACGTGAGCTCTGTGCACGCTTGGAGCGAAACGGCCCGCAGCCACACCGCAGCCACGCAACGCACACGCCCCTTCACTTTGAGGAAGGGCCATGGGTGAATGCACTCAGACGTTGACTCAGACACACACACACACACACACACATACATACACACACACAAACACACTCATGTAGAAACACGCAGACACACACAGGCACGCACACACACACACACACAGGCACACACACAAACACACTCATGTAGAAACACGCAGACACACACAGGCACACACACACACACGCACGCACACACAGGCACAGACACACACGCATGCACGCACACACGCGCACGCACGCACGCATATACACACACACACACACACACACACACGCACAGGCACACATACATACATACACACACACACACACACACACAGACAAACCCTTCCTCTGCCCACATAGTTATATCCGTGCCAAAATTGTCCTTTGGGCCAAGGGGGGGTCAGATAACTACCGCTCCCTTTGGCTGAGATAAAACAAGTGTAGCAGAAAGTGTGGGTCTTTTAAAAGGACCCGACCGCACGGACCAGCTGGTGGCTAATCGGTTAGGCCAGGGCCCACTCATGGAGAAGCAAAGTGTTGAGGAAGAGTTGTATGCAAATGCGGATTGAATTGAGTTGAATTGTGCAAATTCACACAGAACAGAAATACTCGAAAGACATGGAAAAACAGATGTAAATAATATGTATATTCATATGTACGTATTATGAACAAGTATGAACAGAAGCCCCCCCCCCCCCTTAATGTAACTGGTAGCCTTGGCTACTATATATTGACATATTGATACATACAAAAGTATACTAACTCGTAAAACAACTGCAGCTGTTACTATGTATTATTATATTTATTATGTATAGTATTCTTATTACATCTATATCCTTTTTTTAAATTTGAATTATTAGTACATTAAAAAGTTGTGGGATGCATGATACTTACTCAGAGATAAGTTGGCAGTCTTCTTTTAGCAATGATGCAATTTGGTGTGGACGCTGTTGAAAACAACAATGGATTTACATTCAGTTTGCTTCATTGTACATCTGCAATGTGAACACTAGCATTGCCTGCATATCATTTTTTTCATGCGACACCCACCCGCTCTGCAAGAAGCACACCATGACAATTATCACATAGTGCAGCCAGGTTATGTAAACATACCTGCGCATAGTTCACCGAATTGTACCACGCTGTCATCAAATCGACCACTTTCTGCACTATAGGGACCACCAGTGAATCAATAGCCCTACAATGCCCCTGTGTAATGCTGCTCTGTTTCAAAGTGTGCAGCGCCAGCTCGCAGAGAACACATTGTCACTTGGCTTACAAGACTCCCGGGTCATTTTTTTTTTTTTTCTCTCTTCCTCGAAAACCCACAATGTTGCGAATGCAGCGTTACATAAGTCCGACTGACACTTCCACCAGAACAGCACCCCGTGAAGTTTTCCTGCCTGCACGAAAAGACTCGCCAGACGCAGCAGGGTCCATCCCATCGACACTATGTAATAACACTGTAACACCCGGATCACAACAAACCCGCGTTTGGACGCATTGCATGTTTTCCCCACCACCGCCGTTTACAACGCGTTCCCCCGACACATCCTCGTCCATAAAAACCCTCAGCTAACCTAACGGCAGCGTGGGGGGGAATCACACGTTCACACACTACGAGTTGAAAACCAAAGCCCGATAAAACATAAAACATGATGACGCTGGGGCAATAAGTGCAAAAAGAAAAGTTAGCGCATGTCACAAGGAAGAGAGAGAGGGGAGATGGGGTGGGGGGGGGGGGGGGGAACTTGCCTGGAATGCGTCCGAGAGACGAGGCGATAGAGGCGGGGAAGTGTGGGTCGGTGGTGCGCTTCGGGTAGCCTACTGAGAGCACCGACGGAGGGTAGTACTGTGAGTGACCGGGCGCCGTTGCGTCAGCCCCGCTTAAGTACTGACCGAGGAGCGGGGAGGTCCCGGAATGCGGAACTGTCGTCCGAGACGTCAGCGTGGAGGATGAAAATAATGTCAGAGAGGAGGGCTGGATTTAGAAAGAAGGAAAAAAAAAAAAACACACGGGGTTTGTTTGCTCCACCCCTAGCAACCGTAGACACACACACACACACACACACACACACACACACACACACACACACACACACACACACACACACACAGGCACAAACGCACACACACGGGCGTGCACTCACACACGTACGCACAGCACAGGCACACACACGCGCGCGCGCAAACACACGGGCGTACACACACACACACACACACACACACACACACACACACACACACACACACACACACACACACACACACACACACACACACACACAGGCACAGGCACACACACTGCTTACAACGAGGCTAATAAATAAACACCGCTGTAAACACATGCGCCACGTTGTCCTTGCTTAAACTGTTTTATCGATTGACGGGATATGTGAATTGCAATATGGGATGGTGGATGGTTATTCCTGAATTATTATGTAATCGCTTACGGGTATGCCCATCGGTTTTGCGGAGATCAGACTCTTAAATATAGACGGGGATTCATTCACACTACGAGTCCCTTATATAAAGCTGACAGAGGAGGGTTAATCATCCTCTGTGTACATTGACTGGTCCCCCATTTAGAAGTGCAGTAAGATAATAACAATGAATTTAATGATGATTTTAATTGTAATAATATATTGACTATCTGCTATTATCAATGACTTATTTTATTTGGGAGTTTTATAAAGTGTGTAAATAAACAACTACAATTAACTTTAGCCTGCATTTACGATTCAGGCTATTCTATAATTATTAACAATGATTAAATAAGTAGTATACCTCATTGATAAAAGTGTATTTATGTGTACACAGTACTACTACACAGTAAGCTGCTGTTGTCATGGTTTCCACATGTAGCCCATTAAATATAACGGCACACATGTCGGTCTCTGTTGAAGCTTCCAGAAAATCCAAAAACGACCTCACTCACACATGCCCCCCCCCCCCCCCCCCCCCGTGTGTGTGAGCGGTTGTGACAGCATCCGTCGAACATACCGCGGCTGGGCGATGTCAGTGTATATCTGAGGAGACATCCTTTTTCCACAGTATGTTATTAACTTCATACCACTTTTCATTATGAATAGAATCGAATTTTTATTATTAATCTGCAGAATACATATTTGGGGTGGTTGCCATGCAACCATTGTCTTCAGCACCACAGGAAGTCGTGAAGTTGGACTAGTTGATAGCGGAGGAGCAGATAAGCGCGATTATGGGAGTTATTGTGCATTTCTTAACTAAAACGTGATACTTTCTCCAGTCTTGGTAAGCCATGACGTTTATTTCCAGATGCGGAGGCATTTCGGATTTGACCTCAGGGACTAGGCAGAGGTCAAACACACTAGGCTATAATTATTATTATAATTTTTTTTTTTCAGAAAAGTGTCATTGTATTATTGATTGATTTGTATGACACGGTTCCATCCTTGTTTTAAGCACCATACACAGACCTCAGTCTGAGTGACTGAATACGTAATCAATGATGCACAAATCGCTAAATAATGATACCAGGTGTTATCGTCTAAGCCTTTACTTGTAAATGACTAAGCAACCGACATTCCATACATAAATATTGGCCTTTCCATAATGTGAGGGGGAGCTGGTTTAAAAGGGTGTACCTCTGCAGTGATCCTGAATGAGCTGTCATGCAGGTCAACATGACAGATTCGTACATTGCCATGTCAACCATGACCACCTGGAGTAGACAGCTGACGTCCGCCGAGAATACCAGGCCAGGGTTTAGATTCTAATTTGGTGCTGCTGTGATTTATCTCTGTAACATCTGAGGGGTGTGTGTGTGTGTGTGTGTGTGTGCGTGCGTGCGTGCGTGCGTGCATGCGTGTGTGTGTGTGTGGGGGGTGGTGGGGGGGGGGGGGGGGGAAACATGTGTGTTTCAGAAAGCATGTGCTTGTGTGTGTGACAGAAAGCATGTGTTTGTGTGTGTGTTTGGTGTGTGTGCATATGGGGGGGGGAGGTTTGGAACGTGTGTGTGTGTGTGTGTGTGTGTTTGGAACCTGTGTGTGTGTGTCTGTTGAGGGGGGTTAGTTCTGTGTCACAGTCATAACATGGATGACTAAGATATGATAGGGAAACAGAACTATATTGGCGGGGGGAACTAAATGGAGTCAAAATATATTTGAATTTGTATTGCAAGAAAAAAATATGTCATGGCACATGTTGACACACAGGAAACGTGCATTGGTTCTTGTCTTGAACCGTCCTTCCATAGCTGTTGTTACCACAATTGTCCCTCAATAGAGAACAGAGCTGTCTTCCAAAAGCCGTGGTTCCACCTTTTCATTGTTGTTTCATGGAGCTGTACTTACCAAAAACAACAAGGCATGATTGTGAATTTTGAGCTAAAATGACAAGATAAATACGCAAATGAAATCTGCATGCATATCACATTAAGTGAAAGCAGCCAAACGTTGGTATTTTTATTTGTATACGGTTTGTAACAGTAGTAACATACCTCATGCCATTGTTGTGATCTAATTGAATTACCCTTGACAGGAGACGATAAGACAAAGCTAATGCTCTTTTAAGATATTCAACATAGGCCTACTGCTAGTCTGCTACTTTATTTATTTGTGTGCCTGTTTTCCATAATTAATAAAGTGCATGGTTACATGACGTTAACGCTAACGTTCTATCAAATGCATGCATGCCCTATTTATGCAACTTGCCAATACTCACAATTAAAAATGCAAAGTAAGAGAAAAAATAAGCAACGTGTTCGACATGTTTCCATGCAAGTGTTTTCGGACTCGTGCATTTTTGTGCAATATGCAAATATAATATGAACCGTCTCTTCCAAAGTCTTATCTGTTATGTGTTTTGTATAACCGATGGAAAACCCCCAGCATCCACCTCCAGACACCACCGGGCATGACTCATATATGACCACAACGGAGACACTAGGGACAGTGGTATTTTTACCTTAGCATTGTCCCTTTTTTCTATCTTTCCTTCCTTTTTTGAAACTGTAAAATCATCTCTGACGGTTGTAATTTTTGCGACACTGTGTCTAGCTAAATTGTGAGTGCTAAATAGAGAGAGGCTAAAACTGAATAACAGAAGTGACGAGTTGCGCAATTCTGAGCATTTTTTCAGTTTTGCACCGGTGTAAAATGACTAATTACAATGGTCCGTTTATCATAAATTACGACGCCATACTCAGCAGCAAGGTAGGTCTATTTGTATGGATGCAACACTTTTTTGTCAACTTTCTATACGTATGCACATGTATGAACGTCACCACAAACAAATAAACACTGTACACACACATACACACACACGTTCAGACAATTCTTCTTCCTCATCTCATACACAAAGAGACACACATCTGATCCACCAACCACTTTTAACAATTAAAACATTCTCTCATTTCAGACATTGTGATACAGTGGCCCCTGGAGGTCCTTCCCACTGGAGCGGCCCTCACATTTGGGGGCCCCTCAACCAGTTGGTAAACCAGTTGCATGGTTCGGGGGCCCCCTGGAGGGCCTGGGGGGCCAGTTGCATGGTTGGGTCCCCCAAATGTGAGGGGGGCCACTGTGATCCACCGTAAGGCTGCCTGCGGCCCCCCTGCAGCTGAGCAAAACTTTCCGAAGCCTCTGACCCCCTTCGACGACCACGGCGGCCCCCCCCCCCTCGCTCTCTCTCTCTCGCTCTCTCTCCCTCGCCCGCACACCCGGCGCTCTGAGGTATGACATCATGCCTGACATCTCACAGGTTCCTACGGCCGTAAATCGCCTGGTGTGTTTTTATTGTTTTTCCCTTCCCCTCTCACCTCAAACGTAATTGACTCGCCTTTTCTCCTATCTGGGAAATTATTATCACTGGGTTTCTTTTAGTACGTTAAGACGAACCCTGCCTAATGGGGATCATTTCGACATAGAGGATGGTCATGTGTTATGCTACGCGTTAGGTAAAAAGTAATAAACACCTAGACTAGCATCCGATGGTTAAGAAAAATGTAAAAAGACCACACTGGTCTTATGCACTACCGACCAGTTGTTCGTCTGTTAGCTTGGGGTAGCCAGATAACACCACTTCTCTTCTGTGCTGTTATGACTGCTGCCATTAGTATCAGTATTACAATTAAAAGAAGATTAGAAATGATGTGTAGCCTTTCCCTTGGGAATCCAGCATGAATCTTCCAAAATGTGAGAAAGGGCAGTAAAAACTGTTTTTTTTGCTAACAATGTTCCTCCGTTCTCAGTCCAACACAGCCCTTCACCTCCCATCGCTTGTGTCGGGCCCCTGACAGTGTTGGTATATACAATTCCATGTCTTCATTAATTCCACTTGCGCTCTCTCTCTCGCTCCCTCTCTCGCTCTCTCTCTCGCTCCCTCTCCCTCTCTCTCTCCTTCTCCCTCTCGCTCTCTCTCTCCCTCTCTCTCTCTCCCTCTCTCTCTCCCTCTCCCTCTCTCTCTCTCTCTCTCCTTCTCCCTCCCTCTCTCTCTCATCATGTGCCTTATCCGTCCTCTTAAAAAGCATATGACACTGACTTTAGCCTGCCCATGTGAGTATCACACCTCTTTGAGAATATATCGCAGCCCGTAGGAAACAAGGCCGTCACGAGGCAGATGCACTGATGGCGTGTACCTGGAAAATATATTAAGACGAGCATTAAAGTGGATGCAGCACTGTGTTCCTGTTGCACAAAGTGATCTCATTGTGGGGGTTAAGATTAAACACTGACTACTTTTATGTCGTAGATAGATAGACAAAGAGTTAACTCGTTAGTGTCTATTATATAGAAAGATGGACACATTCATACATACATGCATATACATACATGTACATATATCACATATACATATATATACATACATACATACATACATACATACATACATACGTACGTACATGCATACATACATGTATTCATATATATACATACATAAATACATACATATATATACATTCACACATGCATGCATACATACATACATACATTCATATATATATATATAATATATATATATATATATATATATATAATGTGCATGCATACATACATCCTCCTTAGATACATAGATTGATACAGACACATTATATCTTTGGATTGTCATTTAGCGCCATCTACTGTATGATCAAGTCTTCTAGCATCTTCTCTAGTTAACGTTTAGTCTTGCACCTAAATAAATTACATTTCATATTAATAAACATCATATTGTATAGTTTAAACGAGTAAAATAGCTTCGGAATATCCGCAAGCTTAGGGATTTCGCCTTCCGTATTTGCATTGGAAAGTGAACTGAAAGTAAACATTTCCATTTTGGCAACTGCATATTAAATATTAGAATGTTACAGCCATTTATGATAATGGTAATTCGTTTTCGTAATGTCTCCGAAGTCTTGTTGTTTTGTTTTCGGTTCTTCCAATACAACACTTGCGCGCCTTGTCCTTTTCCGGTAAAACGGTCTCGGGTAGAAACATGACACCTTCTCCATGGCAACAAAACAACTGCATTTTCCAAATATGGTCATGGAAGAGAAACGTCACTGCGTCGTGGAGCATATGCGTCGTGACGTTTGCGCTAGACATTCCTGCATTATGGAATCCGATTCCCTTGACCGTGAGAGTATTGGGACGTGTGCTATAAATAAATGATCAACGTGCTCTATTTAGCTTCCACTGTTTACGCGTTGTTTACCACGGTTACGTGATATTATTTCTATAATTATCACACACTGGATATGATCATATTCACAGGATGTCGTTTTGCACATGTGGACCTATCAAATAATGCCATTTAAAATACACACGAACAGCAAACAACAAATAGTGATTCATTGGTATTTATTTTCCATTTTCAGCTATATATTTTTTGCATCTGATTAAGTAAAAAAATAAACTATGCCATAAAATACATCTGGATAAAATACATGACAGGATGCTTTTTCGTGGAAGTCCATTGACACCATACAGTCGGATGATAGTTGTATACGCTACACATTGGTCGACCTGTCGTTTTTCACTTATTACAGCACAACTTGTAAACAGTATTCACATCGTATTGAGAAACAGCCTAGGTTCACATTACATTAAGGGATGAACAAAATGCAAGAAGAAGAAGAAGGAGAAGAAGAAGGTGATGCAGACACTAAAATGATTCTCTTGTTTTTTTTGCATGCACTTTTTGACACCGGCACCACGAGATATCATTCCAGAGGAGTTACGGCACTCACTGCCTTCTGCAGCACCATCGGCGGGCGGGAGAAGACGGCCCGGTGTCGCGGCTACGGGAGCAGAGAGGTCACAGGAGTACCGTGATGTGAGGTTCCACACAACATCAACACATCTGCACCACAAAACAGTATCGGAGGGCGAGGGAGAGAGGGCTAGAGAGAGAGAGAGAGAGGGAGGGAGGGGGTGGAGGGAGATGCAGGGTGATAGATATAGAGAGAGAGAGAGAGAGAGAGAAAGAGGGAGAGGAAGGGAGGGCGAGGTAGCGAAAGAGATAAGAAGACAGAGAGAGAGAAAAAACGAGAACTAAAACAGAGGTAGAGATAGAGAGACAAAGCAGGAGAGAGAGAAAGAGAGAGCTTGAGACAGAGGGAGAGGGAGGGGGAGAAGTAGAGAGTCAGAAAGAGGTAGACAGAGAGAGAAAGAAAGTGAGAGATGGTGAGAGAGCAAGACAGCGGGGGAGAGAGGGAGGGAGAGAGAGAGAGAGAGAGAGAGAGAGAGAGAGAGAGAGAGAGACTATAGCTTGCTGGTTATAAAACCATTGACTGTCAGTGATATAATAAATCTGTTGCATTAGGGGCCCTTATCTTGTGTTCACAGGGCCAGCAGTGTGGGAGAGTTCAGGCTGTCCTTGGTGAACTCGGGGGCCCCGGCGGCGACGCCCCCCCCCGCGGGGCCCCTGAGGGCCAGGCAGTCGTCCTCCGCCTGCAGGGAGTCTATCTCGGCCCCGCTGAAGGAGAACACGGAGCGGTAGCCGCAGGTGGGGCTGGAGGACACCAGGGGGGTCCCGAGGGCCTCCAGGTCCTGGGCCACGGACCGGTACAGGGTCTCCCAGTCCGGGAGGCCGAAGGCGCCGCCCAGGTCGATGTCCGGCACCGACGCGCCCACCGACGCCGCCAGCGACACGCCGGACCCGCCCTCCCCGCCCTCCTCCCCCGCCGCCGCCGCCGCCTCCTCCTCCTCCTCCTCCTCCTCCTCCGGGGCGCTCATCTCCAGGCTGGGCACCAGGTCGTCCAGGTCGTCCACCTTCAGGTCCTCAAGCGGCTCCAGCTCCTCCAGCCCCCCCCCCTCCTCCTCCTCCTCCTCCTCCTCCTCCTGAGGCTCCTTCTCCTCCTCCTCCTCCTCGGCGCTGGAGCAGAGCAGGATGTCGGAGTTCCCCAGGATGGCGGCGGCGGCGCAGGGCGGCGGCGGGGGGTCCAGGTCCTGGGGGCCCACCAGCTGGGGGTCGCCGCACTCGCCCTCGCCCTCGCCCTCGCCGCCGGGCCCCTCGGAGAGGCTGTCGCCCTCGGGCCACAGGGAGAGCAGCGGGGTCGGGGGCGGAGACACGGGGGGTTCCTGCTGCATGGGACTCACGTCGTCGTCATCATCACCCCCGTCGTCATCATTGTCCTCCTCCTCCTCCTCCTCCTTCTTATCCTCCCCCAGCTGGGCGTCCATCTCGGCGTCCATCTCGGCGGCCGCATCGTGCGCCGCGTCGTCCACTCGGCGCTCTTCTTCGTCCGGGTGACGCGCGCACCCGGGCTCGTGCGAGGCGAGCACCTGCTCGAGACGCGCTTTCTCTTTGATGAGGTCGGCTATTTCCGTCTGCAGCGCCGCTTTCTCTTCCTCGAGCACGTCGGTTTCCTGTAGCGGTCGAGGGAAAGGAAAACCGTGTGAGACACGACGTGCGCAGAGTGCAGATGCCACCGCTTCTATACGTCGCTCGCGTGAGCGTTGAACCACGCGCAGGTTAGGTTAGGTAGGACAAGTAAGGTTAGGCAAGACAGGCCTATAGGCGCAGGTTAGGCTAGGTAAGACAGGTTAGGTAAGACAGGCCAAGGCGCAGGTTAGGTTAGGTAAGACAAGTAAGACAGGTCTAGGCGCGGTTGGTTAGGTAAGAAAGACAGGCCTAGGCGCAGGTAGGTAGGTAAGACAGACCCACTCACCGCCTGCAGCGTGTCCGTGAGCTCCCTCCGTCTGTTACGACACTTTGCTGCGGCAATCTTGTTCCTCTCCCTCCGGATCTTCCTCCTCTCCTCCTCCTCCTTGGAAGGCTAAAAAAAAAAATCAATCACAAAAAAAGGCTCTTTTTATTCTGTTATAAATGACCATTCTGTTGGATTCCTGCAAACGTCGGCATTTGGCTCAGAATCCCCCCCGTTCGACCTGCCAACATTTGCTCAATGCGGCGAAGGTTGTGCTGAGAAGGAAGGGTCTGGCTGGCTGTCTGCATCCCCCCCCCCCCCCTTCCATCCACCCCCACCCCCCTTTCCCGTTCCAAGCCGCGCGTGAGCTCAGAAACGGAGCGATGGAAGCGTAAGAAAAACGCTGCGTCGCGCGCTATTCCTCATCAACACGCATCCTCTCGCCTATCGCTACAAGACGCCGTCCAAGGTGCACCGATCAGGGGTCCTCACCTGGTCTTTCTTCCCCTTCTTCCCGCCGGTGTGCTCCTTCGAGCTGGCCTTGGCTCGTGCACCGCCGCGGGAGGGAGACTGGGTGGAGGAGGTGGTGGTGGTGGTGGTGGTCTGCACCATCCACCTCAGATCGGGAGACGTGGAGATCGCGGTCACCGTGGGAACAAAGGAGTCACTCGCGCTTGAGTCGGGGTCCTGTGTAGAGAAATAGATGTAGATGTTTCACATCAGATGTGCTGTGGTGGTGATGTGTTTGTACCGTTTGCGCATCAAACCAATCCGGACGAACCGCTTGTTGTGCGCTCCACATCGAGCGGAAGGAATTTGCAAAAATATGTAAAAAAAAAAAAAAACATTCACACATTACTCTGTCACAATGTTTAATTTCGCTGTCATCAATTACGTTTTTTTTTTTAATTATTTATCCCCAACGTCCGTATGATCTCACAGCCTAGTGTTCAGAGAGGTCACGACCAAGACAAGTACCTACGGGATGGAAACAACTGGATTCCGTACATGCATCCACACCGAGGCTTCAATCAGCCCAACTGTAGCCGGAAAATACGATTGTGCCTCTTAATTTGGGAATTCTCAAATTAAATTGCCGTGGTGTGATAGGCTTATATTTTTTATTTTTTTTAAAAAGTGATCACAATCATAAAGCACAAAAATACAATGCCACACGAAACGAATCGGCACATGCAAAGATCCAGATGTGAGTTGTGTTGAACCAACGTGTGTCCGCGAGGAGGGTACCTGGTTGATGCTGTCCATTGAGGATGCGCTCGAGAGCGAGCCGGGAGGAGGAGGCTGGCCGCCGCGCGCGGGGCTGTCCCCGCTACAGCTGGATGACGCGTCGTGGTCAGGGCTGGATCCCTGGTACATCTTGGCAGTCGGCGATTACAACATAAGCGAACTATATATAGGCCTATTGTGTCGTACCTATGTCTATTGTAGAGATGCTTCGACCCCGTTGTCCTATTCGTCCCAATTAAGCGAGGTCCTCGATTGGTTGGTTCGTCTCGTGAACGCGGTTACTCTGGGCAGACTGTGCAGAGGCCCACCTTTTATAGTGAGTTGGAATTTTATGAATGAAATGTATGGGGTGGTGGGGTTGGGTGGGGTAGGCGATGGGGGCGGGGGGGGTGGGGGGGGGGGAACAAACCATCTCGGATACAGAGACGTTGCGAGAGGGGTGAACAGCTGGGATTGACGTTTCAGATTAACGCTTTGAACGGTCAACACACCATAACCTATTGGGTTTTTGCGGGGTTTTAGAAAAAATAAAAAAAATAAAACAATATATTATTTAAAAAATTGCCAAATATAGAGAGAGAGACCCCCCCTCCTTCAATAAGTAGTCCGCTCTCTACCGTATGAAACAACGTCATTTCACGTATGCAGCATCTGCATTAGGTCTGTGACAAGACACGACGTTCTCAAAATAATGTATTTTGTGAATGCATCAAAGTCTGTCGGAAAACCATTGATACATCGTCGACCTTATTTCACACGACGAAAGAAAAGTCTGCTGTCAAAAATATAATCAACGAATCAAATGCATAACCCGATCCATATGTGCACGCGACAATATACAAAAAAAGATCGGTTATCATTTATGTTGGCTATGGTTTTAGGACGACCAGTTTGCACATGACATGTCACACATGGGACATAATTAACAATAAGTTAATAGATAAGTCGCCTGTTTTTATTTCTGACCGCCGCAGCGCTCCAGCAACAGACTTGTCGCTGCAGCCTAACAGCCAATAGCCGAGTAGACGAGTCGAGCCATATATGGTGTTTCCGGTTAACTTTGGAGCAATTGGCCGCACAAAGCAGAGGAGCGCGCGAGCACGCTGCTCAGCACTCCGTTTTTCTGCCCGCGCGCCACATCGAAAAAAAAAAATCGAAAGGAAATGTCAAACAATAAGGGGTGGACACAGTGGGCTGTGTTTATAAACTTCAGTGAAGGGAACCGTTAGGATTTCCATTCATTCCGTCAGATACATACTAATTAATATGTGATGGGTTTCGCCCTCGAGGATCCCAGAAATCCTCCAATGAAAGTGAGCGGAGAGGAGCTTCTGGCGAGCGGGCAAGCTTTCCCTTTCCCGGCAGTCACGCCCCTTTTGGGTTTCCTGGCACGCCATTGGTGGTCTTCACTGTAGACCGGTGGGGGGATTAAAGGGGGTGACTAAAGATATTTCCCCCCCCCTCCACAAACACAATTGCTGAAAGCAACGTTTTCAACAAAGCCACCTTTGCGTGAACGTGGGAACGCGGTCGGGGTTATTTTTAGCCCGGTGACATCAGTGGTGGGGTTCTTTTGGACCAAATGGGCTGGAATGGTATTATGTACCGTGAAATGCAGAGCGACGTCAGAAGCGTTAACACCTATTCCTGCGTTATGAATAATTTAGTAGGCCGGTGCCTATTTATAGGCCACTTAAAATGAATTGCTATCAAGTGGTTATTGTTCTATTATGAATCTTTATTAATCAAATTATCTATAAAGTAAAATAAAACATTGGGCTTACAATTTGGAGCGGTTGTAGCCTGTTATATAGAGTGGGGGAGGGGCTAATATAAATATATATATTATTATTTGTGTTATATATATTTCTATATTATTATATATTTTGAGTTATTAATTGTTGTGGAGTAATTGATTGTTTCAGGGTAGAATTTCCCGGTTGGTTTGACACCATGAATCAGTCCCTCACCCGGTAATCGTTGAGACGAGAGTTCACAACAGACCGTTGTCTGAACTCAAACCGCGTTATTCAGACTCAAAGAGCCGTCAGTAGTGATTGATAAGACTAGACTACTGGCAATGTCTGGTGTAGCTACTGTTACTTTCCCGACGCAACACACACACACACACACACACACACACACACACACACACACACACACACACACACACACACACACACACACACACACACACACACACACACACACACACGGAGAGCAAAGGGGGACGTCACTGCCTCGAAGGGGTGGAGTGTTGCCAAGACAACGAAGAATGTTTAACAAAACACCAACGCGGGAAACGAGTCGAACCACTACTCCAGGGACATGCGTGCGACTCTCACGTTGAGCGATAGTCAGGCCGACTACAGTGTATGCAAACTTGCAAACCTTTTCAGTAAATACTAAATAAACAAATACCTAAATATCATTGTCTTTATGATCATTGTTTTTACTTTTTTTCTTATTGTCACGTTAGTTTGAAGGACTATTTATTCTGCTTAAAATAAATATGCTACCAGAATTAGTTTTTGCAGTTTTCCATTCTACATGGGCCAACTCACACAGGCCCGGCCAGCCGGGGTTCCCAGCAACAATCTAGGCGGTTAGTTCATATTGGGAGAGAGGCACCAGTTGCAAAGGTAAAAAGGCCTACACACAAACCAGTCTGCGCTCCTTCAAAACACACCCCATTTACGTAAGACTTTCAAACGCCGCCTCGGGGTTTAAGCTGTATAAACCTCAGCCTAAACCGAAGAATGTGTCTCGACATGAAAGTACACGTGTATCTAAACTTTCCATTGGATATGTCCACGTTGTATGTCAATACGTTGTATTGACATGTATGTACATTGTATGTCAATACGTTGTATTGTTGTCAATACGTTGTATTGACATACAACGTGGACATAAATACGGATTTTAACAATGCTAATTTTGGAAGAATCGCAACAATTTCTTAACAATTTTAAAATGGAAACAATTATTTAATAAAGCAGCAATAACAGCAAAAAACTTTTTTAATTTCAAAACGTTCTGTTATGTACTGATAAGGACTATATACATAAATACGTCGATCACTGAGCAATGAAGTTCAATATATCCAAGTTCTCATTGTCAAGTTTTCATAACAACCTTTGTGTTTGTTGTCTTACATAACGTCACAGCCACCGCCGTCAACTGCTGGGGGTTTGAGTATTTCCCAGCATGCTCCGCCCCTTACAGGATGCACCATATTTGGGACAGTGACGTTGCGGGGATACCGTCTGGAACGTTCCATTTCTTGAGAATGGATAAGTCTAAGCATATTTTTAAGCGAATACTTTATAAAAACGCACTATACAATAACTTTAAAGACATAGAACACGATACAATTCATTATAATATATGTCTGTAATGCGTGGTGTCATTTTTCTTGTTTTCTTTCGCATTCGCCACTTCGGGCGCGGTGTGCTACTCCAGCCTACGTCATTTTGGGCCACCACAGCCTATATAAGCTGCGAGGATCTCCTGAGTTGGCAGTCAAACTTTAAGCGGCACAGAGGAAAAGAATACTGACTAGCATCAACCGAATCGAGAAAACACTCCGAGCCAGAGGGAATCCCCGCAGCTGACAGCTTGAAACATTTTGGACAATAACAGATCTTCCTTTTTAACCATGATGTACAACGCTTTCAACGCGGACTGCGACTCTTCCTCACGCTGTAGCACTGCTTCTCCAGCGGGAGATAGTTTTGGATACTATCCCTCGCCAGCAGGATCTGACACGAGCTTGGGCTCTCCCCAGTCCCAGGTATGTGCAGGCAATATACACGATATGCTTTATTAAACCAAACGATCGAGTAGTAGCATTCTGGCTTTCTTAGTAATATATCGATGATTGGAGAAAAAGTACTGAAATGCATGCATTTGTAGGCTAATACTTAACGGATGAATGCATGGGGTAAAAGAAGGCTAAAGTAGGCTCAATGCAATCGCATTTTTAAATGATTGTTATTTAATAAGACAGTATTATGTATTTAATAAGACAGCATGACAGTATTTAATAAGTAGAGAAAATAACTGCTCTGCAGTACAGCTCAGCATCACAGTTGACTTGGAAACTCCAGAGAGAGAGAGAGAGAGAGAGAGAGATAAATGAAAATCATATCTGCCATCACGCAGATATTCTATAATCTCTACACCTGTTAATAGAGGGGTGCTCCCTGCTTCATTCCCGCTCAGTGCACTCACCTTTCCTCCTCTTCCTCTCCTCTCCCAGGACTTCACCGACCTGACGGTGTCCAGCACCTCGTCCTTCATCCCCACCCTGACCGCCATCTCCAGCAGCGCTGACCTCCAGTGGATGGTCCAGCCCCTCATCTCCTCCGTGGCCCCGTCCCACCGGGTGCACCCTTACACCCCCAGCCCCAGCCCCAGCTCGGCATACTCCATGAAGGCCCAGGCACCCAAAGCCCACAGCTCCATCAAGCGCAGCAAAGCCGAACAGGTTTACTCTGAGGAGGAAGAGAAGAGGCGAGTTCGCAGAGAGAGAAACAAGCAGGCGGCTGCTAAATGCCGCAACAGACGCCGGGAGCTCACAGACACACTCCAAGCTGTAAGTACTCAAACAACGACAGCACCCTGCTTATTGGCTCACCTTTCACAAACCAACACATGACATAACGCGCTGCAATGTTGACCCAACGACAGCGATATTAAATCCAGCTCTCTTTCCCCCCCTCCCCCTTGACAGGAAACCGACGATCTGGAAGACGATAAGGCCAACCTGCAGAACGACATCGCCAACCTGCTGAAGGAGAAGGAGAGGCTGGAGTTCATCCTGGCCTCCCACCGGCCCATCTGCAAGATCCCCTCCGAGCTGGACGACATGTTCGTCACCCTCTCCCCGGCGCTCTCCCCCTGCTCCACGGAGATGTCCCCCGTCGCCTCCACCACCACCACCTCCTCCTCCACCGCCAGCCAGACGGCCTCCTCCGCCTTCACCTCCACCTCCCATTCACTGTTCTCCAGCCCCGCCCCCATCATGTCCGTGGCGGCCTCGGACCACCACCAGCAGCACCACCAGCACCACCGCATGGCGGTCAAGCTGACGGTGCTGGATGACGCCACGGCCCTGGAGGAGTCTCTGGACCTGCTGGCCAAGACGGAGATGGAGGTGGCGTGCTCCGTGCCCGAGGTGGACCTCTCCAGCTCTCTGTACACGGCCCCCCAGGACTGGGAGCCCCTCTACACCTCGGCAGGGATCACCAGCGACCACATCAACAACAACAACAACAACAACAACAGCAGCAGCATGGACTTTGAGCCGCTGTGCACGCCCGTGGTGACGTGCACGCCTTCCTCCACCACCTTCACGTCTTCCTTCGTCTTTAACTACCCCGAGGCCGACGCCTTCCCCACCTGTGGCTCCGCCCACCGGCGAGGGAGCACCAGCAACGAGTACTCCTCCGACTCCCTGAGCTCCCCCACGCTGCTGGCCCTTTAAGAACTCTCCCAAGACAAGACTAACTTTTAGAGGCACATGTTTGTGTCCTGATGTACGGACTGATAGAGATCATGTGCAGGTCACAAGGCTATCTAATGGACTTCCACTGTATCCAACGCAAGGAAGCTAAATGATGTTATTTATGATTTATTTGCCTTTTATACTGGCATATCTTATCTGTGTAGCCATTCAAAAGCATGTTTGAGCTAATAACACCTAATCGATTTTTGAGTGTGCAAAAAGATTTTAATGGTGCTAGAGGTAACATTTAGTGGTTGAATTGCGGTGTCCAAAGCAATACAGTGTGTAATCCTGATTGTCGGCTCTTCTGGTGAAATTCTGATGAAATGTGAGAGTGCTCTGGAGTTATTGTGAACCAATGTGCTTTGTCTCAGTGTTAACTTCTATCTAGGTATCGAGTTTTCTGTGAAAACATTAGTGCTTTTTATTTATGATATTTGAGTTTATTTTTTTAACAGAGACTAAAAAAACGTTAACAGTTGTATGTTTGTATGATATGCTTGTGTAAATAAACATAGTCATATTTAAATTCAGTGATGGCCTAGTCCTCTCTATTTTCCTCAGTCACAAAGTTCTTTTCACAATGATAAAGATATGAATCTATAAAGTTCCATCAAACATAGTAGTTATTGTACGGCTTTAAAGAGGCAATTAGGAGACATACTAAAATTAGCCCTCATTAAAATGTAGGTAGTGGTGGTCCTTCTCCGCACCTCCACTGATTCTATTTACTGCTCCGTCTGTTGCCATGGCGGTACGTCACGATCGGGGCTCGTACGTCAGTGCGTCGTTTCCATTTTTTTCCCCGCACGCTATTGCACTGACGTTCGTTTCCGTGACCAAATATGGAACCCTGAACCATCTCCAGGCTCTCCGGCAGCAGGTATTGCACAATATTGAAAGTACACTGTGTGATCAATTAAACACACCCTGCAAATGTTCTTGTCGGAGGTTAAAATCCGCTAGGTCGACTTGACGACTTCCTGAACTATCTTTGTAAATGAAAATGCATTCATTTCCGTATTCTCAGAAAGACATTTCCCAGGCGAACGTCCTAATGGCTAGAGTAGAGCGGACAAATAGTGCAGAACATTGAACTATTTGAACGTTCAAACGCGTAGGCGATAAAACTCGATAGTGTCAGGGTCATAGACCTAGAAACGCTTGTTAAGCTTATTTACAGCTCGATGTAGGCAAAAAACATGGTTCATTTTTATAATGTTCAATTTTGGTCAAAAAAAAAAAGCACCATTAAGGTGTTATTATCTAGACATACGTGATCATTTTAGTCTAATCCCCACCTGTAATAGTATTAAGGCTGTATTAGGTGGACTACTTTACATGTTTAACAACTTTAAAAAGCCTAAATATACTACTAAATATAGCCTACAAATACTGCTGGGCCATAGTTTGGAGATAAGCTGCCCTATCGGTATCTTGTGCACCATTAAAGTATTATTATTATTATTATAGTACACCATTAAAGAAATACACCTAAGTAAAGGATGCAAAGGTGTGGCTAAAGGATTATTCCTACAGCGTAAGCCAAGACACCATGCCACATCTAATCATCACCATATCAAATGTTATGTTTTCTTATCTGCTCATTCAACAGTATTTCATCATCAACTATTCCATACAAGGGTATGTGTTAAGTCTCATTTGTGAATGTCCGTTGGGAGTTTGCTCAAAGAGGTGGCCTAACTTCCACATAATGCCTGTGCCAACAGTGTTCCAGTACAGGCGCACCCTATTTTTTTTTTATGTTTACATGACACAGATCCCAAATGGGATCTGTGCAACAACCTTTGACTATTTCTCAATTTTCCGTCCCACTACACAGTAATGCATCCTCCCCTTCTCCTTCTCCTTTAGACCAATTGAATATAGACTTATCAAAGGGGTTTCAGCTTGTGCGTGTGCGTGTGTGTGCGCGTGCGTGTGCGTGTGCGTGCATGCCTGGTATCAAAGTAAAAAGTAAACACTCAGTAAGTACCCCCTCTTCTCATCCCTCGAACCTCTCGATATAGCTCGCATCTGTGAGAGTGAAGCATTTAATAACCCTCCTTATTAATACCTTCCTCTGCCAGTCCCTGGGAGCCGGAGCGGCGACAGAAATAGCAGGTGCCTGTTGCCTCTTTTAACATCAGCAGCAACAGCAGTAAAATTAGAAACACTATGACGTGGACGTGCGTAGCTGCCTCCGCTCTGGGGATGCAGGAGGCAGCGTCTGGCTGAGCAGAAAGACAGGAGAAAGCTACGTGGTACGGAAGAAAGAGGCAGGCAGGCAGTGAGCGAGGGAGGGAGGGAAGGAAGGGGAGAAGGGGGGGGGGGGGGGGGTGGATGAAAAAACAGGATTATGTGAGGCAGTTGGAATCATAAAGAGATGGGGAGACGGAGACAAGAGGGGGACGTGATTGGCTGTAACTGACTCGGAGAGGGTATAGTGACACAACAGCCGAGTCCGCCCCCACGCCGCGATGACCACAAGTGATCCAATTGGACCTGCTCCAGCTACACCTAAGCGCCCCATTCACACTGACGAGAGAGAGAGAGAGAGAGAGAGAGAGAGAGAGAGAGAGACTTCACACCTTTGCTGAGATTTTTGTGAAAACGATGATGCCCATTGTATGCATAATGACATGTACCATTAGTACATTCACCATTCAACTAACTGGATTCAATGGCAGAGTGTATAAATAAACCTTAACAGTACATGGCGTCATCACGGCGTCATTTAGGCGGTTCCCAGGCAACCGGATATTAATCAGATTAACACACACTTAAGAAATAGATAGTGCTCCTTGTTCTCTTTGTCCTTTTCATGGAATTACGCAATCCTGATTACAAGAGTCATTCAGAGGAAGTGGAGATGGGCAAGCCTCAACGTTCATTCACAAAGTTTAATCAACTGCTGCCCCCGACCTGCTGACTGATCGTTGTCCAATCAGAACGGTGCCAAAGGGGTCATATAAGGTTTACAATGCCCAGGGATCACAGTGTTTGTGTCTGCTTAAGGTGGAAGCAATGTTAATATACCTTCAACTTGAATCCAATGGACCGTTCTAGAACAAACCTTTAAACCAGTCTGCCCCCCAATGAAGTTTGTGCTTAAATAACAAACGGACTGGTAACGTAGAAAATAAAAGCGTGATGTCAATGTGGTTGATCAGAGATAAGACTACTAAGGAGTTTCAGACAGTGTCGCAACATAAACTGACATGAAATGCACACAGTGGGTTTAATACTACAATTGTTACGACCCAATGCCTGTTTTTAGTTTGTGTGTCCCACTATGCTGGGGAGGTATGTGATGGACCAATGTGGAAATACTGAAGGGATCTCTGTAATAATTACTGTTCCACAAGTGACAGACGCCTCAAAGAGTTCTCCATCGGTCTCGTGGGGATCGCAACATCGGAAACCGCAGCGTCTCTCTGGAAACGGCACATCTGCATCCTACGGAACGTAGGACTCCCTTTTCAGTTGATGGTAGTCATATCCTCAGGGACTTTCAGAAATAATGTGTGGTATAATCTTTTCTCACTTTATTATCTACATTCACATACTGGATGGGGGCTTGTGTGAAAATCAAAGGATTTATTTTGTACGGCTAAACAATTTTATTATCAATAAGTTAATTAATAATATGATAATATGCCCTACACTTAATGAGTTACCCATACACAAATTCTCGACATACCCAAATAGTAATATATCTAAAGGCTAGGCCTGGGCAATAAAAAAATAAATTATCGTATTGTGAAAGACTTTTGATCAATATCAATATAAAACATGTTCAATATATATGGATAAAAGACTGGACCACCGAATCTAGCAGCTGGGTTTGTTACACAAACACGGTTCCATACTTTTACTTCATTTAAAATATTTGAGTGTTTTTCATTGTTGTGGTAATTATGGTAATTCCTAGTCTTTTTAGGTCATTAAAATTATCTATAGTTATCGATATCGATCAATATGATCAAGTTATATCGTGATAAGTCTTTCAGCCATATCGCCCAGGCCTACTAAAGGCATTATGGTATGGGGCTTAGATATTATTCAAGGCCACTATATCTCACCTACCTCAAAATATAGGACCAGAAGCAATGCAATCATCATTGTTCATCATAATGTGATCTTCTATTTGGATAACTTGGTCATAATGAAAGAAAGCAATTTACCCTTATGAAATGATCTGGATGCATACCATCTATAATGGAGATGAAGATGCACACATTGTCCTGTCAATATTACTGGTGGTGGTGTTACACCTGACCTCACAGTATTAACAAAGTCTCTATTGTACCCTATTTCATCGTTCTCCCTCCTCGCCGTTAGGGGGCGCTATAACAACCAGCGGCGTCAGCGGCGGCCCAGTGCGAGTCACCGGCCGACTGCTTAGGCTCCGCGTCTCTCCGGGTCTGGTCGAGGGAAGCCATGGCTCGACTCGCTGCACTACTGCTCTTACCGGTTCTTATCGAATCGGTATTCTCCATCTCCTTCTTCCTGCCCGTCAATTCGAGGAAGTGTTTGCGGGAGGAGATCCACAAAGATGTCCTAGTCACTGGGGAATACGAAATAGGCGAGCAGCCCAACACAAAAACCAACCTGAAGGTGAGCGTCGCAGAGCGGCGGCGGCCACTACGTAGCGCGGCTAGCCTAGCCCAGCGGCTAGCCCGGGACAAGGCCGGAACGCCTCCCTTCTCCCCCTGTTTTTAAGATTCTGTGTGTGAACTCAATTCAGTTTGACTGCACATTTGTGTAAAGTACACGTTTCCAATCAGTTTGAATGCCGCCGGTGGTGATATCAGCGGCTGCTTTGTTAATAGAAAGCCCTGTGAGTGTCCTGAGGTGGGCCTCGCTCCAGCTGACTTCCTGGTTTCGTTGGTCCTCTTTCGGTGCAGCGCTGCGCTCCGTGTGTTTACTTCTACTTCGCGCAAGATGTTTCCTTCTAGGTTCATATTTGGAAATCAGCAACGCGTATTTTAGGCACCGGTGCCTGCCGGATCTTGGTTAATTGTGTAGGATGTGTTTCTTGAAGCCTCGTCTTCCCCAGTCGCTTCGTTAGCCCAACGCTGTACTGCTCACAGAAATGTTACACGTCAGTCTTAGCGTCCATTCACTTCACTCCAAGGCGCTAGCTGATTAGCATAGCATCCTGTTCATGGTGGAGCCCGACTCGTTGAACTATATTGTGGAACACTATGTAACAGCATTATGTCTGGTTTATAACATACACCGAACAATCAAAAGCGTCAAGGTTAATACCATTGGGATTATTGCGTTAGTACACTGCATCAAAGGGATATTGTAACAGCTGTCAATGCAAGTAGTCCTGGTCCCTCCAGTTATTTTTAATCTCAACGTGATAAAAACATGTTTATATACTGCGTTTTTCACAGCTTGAAGCATTTCTCAAAAATTACCACTTTAAGTTACTGACATTCATGTGTTTTTTGTTTTTTTTAGATCACAGATTCCTCTAGTCACACTCTTTACTCCAAGGAAGATGCAACTAAGGGAAAGTTTGCATTCACCACCGAGGACTATGACATGTTTGAGGTGTGCTTTGAAAGCAAATCACCCATGGGTAAGTGAATTAAACCAGGTTGATACGGGAAAAAAGTTTTAGACCTGGTATTTGAAGAGCCCATTCAAAGGATAGTGCAACATGAGACGTCCGCTCCATCACTATCCTATTCAAAGCAGTAAAGTATTGAGTCTAAGAATCCCCCAGGTTCAGTGCTTTGGTGAAAATACATGTCCACAAATACTTAATACCTAAGCTGTTATATTTAAATTCAAAGAGTCCCATCTTTCTCTTATACACCTTGTTTAAAAAAAAAAAAAAAAAAGCATTTAAGTGAAAGTAAGACTATATGCTTGGTAATGTAGTGGAGGTAAAGTTCCCTAATCTAGTAAGTACAGAAGATCAGAAAACCCCTAATAGTTATAAAATACTATACTTGAGTGAATGTACTACAAGGATTTCCAGCCATAAGAGTAAATCTGCCCCCTCCATTTGCTAACACAACTATTGTGTTTCGTCCCTTGGACACAATGGTGCATTTTATCCAATGCTAATATCCTGTCTTACAATGGATGTAAGGCATGCTGAATGACATGTTGTCTTTAATGTCTAAATTCTTAGCTGAATACAATCGATGCAAATTGTATCTATGCTTTTCACCCCTCAACATAGTGTGTGAATTCATATTCAATCAATATATATTTTTATTTTCCAATTCGAAATTATTAATTATATAGGATATATGTATATATATATATATATATGTGTATATATGTGTATATATGTGTATATATATGTATCTAATTCCAATGTCCAAAAACATTGCTTTTGGATTATTTCATGATAAAGTACTTAAAAACATACAGTATGGAAAATCTGAAAGGCATTCTTATGGTGAGAAAATACCCATATGGCTGTGTTCCCACACTGCCCTCACCTGCCTATCAGGTCCAGCTAGTTACGGCAGTGGCAGTTCTAGGGGGGGGGGCCAGTCCCCCCGTAACTCTGAGTCCGACCCCCCGTGGCCCCCCCGAACGAGCCAACCAATAGCGCTCGTCCACGATCCACCACCACGATCCAAAATAGTCCATTATTGGATCATAGTGTATTAAATAACAAACATTGTGCTGAAAATATTGCTCTACATCATAATAATACTCCTCTTGTACAATGAAATTTGACAAATGTTAAACACGGTACCTTTTAGTATATGGTCTCTGTCACTCTCATTGTCGAACGGTGATTAATGTTGCCTTGTTGTCTACTAGGAACTGGCAGAGTCCCCGACCAGCTCATCAACCTGGACATGAAGCACGGTGTGGAGGCCAAAAACTATGAAGAAGTGAGTTCAGACCACAGCAAACCCATCACTAAACCTCTGTACTACTTCAGGAAGTGTCATGTTGTAAAGTTACCATTAGTTATTAAATAATAAATAAATAACAAAATAACATAGGGGATATATTTTAGAGTTATTTGTTATGGAATGCAATACCTTTTTCCCTAATTGATCGGATAAAGTGGCAGGCTTTGATTAGATTGTAACTGTCAAAATAAAACCCGTAGATCATCGTGAATGTAGGGTTAACGAGTTGTATTTGAATGACGGAGGACAGTTTTGTGAATTGGCCCTTTCTGAAAGAAGTTATTCAACTGATTCCTGAGAGTCGCCATCCACCCACACACGCACGCATGCAACCACCCAACCACCCAACCGTAGGCCTGCAAAGGAAACCCTGCCATGCATAAATCAGGCAATCAATCGTGCTGTGTGTGAACCGTGTGCCAGTGTGTAGGCAGCTGATGCTCGTAACGCTGAACACATGCACGTCCGTGTGCGGGCGGAAAGGGTCTGACTGCACCCAATGCGTCTGTGCTTACGTCGGTCTGTGAATGCTTTGAGTTGGAAAGGCTAGCAAGTGCGAACCATGTGGTGGGATGTTCTGCCAAGAGTCCGTCTCTCTTTGCGTGTGGATCAAATCTGACATTACCACTAGGCAGGGCAAATCATATTTAATTCCTGATCTCAGGGATGTCCTGATAGTGTTTCACAAAGACGTACATCATTTGCACGTGATTGAACAGACGTGCTCCTTACGTACTTGCGTACTACGGACGTAGGACGGTGGCCATGCAGAGTCTAGGTGAACTGTGAACATCTTTTAAGTAGAAAACTATTGCAGCCATTGTCTCCCATTGAGCAGAATTGTTGTTGGGTTGATTTGACGAGCATCTCCTCTGTCCAATCAGATTGCAAAGGTGGAGAAGCTCAAGCCTCTGGAGGTGGAGCTGAGGCGGCTGGAGGATCTGTCGGAGTCCATTGTCAACGACTTTGCCTACATGAAGAAGAGGGAGGAAGAGATGCGTGACACAAACGGTGAGGCAGAGCGAGCCACTCACCACTTGCTCACAACCCCATTACCATATCGGTGCTAGTTCAGTGTCTTTTGCGGAAGACTGAGAATTGGGGCAGAGCAAGACAATGACCGCCACCCTTTTGTCTCTCCCACCCCCTCGCCGTTTCAGAGTCCACAAACACGAGGGTGCTCTACTTCAGCATCTTCTCCATGTGCTGCCTCATCGGCCTAGCCACCTGGCAGGTGTTCTACCTGAGGCGCTTCTTCAAGGCAAAGAAGCTGATTGAGTAGAACTCTGCCGCTCCCCCCTGGAGCTCTGGGCCTCAAGGGGAAGCTGCCGTCCGCCTGTCCACCTGCCGGCCAGTCATCACATCCCAGCAACACCCTCCTCGGACAAGCTACAGCGAACAACAGCAGCACGCAGGGTTGTAGGGAGAGTGGGTGGGGGAACCAAACGGGGCAGCAACAAGTGTAGGACACCGTTCCGTGGGGTGGGGTGGGGGGGGGATACTGCAAACTGTGCTTATTTGGGGGTCTGGAACATGGAAAGCGACGTAGAGGGAAGGGTGGGTGTGGGGGATGAGGTAGGGGGTGTAGAAGATGTGTCACGGACCCCCAGTTGACGCCCACCTTTCCGTCTAAACGTTTTGAATGTTGCAGCAAAGTGAATAAGAACGCGTTGCTTTAATCAGTTGTTTTTTTTCGGTTTGAAGCTCATTTTCAATGGGTGTGCCACGAGAGAATGTCTTGCCCCTCTGTTGTATAATATCTTTGCCATGCCAAGAGAACTAGATAATTGGTGCCCATTTTATCAAGTGAAGGCTTATTTAAAACCGCAAGGTGGGATTGTCGCTTTGAAGAGAAACCTGGCAACCACAGAACTTTTGTGTCATGTCACCTAATTTGCATACATGTTGGTCAACTAAAAATGGATGGCGTCCTTGGTTTTGTTTTCATATTGTAAATGCTACTTAGTTGCTTATAAAGGTATCAGGGAGGGGAATTATACTCTTTAGTTATATAATAGGTCACGTCTACCAACGCTTGCACGTTTCTTTTTTAAAAAAAGGATAAAAAGCAATCTATTTCTAAAATATTTCCATAAATTGAAATGGATAGAAACTGAAAACCTTTCAAAAGATTGACACACTTAATTATGAAGGTTATGACTTTGGGCAGGATAGTATTATTGCCATGTTGGCCATTTTCTGGTTTCATCAAGGGTGGTCAATTGATATTAATCTGCCAGTTTATCTTGTAGTTGTCATTAAACGATTTCAGATGGATCTGTAGAATGCCCTGAATGGCCCTTAGTTACAAGTGATATTTATATCTTATTTCTCACTATAGTTATTCCAATTAACAACTCTTGGAAATCCGCCGATTGAGATGTTTTTCTTCATGGAAATCAATTCATAGGATTGCTTGGATGATTTATTTCAACATATTGTTTCTGGGTTCCACTTCTCCTTATGTCATGGGTACATTTTTAACAGTGAATATGCGCGTTGTGCGCAATCAATTTTTATGTTGATTGACAAATTTTGTAAAGATTGTGTTTGGCTTTTATTCAATAAAATACCGGATGGGTTTACATGAGTAAATGTTTGCGCATGATTATTCCCCCTCACCAAACTAGAATATTTCATTATTGTGTAGAAATAATGTCAGGTTTCTTCTTTCTTTCTTTCTTCATTACAAACCCAGCATAATGAAGTGTATGTGATAAATATTGAATTGTTTGTAGAGAATAAGGAAAATAACTTCGAGTCGAGTCCACCAATCAGATCGCAGGTTTTTTTCAACTGACCCGGAAACTCTACCCATGCATCTCCGTTTCCCAGCCCCCTGGCGTAAAGGCATTGCGTTGACATTTCACAGTGGAACAACAAGCAATACAACATGCCCGGTGCCGATAAAAACACGGACCTTTCGGAGAAAACAGAGGCTTTTTTAGCCGACCTGAAGCGTGGAGGCACCGGGGCTGGACCGCTGCGTGGCTCGGCCGAAACTGCCCGAGAAACGACCGCCTTGCTCCGCAGAATAACAGCCCAGGCACGATGGAGCAGCGCAGGTTGGTTCAAGTACCGCCGGGGATACACACTGACAACACACTAAACGTTTAGTTTTGTGTGCTTTATCCGGGTTGTCAAATATATCTTTAGTGCGAGGTATATCATTTATATGTAACCGTCCATAAACCTGCTGTCTGTCGTTTTGACAGCTGTTGATCACACTATAGGTACTACTACTACTACTACTACTAGTATTACGAGTTAACTTTACCCCAACTTGCCGTGACATATAAAGCAGATGGGAAGGAATATATTAAAAGTCGTATGAAATACCGAGAAGAAGCAAACGCAGAGAGGACTTTATGTGTCCACCTCTCTCAGGCGATCTGATGGAGATAATCCGGAAAGAGGGGAGAAGGATGACGGCAGCCCAGCCGTCCGAGACCACGGTCGGTAACATGGTCCGCAGGGTGCTAAAGATCATCAGGGAGGAGTATGCTCGGTGAGGGGAGATCAAATCTCTAGTCTAGATATTACCCATCTGCTGGTCTCGACAGCACCAAGAATTCTCTGTGTTCACTGTCCGGTCCAATGCTGTTCAAACGTATGTTTAGGTCATATAGTAGTTTGGATGTAATAACAAATGGCTTTTGTGTCGCAGCTTTTTGTAAAAATATATTTTTACAAAGTGCTATGGTGATAAATATTGAATTGTTTATTTTACATGAAAATAAGAAAAACTGTGACGTGTCCTTAAAACGCCTGTATCTAAAGTGGCAACATTGTTATAAAAAATGTAATAGGCTTACTTTGAATCAAGTTTGAAGTTCTAACGAGTGTCTGATGGAACATGGAGATAAAAGGGAGAAACATGTGGTGGGGGGAAAAAAATGAAGGGGACCCTTGTTTCGGTTTTAGGGGGTGACGTCTTTGTCTCCCTGCCTCCAGGTTAAGGGGGAGCAGCGAGGAGACGGACCAGCAGGAATCCCTCCACAAGCTGCTGACCTCTGGGGGCCTCAGCGAGGAGAACTTCAGGCAGCACTTTGCTCCTCTCAAAGCCAACGTGATCGAGGCCATCAACGAGTTACTGTCTGAGCTGGGTGAGTGGCCTTTTTCGTCGCCGCTGCTCTTCATTTAGGGCATCGGGCAGACGCTTTTATCCAAAAGTGACTTAGGAAGAAGTGCACTAGTCATAAGAAAGCGAAAAAATATGTCTATCTATTCGTTTTTTTTTTTCTTTTTTTCGTGGACTTTTATTTTGAAACGACATTTCCCGACGGTATTTCAGAGGGCACGACGTACAACATCGCCATGCAGGCCCTGGAGCACATCCACTCCAACGAGGTCATCATGACCATCGGCCGCTCGCGCACCGTGGAGGACTTCCTCAAGGACGCCGCGCGCAAGCGCAAGTTCCACGTCATTGTGGCCGAGTGCGCCCCCTTCTGCCAGGTAGGGGACCCCGTACTGGGCCTGGTTGGTCCACAATGCCGCCGTCTTGCCGCGGGCTAACCACCCACCTGAATGAATGAACGCCCAATGGGGCAGAGACCCTTTCCCAGTCAAAACCTCTCTCTAAATGGCCTTATTTTTAAGCAATCTTCAAGCATGTCGGTTTCTGACATACCCGCCGTGTGTTTGTGGTAAGGATAGTAAAACAATTTCTTTACTATCATTACCACAAACACACACATTTGACCTGCCTGAAGATTGCTTAAAAATAATGCAAGTTTTGACTGTGAGAGGACCTCTGCCCCATCGGACATTCATTCATTCATTCAGGTGGGTGGTTACCCCGCGGCAAGACGCGGCATTGGCGCAAATCTAGTCAGTGTATGTATCTATGTTGGTCACCTAGCAGCCATCTTGGCTCCAAACGCTGACTTGGCCAGCTTCACTTCCCCCACGCAGCTAGGGTTTAGAACCAGGATGGAACCAGGATTGGAACCAAGGCTTGTGTGATCTGGGAGTTTCTGGGTGTTCTTTCCATAGCATACAAACATACAAACGTTTCCATGGCTACGAACGCTGCATTCCCGGGATTGCCGTCGGATTCTAACTCCTACGAGGCTCTCACCGCGTCTTTGTTCTCCACAGGGACACAAAATGGCCACCAGCCTCTCGAAGGCCGACATTGAGACGACCGTTATTCCGGACGCTGCTATATTCGCCGTGATGTCTCGTGTCAATAAGGTACATCTTCCACGTTCACGAGTAGGAAAAAAAACTTTTCTCACCATTGTTGTTCCCTTTTTTTTTTTTTGTGAAATTTTTGTGATTTTTAAATAAAGACAAAAAAGTAAACAAAGATCCAAATGTCCACCTAGCCAGCATTCAAAACCAGCCCCGACCGGTTGTGTGTGGACCACACACACACCCAACATATACAACATACACCTGCCATTTTAGTAGACATAATACAATGTCACGTGATAATGTGACGGTCAAACCACTCATTCCCACCGCATCCGGACTCCTGCTGTCCCACCGCTAGCAACGCAAAGCGCGATCGAACCGCTGCGTCGCCACGCGCCCCTCCTCATGCCGTCCGTCCGTCCGTCCCCCCTCCCCCCCGTCAGGTCATCATCGGCACGCAGACGGTGCTCGCCAACGGAGGACTGAGGGCCGTCAACGGCACGCACACGCTGGCGCTGGCCGCCAAACACCACTCCACGCCTCTCATCGTGTGCGCTCCCATGTTCAAGCTCTCGCCTCAGGTAAACCCCCGCCCGCCCCCCCCCCAATCCCATAGTCTACCGTCCATGACCGTGACGCCCCTCGTCCACCGCGTTTGATTCCGAGTGAACTCTTGTGTGTCTCCGTAGTTCCCCAACGAGGAGGACACGTTTCACAAGTTCGTCTCTCCCCACGAGGTCCTACCGTTCACCGAAGGTAAGTGTGTGTGTGTGTGTGTGTGTGTGTGTGTGTGTGTGTGTGTGTGTGTGTGTGTGTGTGTGTGTGTGTGTGTGTGTGTGTGTGTGTGTGTGTGTGTGTGTGTGTGTGTGTGTGCGAGAAAACATTTTGGAACGTGGCACATGCCTGTATGTATGTATGTACAACATTTGGAAATGTGCGTCTTCTTTTTTTTTTTACTTTAATCTTTATTTGGATTTTTTTCATTTAAATACAATAATACACACTTCTTAAAAAACACTTCCATTAACAGCTTATAGGTCCTTCCATTCAGTCACAACGCAGCAACGTATTCCCCCTGTTCAGTTGTCATTACTTGTGTTATCGTCCTCACCCCTTAATAACCTGTAATAATGGAAATGTGCGTCTTCATTCGAGGCAATAACAATAACTTCCTTTTTTTGAGTAATGCCAGTGCTCTGTGAAAATACTCGTTTGACAAAAGACGTCGCTAGACGTCCTTCTCCTCACACCTCACACAACCACGAACCGAGGTTCCGTGACACACACACGCGGCCTCTGGTGGGCGTTCTTCTTGTTGTTGTTGGTCACCGCTGTGCTGACCGCTCCTTCAGGGGAGATCCTGTCCAAGGTCAACGTCCACTGCCCCGTGTTCGACTACGTGCCGCCTGAGCTCATCACGCTCTTCATCTCCAACATCGGGGGCAACGCGCCGTCCTACATCTACCGGCTGATGAGTGAGCTGTACCACCCCGAGGACCACGAGCTGTAGCTAGTCGGGGTCCAGGGGAGTGGCGGACCAAAATAAAACCTGCTGACGAAACGCTCTGCCTTTCTCATTATTTTGTTGCCTTTTTTTTTTTTTTCATAATTTTATGAAAGTGATATATGTGTATGTTTTTTTTTAATAATCAAATTTGCATGCTGAATAGGCTACTTTTTTGTGTTTATACTGTGTAGGCTACTCTGATAGGACACACTGAACGTTTTCTATAGAGTGTGAATGCTAATACAGCATTTACACTTATTAAATACTGTTAAGAGATAAATTAAAAATGTGCTAAAAAAGACTGAGTGCCGCTATATTGCCCAGGCTGCACTACAGCGTCTACTCACGGGCGCGAACCCACTACTGAGCGGCACGCGAATCTTTTTTCCGTAGGATGGTAGGGGAAGGTACCGCCTTTTTCGCCGCTGATTGGTTAGAAGGGCTCTCCTCCGATTGGTTATTAGATTTGGCGGCAGGCTCTCCTCCGATTGGTTATTAGATTTAGTGGCTGTCGGCTAGTCTACCACCAACAGTAGTAAACAAACTCGATCCAACAGTGATAAGTGCGTTCCGTCAGAATTGATTTTCACATTTTCATAGCCTGTTTAGCTAGTCATAGCTGTTTGGAGGACTTTTGTGATGAGAGAGAAGCTAGTGCTAGTGATGAAAGAGGCTGTGAAACCGCTCTCCAGTGGTGTGTATCTGCAAAGGAAATTGCAGTGCCCCTCAGGCAGAAGTTGCTGTTTAAATAAATTAAATATAATCTTAGTAAATCAACCATATTATTTCAAAAGGCAAGCTTAAAATTGACTCTTTATTTGCATTGTAATAGAAAAAAGTACAGGTAATTAATAAAGGTAGAGATTAGAACCTATCAACACAACGAACAACGCACCCTAACTGTAAGCCTAACCTTAACCATTGAATACCTGTGATACCTGTGGCAAAACCATTTATTACTGGAGCTACTGGAGCTGCTCCCTATCGTTGACTTATTCCTAATCCTAACCTCAAGGTGATCCGGTATGATGGTCTCCAACTCCTCCTTTGCACAAATATGACACCCCTTAACTGTCATGGCTGCACACACACACACACACACACACACACACACACACACACACACACACACACACACACACACACACACACACACACACAATAATGTTTAACCTACAGTTAATATCTGTTTCTGTTTTAAAACACTGGTGTTTAATCCCTGCTCATCAAATTGCAATTGCTTTTTAGTTTTATCTACTTATTAAAAAAATCATCACAAAATTCAACCAAACAGCTAGGACTCATCTTAACACGATCTAAACAGGCTATGAAAATGTGAAAATCAATTCTGACGGAACGCACTTATCACTGTTGGATCGAGTTTGTTTACTACTGTTGGTGGTAGACTAGCCGACAGCCACTAAATCAAATGACCAATCGGAGGAGAGCCTGCCGCCAAGCCCTTCTAACCAATCAGCGGCGAAAAAGGCGGTACCTTCCCCTACCATCCTACGGAAAAAAGTTTCGCGAGCGGGACTAGAGAGAGCGGGACTTGAGAGAGTTGGTGAGGAAGAACGAAGAAGATGGCGGCGCTCGGCGAGGTCCCATGCTGACGGAGATTTCGGTATGATAGATCAGTTGAATAACAGTTTAGCTCTTAGTTATTGCGTGTGCGACATGTTTTAATCTGAGCTACGGAACAGTTACGGCTAGGGTTGCCAACCGTCCCGTAAAATATGGGATCGTTCCGTATTTGGCAACTACGTCAACAACCTGGTTTGCCCGCGATCGCGTATAACCCCCCCCCCCTCTATTTTTCATTTACTTTTCTATTTTACTTAGCATAAGAAAACTAGTATAATAAATAAGCACTAATTTTTCAACTTTTACACTATTGCTTTTATTGTGGAGTTTTTCTTCTCTGAAGTAGGGGCGTCTCACCCTCTGTCCTTAAAGTGTAGTAGTTAGGGGGAATACAGGGGCCGTTTCTGAAATGGCATACTACATACTGCTCGTATACTGATCGTGACGTAAAAGTAGTAAGTAGTATGCAGTACGCGAAAAATGTTTTTTTGCAGTATGCGACAGTTACCCGGATGATGTACTAATCGGTCCAAAAATTCTAGTATACATCCAGAGCTCACTACGTCGGATACTGTATCCCATAATGCAACGCGGCACCGCTGAACATTTAAAATAATGGCGGACAATGCGAGCGGCGAATACAAATACAAATACATACATGTATAAATGTATAATTAGTTGTAATTAGTTGTTTATTTTGATGTGATAAGCTTTCGTATGTTTTTGTAATCGTGTGTTTTTCATTGTTAACAGAACAAATGGCTCAACCGTTTATATTTATAACCGAATTTTTTGGTCATGTGACTGTATAGTACACTGCATGATACTTGTCATACTTGCATACTATACTGCATACTAGGGCGGGGAGTAGTATGTAGTGCACAGTATATACTGTGTCAGTATGCAGTATGTAGTATGTAGTATAGCATTTCAGAAACAGCCAGGGTAAGTCACACACACAGCTACTTACTGGTATTCTATTCTTTAGGTCTTCACTGTGACAGGTCTAAATTCTGAAGCCTAAGCTATTGTACTTCAACTGAGCAGGCAGAGTAGACACGAGACTAATAGGCCTGGGGGTTAGGGACCTAGATCCTCTGATTTCCAGCCATTCAGGGAAGAGTGATTTACCCCTACTAAGCGGACGTAGGTTCCGTCCGCTACACATGCCATTTAAGAGAAGTTCTCTGAAAAGCTCTTTGAGGTATCTTTTTGCCATCTTTCTCTCTTGTTCAAATGTTTGGAATCACATAAAAATGTTCTTGTTCATTTTGATGCCCTGGCTGTAATTTTAGGTTAAGTATCGAGTAAGTAAATGAAACCAAATAGCAGAGTATCCACATTAACTGCCTTAAAAAATAACAGTACTAAAATAAACGTAACGTTGTTATTTTAAAATGACAGCACTAGTTTGAGGCATTTATTTGCGCTCTCAGACCTTAACCTTTCTGTCGTGTTCGGGTCAAATCTGACCGATTTCCTACTTTCATCAATCATACATATTGTGTTTTACATTTTATTGTCTCAAGGCCTCATGATATCCTCCACACTAGGCATTTGAACATATACAATTGCTGATCACCACTTTCATTGAATTTTGAGTGGTTTTTGTAACACCTGTGGTCCACCATCACCACCTCACGCACACACAGTTTCTGTGTCTATTCTTTGTATATTCACTGCAGTTATTCATGTAAACCATGACTCTGAGACATTGTTTACAGCTTAAAGGGGAGTTAAATAAAATTTGGTGATGATCAATTTTTTTGTGTGTGTTAATGTAAGAGCAATTACAACAGGCCGGTCAAATTTGACCGGGAGCACCAAAATAAGGGCTGAGAAATGAACACGACACAAAGGTTAACCAATACTTTATTTTCTTCTTCCCAAACGCACATCTTTCACTCAAAATAAACATTTCACGCGCAACTAAAAGACGCAAGGGAGCAAAAGTCTTGAGCATGTGTACACTAAAGTCACAAATGTGTAACAGTAAAGTTGAAGTTGGAAATATTTATGTTGCATGTGTACACTAAAACAGTAAATTTGAAGTCGGAAATCTTTTTTCTACCATTGTAAACACAAAATAGGGGCTACGAGTTCACAAGTCCTTTGTTACAGGTGCACAAATCCTATCCTGTGCATCACAACTTCAAAGAGTCATGCACTTGACACTTGCTACAATCATTGCAGAGCAGTTGGTGCAAAACACATTCGCACACCCGTGTTTCATAATCTGAGAATGCACATTTGTGCATGAACTCGTAGCCCCTATTTTGTGTTTACAATGGTAGAAAAAAGATTTACGACTTCAAATTTACTGTTACACATTTGTGACTTTAGTGTACACATGCAACATAAATATTTACTTCAACTTTACTGTTACACATTTGTGACTTTAGTGTACACATGCTCAAGACTTTTGCTACAATAATACCTTCATAGTACTGGCGGCCGGTGAGTTACATGGGAGTCAATGGGCGAGAGGAGGAAAGTCCTCCTCCGAGTGGGTGGGACCATAGATATATAGAACATATATTATGTTCTATATATCTATGGTCCCACCCACTATATATATGGGTGGGACTAGCTAAGGGATCGAATCGCGCCAACTACGCGGTGGTTGGTTCATATGCACTGCGCTATGAACCAATAAGCATGAGCCCTGGCTAGGCTCAGTGTTGCCAGATTGGTCAGATTTACAGGTCTACTTTTAACCACGTTAGATTGGAAAAATAATCATTGGGCGGAAAATGTGCCCAATCTGGCAACGCTGTCTCGGTTACGAGATCAAACCCGCGCTGCAGTGCAGCTCAGTCTAAGAGACACAAAGCAAGTGAAATCATCTGAACGATAGCGAGATTATCACCATTTGCAAATAAAGTGCAAAATGGAAAAGATGGAATGTTGTATTAATGTCATAACCCGGCTCCTAGGCTATGACAAATACGGCACTGGACACGATAATATGGCAAAAAATTAGTGAATTTATTATATTAACTTAAATAACTGAGGCTAAAAGTACTAATGTGAAGTGTGTCAGTCAGTAACATCAGTAATGTAAATGTGGATGTGTGAGCAATATGAGGTGTAAATGTTGTAAAGCGAAAACAAAGCAGAAACCAAACAAAGAAATGTGCTGCTGCTGCTGGCGGAGATGCAGCCGAATGCCAGAGAGAGACCAGAGCAGAGTTGAGCCAGGGTTTTTATCCTTTCAGGAGCGCCTGCACCAGGTGCTCCCAATCTGTACTCTGTTGATGGTATGTTCAAGGACGCATAGGAAAAACAATAATTGGTTAATCACATCCAAGCATCAACACTAGACAGGGGACCGTCACATTAAACAAATCATTCCGTTCATTGAGTTACAGTGGTAAGTTAGCGACCAAAGAAAAAGGTAGACCAATTCCCAAAATCGAGATCACCAAAAGTAATGGCAGAGTCAATGTTGTGAGTGCTACATGTACTCATGGCTCACTGGTAGCATTACTAACAATCGACTGTATTGCTGGGCCTGTTTGCTCATGAATAATGTCAAATCTCCAATGTGGACTGTTCAGGGGCAGGAGAGGTTAACAAATTTGGCCATTATTTTGATTGAAAAGAAAATGCTGAAATCACTAAACAAAAGATCCAGTTTGGTATGACCAGATCACTGATATCTTCGCAACACAAACCTCAAGGACTTGACTTGACTTGATATACAAATTAAGTCCCTCAACCATGACCAACATCCACATTTACCTCAAACAATGTTAGGCTTACAGCCCATGTAAATAGTTGTTAAATAATGTTATTGTTGTTCTTTTACTAGTTTGTTACTCTGACCATTTTGTTTGATATTGTAGAAAGTAGGGCTGAACGATTTTGGAAAATAATCAAATTGCGATTTTTTTTTTCCCCCTCAATATTGCAATTGCGATTTAATATGCGATTTTTTTTTCAAGGTCCTCATATCATGTATTTTTCAACAAACACAAGCAATAAATCTATCTGTTTCATAATAAACAATATCAGATTTATTTTCGAACTCCTTCTCCCTCATCCTGGTGCTCAATGTGTTAAATGCATCTGCATTTTTATGTGTGTTTGCCAGCATACGTTCTATGTGGGCGTCTGCCCAAATATCCAATAGACATTCCGTCTCTTCTTTGCTCCATGTTGAGCCACGACTCATTTTCACCCGACGATCCGACAATGTGCTGTTACCAGGCACGTGCACACATAGGGCCCTAGGGGTGCTTGAGCCCCTGCCCTTTTTGCCTCGTATTAAAAAGTGCCCTCTGAGTGTTCTTCAACAATCGCACCCGCAATAGCGCTCGTCCGCGATCCAAATGCAATTAATCGTTCAGCCCTAGTAGAAAGGATGTTCGTGCAACAATTGAAACAACTGAAAATAAACATTTGATGAACCAAATTACAACCAATAGCTTCAGTCATTGAGGGCAGATTTTTTAAATTTAGTTTTACAAATTAAGAGTAGGCCTGATTTGACTAATTGGCTTTGCATCCTTTCCTTCTGCCCTTGTAGTCCAAGACATGCTGCCCACCAGCTTTCAAATTACAATGCTGCCACTAGTGGCTTTGTATCAATTTTATTCACATAATTATCCCTCCCTGCTATTTTGTAGTTCACCAAAACACCCTGAAACAATTTGAGTCTCACATTCTTATGCCACCATATGCCACAAACAGTGCAAGCAGGCCAATGGCAACCAAGCGCACAGTCCTTCCTTCCTCACTTAAAAAACCACCAGCTGCCACTGGTATGAACTACATCCAGAACCAGAATTTGTCAACATCCAAAATATGTTTTGAGTGACATGAATGAAAATCCTACAGGTGCTGCAATGAGAGTAACATATTCTGTACTCTTCTTCTGAAATGTTCCTGCAGGTTACAAGCAGAATCCGTTTGTGGTACGGCCCAGTTACCATAACTGGGCACCATGGATTGGTCCCCACACAAGAGGCTCCAGTATGGTGTCAAACACAGAACACTGCAAAATCCACACACCAAGGAACCCAGTTGAAGAATCCGACCATCCGGCTCACTGACAAGATTCTGAAACTGAAGGTATTTGCACACTGTGGAGTATTTGTATGGTTTTTCTCATTGTTAAATCTATCAGGGCTGTAATATTTGCTATTTAATATCATAGGTGGAAGCTGTGCGAAGTCTCTGCAAGGGGTGTGGCATAGACTCCAAGGGCTCCAGGATGGACCTTATTATGAGGCTCCGCAAAGAAATGCAGAACCGGTCAGCATATGACAAAGTGTTTGCAAAGGTCTGGGGGGCTTCTTCTAAGTTCTATGCATGTGTTGTGTATGGCTTAAGTTTGTTAACCCTGTACATAGTGACAGTATCTCGTACTATGGTTGCGTATCTAAAAATATCTTCACATTGAAACTACAAGCTCTTATTGTTGTCATTCGAATGATGCAGGTAGATGCAGCATCTAGAGACAGCATCCTTTTTCCTGTATGGAAACCAGGACACTGAATACTAGGTGTAAGTTTAACAGGCATCATGTCAGAGTTTTTTATAAGAATGTCACCATTTTATTATTTGGTCACATGACAGACTTTTCAAATATTGTATATCTAATTTTAGTTTTTAAATTCCAGCCACACATTGTCATGAGGAGTGTAATCTATGTCATGTAAAATAATCTGCTTTGTCACATATGTTCACTTAAAAGTTATGAAAAAGCCATTACAGTGAAGCTGTAATGTACATTTGCAGTAGTACAATGCAGATTCAACCTTTACTTGAAAATTGTATATTTTACAGGTCCTGAAGCCTAAATTTAAGAGGTTACGTCTTGATTGCTCCAAGCTTAGTTGCTATGGAGACTGGCATTATTTATCCATGTTCATGTTTCAGTCTAATATTGAGGAACCGTTCATTATTCCCGTAAATTAATATTCGGTTCGTTTTTGTGTTTTGCATGGTGTTATATTGTTATTATTCATATTGTTATGTTTAGGAACCGTTCAATGTTCCTAGTAGAGTTAAGAATGTTAGTGCAACCGTTCAATGTTGCTTTTGCTGTGTTCTAAAGAAGCCTGTAGAGTTAAGTATGTTATCAACCGTTCAATGTTGGTTCTGCTGTGTTCAAAAAAGCCTTCTGGTGATGTGGTCATAACATTTGTGGTGATCAAGGTAGCACAATCTGGAGTCATACTATGCACACCTGCTCCACTGTTGCTTAAACCAATAATGGAAGCCAATTAATTAAGCAAGCTTAAATGGCTTAAAATGTTGACCACAAATGTCACGTCACATCAAAATCATGTGAGGTCTTTAATAGTGTATTTCACCATGCAATTCCTTTTGTCTTTTATAGCACCATTGCAGCAAAGATAGTGCCCGGATCCTGGGCATTTGTTTCCAACAAGGTGATGGAAATTTTGGATTTATATATGCCTTGTGAAATGTGCTATGCATTGGAATAGTACTAAGAAATGTAATTGTATTAAATATATTTAAATATAATTGAGTTGTCAATAACTTCTGTTTTTTTTATCAGAATATTCCAGAACAAGCAGGCAGCGTGGACTGTGGCGTGTTCATGCTAATGGTAAGTGATGGGATTGTGCACCTCGGCATCAAACATAATAACATAAGCAGGTGCCAAGAGAAAAGGATCATTGACATGGTTTATATGTACAGTAACAACTGTGTATCAACTGTTCTATCATATGAAAATAATGTTAACCGTTTATAATATGGATTACAGTACGCACTGTACATGGCACTGAACTGGACCTTCGACTTCACTCAGGTCAGCAATTTAAATCTGAAATTGTTAATGTACAGATTTTAGGATTTAAACTACAATGACATCTTTCTTCATCTACTAGCATGATATGCCACATATAAGGAGATGGTGGTGCCAGCTTCTGTTAGACAACATTGAACACCAAAGGTATGAGCAACTTCTTACTTGATAACTACGATGTGTTTCTGTGGGGGGGGGCGCTTAAAGGAACAGGAAAGGTACTGTAGTTTGTATTAGTCCCCAGCAAGAGGATTTTGTCAACAATAATAACACTTTGTTTTCCTGTACCAAATGGACTCTTAAACCGAAATATGAACCAAACCATGTGTACCGTCAAACCCCCCTACATGAAAAGCATCTTGCTAATGTCACCCCTTTGACATTTCTACTCAGGAAGAGAAGACGGCTAGAGCCCATGACACATGGAAGAGAGCAGGAGCAGGAGTTGGCAACATGTATTGAGCAGGTCTTTTATTTATTAATAATTTATTTTTGATTTTGTTTGTTTGCATGTGTTTCTTTTTTGGGGGAATATAATATTTATTGAATACATTCAGTGCTCATGCTTTCAGTATTTCTATTAATGCTGTTTGGCTTAATACTAACTGGAGATGATGTATTCAATAGAAGAATCTTATTTGTTTCAGTTGCCATCTTGCCTGTTGGTGATCATCTTTGCTGAGGTCGTTCTTCATGATGGAGACAGAGCTCTAATGACCCTGTCCCTGGTGCCTCCCTGCTTCAGAGAAGTGGTGGAGAGGGAATACTTCAAGAGAAAAGTGCATTTTCTGTGGCTTGACAGTAAGATTACAAAAACGGTCGTAGCTATACTGGTTGCATACTGCATGTTTTCCATGTTAAATCAATTTGAGAAATCATCATATTCTCAAAATTGTTGTAACAACAGGTGTTGCAACAGGTGTTGCAAACTGGACCATGTTCTCGGCACAATACAGGGCAGACTTTTACAAAAATGTACACTCTGGATATGTGTGGAGAGTGCAGGGTGTCTTTCAAAAACTGCATACCAGGTATGAAAATTATGCATGGAAATGTAATGAGTACTTAGTTCAGTTATTGCTACCTAAAGATGGCAGTGAAAACTTGTTTTTAAAACTTTTGTAGAAGTTGTTGCAAAGACTGTAGTGTGTTGACCAAGTACTTGAAGACAAATTTATTCCTATTCCATGGGCATCCATAAGGCAGTAATGATGGTCTCATGCAGTAGTAAAAGAATAATAAATATGGATATAAATAATTTAATAACTAATAATTGTAGCCGTTTAAAACTGACACAAGTAAACATTGCAATTACAAGTAATAAAACCCAAGAGACACAAAAATAGAACCTTACAGTGGGTATCTCTATGGGTAGAATACTGACCAGAGGACTTCTAGACACCAAGGGTTTCTTCAATGTGATAATCCATAGAAAATAAAGGGGGGCCCTCTAACAAGGACTGTTTTTATTTACCGACAGGCTACAGGAAAGGGGAAAAGAGGGGGGGCTGCGGGGCATCTACTCCGAGAACTCGCACGCTGGCTTCTGCTCTCACACACAATAAATGGGCCATGGGTTGGTGGGTGAACATTCATTTATTTTTATTTATGATTTTATTTGGTTGAAAAGTTTCCAGGATGCTGTGAATGTTGGTCGAAATAGGATCTACAGAGGGGCAACTCCAAAATATATATGAAAATGCTTTGTGTCCATGTTTATGCCACATCGGGATTTGGATTTGGAACTAATACTTGGTATACTAATACTTCAGTTGCCACTAATGCTTTGGTTTTTGTCTTCTCATGGAATTTGTTGACAGATTATATATCACTAGATTTATCCTTTCATATGTCACTCAATATTTCTGATGTGACTTATTGAGTTGATGATGAATTGTCCGCGGGGGGGGGGTCATGCAGGGTCGATTGCAGGGTCATGTCAAAATGTCTTCTCTCTCCCCTGCTCTCTGTCTCTCTCCCCTGCTCTCTGTCTCTCTCCCCTGCTCTCTCTCTCTCTCCCCTGGACCAGGGCAGGACGGCCGCCTACTACTACAACTGCTCCAGAAAGGGCCACTTTGGCCACGTGAGTCGCCGCTTCAGTTTGCACCGCAGCATCCTCTCCTCTTGTCCCTCCCTCTATCTCTTTACCCTGCTCTCCCTTTCTTCATTTTCTCCAAAGCAAATAATGAATCAAATTTATGATCTAAAGATGAATATTATCAGAAAATATAGCGAGCGTGTGCCCTTTTTGGAAGATCAGTATTAGGTGTTTGTGTGTGTCTCAGGCATGTACACAGCGTCGGATGTGTAATGGGACCTACCCCAGCACGCCCTTCATCAATCACTACGACACTCCCGTCAACTTCAACCAGAGGGAGCACAGGGTGAAGTGGAAGGTCAAAGGTAAGCTCTGTCTCTCTCTTCTCCTCTGACACACAGCACCCTGACCCCACTAGTTTCAGAATGCCACTGAATAACGTTGTGATTTTATTTACTATTCCCCCCCGTCCAGGGCCCCGTTTCCCGAAAGCATCGTTAGCCTAACGACGTCGTTAACACCATCGTACGATCATCGCAGGATTCGAAAGCATCGTTACGTAACAACGTCGTTAAAACCCTCATAGCTACGCCTACAGGGGTACTCGTTAAGCACTAGGATGCATCGTTACTATAGCCTCAGTGGAGTCACCAGCTGGACATTCCGTGTATTGGATGTGTTTTATTAAAACACGTCATCCAATACCACTGAATGTCCAGCTGGCGCTATTTCGCAATACCCCAAAAACAGTGGTTCCCGCATATATATTACTCGTAGACTACTGTTAGATTTAAACAGCAAAGACAGAGACATGTTAGAAGTCAACACAAATATAACTTATTGCAGCAATTTAAAATTCCAAAAATCCATGCGCAGTCGAAATGTACGATCAAACGCCACCTCACAAGGCAACCCTATCACAAGGCATATAATAAAATCAAATGATTCCGTTGCTCGTGTGGGAGGTCGCTTGCGAGCGGCACTTGCTGTCTCCCTCTGATTTTAATTAAACCATCGTGGATAAATGTCCTCATATTGATCATGACAGAAGACATACTGTACATGAAGCTGAGACCAGCGGATGTCGGATAATTTCTGCAGGCGTTTTTTGTTGCGATTGTTTGCCATAAAGCACTGTAGGCGCGTCGGTGAGGCTGTGATGAAGTTCACTATTTATTGGACCGTGTCTAGACAGTTACGAACATCCCTGACCTTAGTGGAGTGCACAATCGCCAAGTTGAGAGCGTGGTTTCTGCAGTGAACGTAGACTGCTGCGGGAAACTGTGCTGCGAATCGATGCGTGCCATTCCCGCTTACATTGCCCGCATCATCATGCCCCTGCCCAACAATGTGGGCAGGAATCGATCTAGACCAGCAATAGCCGTGTCAATGCCTCTGCGTTTGAATGATAATGAATGAATGGAACGTTGCATTTTTAATGTTGACACCAAAGTTTCTAGAGAGTGCGCGGCGCGTCAATCACTCACTGAATGAATGAATGAAACGGAATGCAGGAATCAGAGAAAGTCTGCCCTCTTTGCGGTGCAAAGCATGTTTCAGAAATCAGCACATTTAAATAAATGCTATAGGCCTAGTTGTCACACAGACACATGCTATTTTTTATTTTTGTAATATGGAATTATTTCAGGGGAGAAAATGCCATGAAACAATGTACACACGGTGCGTTCGGGATTAGGACTGATAGCATGTCGGCCTAGACCAAATCAATTATGTTTTAATATTTGTAGCATTCATATTAGTCTATTCTTTTCGTAGGCTACTTTGCTGTTAGCCTTGATGGGGAGATATTTTTTTGCTGCCACAAAATATAGTTTAATCCAACAACATTCCTGCGTCTCCCCCTCATACGGAGCCCATTTCAGCACCGTGTCAGTAGACAGCTACAATCCTACGACGTCGTAAGAGCAGAGCACGTGCGTTCATGTTAAGATGAGTTTCGGGAAACGCTCCCCTAAAATTAACGATGCATCGTGAGGTCCATCGCACGATGGATCGTACGAGCATGGATCCATCGTTATCGGGAAACGGGGCCCAGAACTTGAGGAAGCCGGCCTGCTCGGCACCACACCCAAACCCCCCCACCGCTCCGGGACCACCGAAGAAGGGGCAGAGGACCAGCCACTACCACGACTACAAGAAGAAGAACCACCACCGGCAGCAGGAGAACGCCAACACCCGCCCCTCCTCCGCCAGGGTCCCCACGCCCGGCTCCAGCTCCACCCACACCCACGCCCCGCTGGCCGGCCGTCGTCTTCAAGACCAAGATGTCCGCCAAGCTGAAGCCGACGCCCGTCAGCGGCGCCGCCAACCAGTGGAAGCCCAAGCGTGAAGTCCCCGCCACCAAGGCTCCTCCTCCTCCTCCTCCCCCTCCTCCTCCTCCTCCGCCACACCACAGAAACGCACGTTCTACGAGGAGGAGTGCTTCCGGGGCGGGGAAGAGAAGGCGGCGAAGAAGAGCAGGAACAAGAAGAACCCCAACCGGCTGAACTGGGGAGCGACGGAGCCGCGCACGTCGCCCTTCAAGCGCAAGTCCTACACCCCGCAGCAGCTGTACGGCGGCCGTGGGGCGGGGAAGGAGAAGGGGAAGAGGGCCGGCGGGAAGAAGCGGAGGTCATCTAAAGGCGGCGGCGCAGACATGTACCCTGCCGACGAAAACCTCTTCACCATCAAACAGAGGAAAGGGAAACGCAAGCAGTAGAGCGACACGGTTACCGCTACAGAGCTGAGCTGTTGGTCTTGTCAGCCTGAATTCTGTTGGTTTATATGAACACACACAACACAACACACAACTGGTTGAAACACTGCAGTAGCAGAAACCTCAAAGATGAATGGAAGGCAGGTTCAGAATAAATGTGGAGATGTTTCTTCATGGTCTTCTAAGTGGGTTGGTTTATTTACTTCCATGATGTTAAGTCAAGTGAAGGTGAGTTAACCAAAATTGATATTGATAAGTGGCTGTCAAAGGAACCGATTGTTAATGTTTTACCTTAATTTCCTTATGAGTCTGCTCAACCTCTGTTCAAATAAAAAAGTTTTTGGCTTGTAAATCTGTCAAGCCTATAGACTTTGGTCTCTCATTTACTTTCATGTTTGCAAGTTCCAACTTGGAGATTGAATATAGTATAGGAGACTACCATTGTGCCTCTGATATAAGCTGGTAGTTTTCAGTGCTTTACAGTCTGCTTATTCTTGTAATAGGCCTATAAAACAGTCTACTGCAACACCTTGTGGTTATATTCTGCTAATCAAGTTCTCGAATGGAGGACCAAGCAGAGGAATCATTCACGTTGGAAGTAATCTCTTCAACTCACTAAAGTCCATGCTTATTTATTTTTTTTGCTGTTCAGTAGATTTTAAAATTGTTTTTCATGATTGATGGACGCGATATTAAATATTGATTTGATCCAATGATGGCCGTTTTTCTGGACACGCATATGTAATATTTTGTGTGCCTACTATAACTATAGCTTGTATAGTCTTATATCTTTACTGAAGAGAGTTTAGAGGCTGTCATAATGTTGACCATAACTGTAAATGCACACCAGTCAACCACCAGCAAGTCCCAGAGACAGAGTTGGGTCTATGTTGTGTGTTTTTCAACGAACGTTTACTTTGCTAAGCAACGTGGAACCAGTCAGCTTCAGATATGATCCATCTTGTGGAATCTGCGCAGTCAGAAGAGCTTTGGGCCCGGTTTCCCGATAACGTCCAGTCTTAACGCGCTACAAAGACTCCTACGTTTAGACGTATCATTTGTTTACCTACATAGGCATGGTTCCCGAATGGTCTCCTACGACCAGTTCAGTAATGCATTACATTACTGGCGTGAGATTCTGTAGAATCTTGTAATGCATACCTTATAGCAGGGTCCGCGGGTGTAAATGTTGACTGTGTGGGGGGCGATCGTGATTGTTGACGGGGGGGACGGACGGACCGACGCGTGTTTTTTGTTTTTTTCGCCGTGAGAAATTGGATGTGTGGCGTGTGTAAGCAGGCAAAAACGTGTGTCACACGGTGAAACCGTGCAAGTTGGCAGCTCTGAAATATATAAATCGAATTACGTTGGAGCCAGAGGGAACCAAGCTCCCAAAAAGGCAACAAAGAAAAAAAACTGAGGGGGTCTCATATATCTGAAGGTGTCTGCCATATTTGGCATTGTAATTTCATCTTAAACAACGCTCATTATCCATCCCCGTGCGGTCCCACCTATTATTAAATAATAATTATAAAAAAAATATATATATATATATAAAAACAGATTTTAAAAAGATATTAAAAAAATATGAAAAAAAATTATATTAAAAAAAGATATGAAAAAAAAATTATCTAAAAAAAAAATTACGAAAAAAAAATGTATATAAAAAAAATTATTAAAAAAAAAAATTTATGTAAAAAAAAAATTACGAAAAAAAATATTATATAAAAAAAAATTATAAAAAATAAAAAATTAAAAAAAAATTATAAATAAAAAAAAAATTGGACCTGCGCACAAATATTTTTTTTTGGACCTGCGCGCGCATCTTTTTTTTGGACATGCGCACGCGCATCTTTTTTTGGACCTGCGCACGCATCTTTTTTTTGAACATGCGCACGCGCATCTTTTTTTGGACCTGCGCACGCATCTTTTTTTGAACATGCGCACGCGCATCTTTTTTTGGACCTGCGCACGCATCTTTTTTTTGAACATGCGCACGCGCATCTTTTTTTGGACCTGCGCACGCATCTTTTTTTGAACATGCGCACGCGCATCTTTTTTTGGACATGCGCGCGCAGGTCCAAAAAAAGATGCGCGTGCGCATGTTCAAAAAAAAGATGCGCGCGCAGGTCCAAAAAAAAACATTTGTGCGCAGGTCCAATTTTTTTAAATTATTTTTTTAATTTATAATTTTTTTTTATATAATTTTTTTTTATATAATTTTTTTAATATAATTTTTTTTAATATAATTTTTTTAATATAATTTTTTTTTCATATACATTTTTTTTAATATCATTTTTTTATTAGTATTTTTTAACTGTCTTCTAAACTAAGGAAATTATACAGGGAAACGAATAAACCATTACATGCCACGAGTGAACTTAATAAGCGATCGAAATACTATCTAATACTAAAGACATTTAGTTTTCACCTGACAAATGCGACCGATGTAATTAAGGCAACCCGGTCTCACAGGAATCCGTGAAATGAGTCAGTCTACGTGACGTATAGTAGGCTAGCCTATATTTTAATCTAACATCTTTAATGGTAAGAGACTGTACGGGGATGGATGAGTGTTGTTTAAGATGAAATTACAATGCCAAATATGGCAGACACCTTCAGATATGAGACCCCTCAGTTTTTTGACTTTGCCTTTTTGGAAGCTCGGTTCCCTCTGGCTCCCACGTAATTCGAACACTGATTTATACATTTGCAGGGCATGATAAATAAGTGCGGTGTAAAACCAAAGATAATACCGTTAGCATCTACAACTACTATTTAATAAGCCTAAATTGTTGTGCTGTGTCCTGATTGGCTGAAGAGAAATAGCCACATCGTTGCGTTCTAAAACTGGACCTGGCGATTTCACATGTTGAATCTTTGGGGACTCCTTGCAACGGCATCAGCCGCCTTGCGACGACCAGTTCACACTGCTGCAACTTTCCCCCTGCGACGTCCCAAAAGAGTCTCGTTGCGTCGCGAATCTTTGGTCTGAACTGGTCTTAGGAGACCGTCTATGTGGTATCAATGATGAATTTACCTTAACATGTTCGCTGTAACTGTTGTAATTAGAATAGTTGGTTGAATAATGGACTAGGCCAACATGGACGCAAGATAACCTAATGTGCTATGATGATATTGCTTTTGATAAGGGTGATGTGTACCTTTTTCTAAATGTTATGTTTTATATATATATTTTTTAAATTTAAATATGGTATCACTATTAAAATGTGACTATGTTTATGTATACAAATGTTATATCTCCTGTACATGTTTGTATATAATTGTGATATTATAGTACCTGTGGAGTAACTTCGGTGATTTGGATACACTGTGACCCCAAACACACTCATGTGTCTTGGGGTGATTGGGTGATTGGCAGGCGAGCCTATAAAAGGCAGCTGCGCCCTGTGACGCATCACGTACAAGGAACACGGATGAAGGGCTAGACCCGAAACGTTTCCCCTTGTTTATGTGTCCTGTAATTGTTTCGGCTTTTAAAATACTTTTGGAACTTCTCAGCCCTAGTGTGCGATCTCCCCATTCTTCACTTGATAAACACTTAAAACATTAGTTTGCCAGCTGCTGGTCAGAGATGACTATGGGCATCAAGAGAATTAACATGAAAAAGTTCAGTGTTAAATTTCACATGACAGGGTTAGTGAATGACATGTCATTCACAGCTGCTAGTTAGTGATCAAAGTGTGAATTTCAAATTCAACAATATGGCCAAATATTCAGGTATAACTTGAAAAACATTCTGCAGTTACACTTATGTTACACTTAACAATAATCCCTGCTCAGATGCATCTAAAATACAATTTAAGACAATAAAATGTGTGAAACACTTAAAACATTAGTTTGCCAGCTGCTGGTCAGAGATGACTATGGGCATCAAGAGAATTAACATGAAAAAGTTCTGTTAAAATTCACATAACATTCACAGCTGTCTTGACACGTATGGCTTCACAGGTCTAACTTGAAAATACATTCTGCATTAACATTTTGCTAGAACAATCAATGTAGCAATGTAGAAAAATATAAATAAAATAAATCAATGTCAAATTTCACGTTGCCTTATTAGCAATAACTACATAACTTACAAATGGGTGTAACACACATTTTACAAACTTTTGAGTTATTAACCAGCAATTAGTCTGAGAACACAACAATTATGTGAACTTGTCAAATTTCACAGCTGCTAATCAGAGCTGACTCCAAGAGGGAAAACCAGTTTCTTTATTTCACTTTTCTTTTTGCAACGTTTAGACAAGACAAAGCTTTTTCTTTAGAGATCGCACACAGAGCATTTTGGGCCATTATCCAGGAACACGTGTTTCAAAGGTGTACTTAAGGTCCTCCGGATAAGAAATATTGAGTGCATAAAGGAGGCCCAGAAGGTAGGCCATGGGAGTATCCGGAAGGTCCGTTACTACTATGGATTCCTCTAAGATGAGTGTGATGTTTTGGATCTTGGGGGATGAGGCCGGGTAGGAAATGAGTCCTTAGCCCAAGTGAAGGAGTTTAAGTACCTCGGGGTCTTGTTCGCGAGTGAGGGTACAATGGAGCGGGAGATTGGCCGGAGAATCTGAGCAGCAGGGGCGGTATTGCGTTCGCTTTACCGCACTGTTGTGACGAAAAGAGAGCTGAGCCGCAAGGCAAAGCTCTCGATCTACCGGTCGATCTTCGTTCCTACCCTCACCTATGGTCATGAGGGATGGGTGATGACCGAAAGGACGAGATCGCGGATACAAGCGGCCGAGATGAGTTTTCTCAGGAGGGTGGCTGGTTTCTCCCTTAGGGATAGGGTGAGAAGTTCAGTCATCCGGGAGGAACTCGGATTAGAGCCGCTGCTCCTTTGCTTAGAAAGGAGTCAGTTGAGGTGGTTCGGGCATCTGGTAAGGATGCCCACTGGACGCCTCCCTTGGGAGGTGTTCCAGGCACGACCAGTGGGGAGGAGACCCCGGGGAAGACCCAGGACTAGGTGGAGAGATTATATCTCAACACTGGCCTGGGAACGCCTCGGGATCCCCCCGTCAGAGCTGGTCAATGTGGCCCGGGAAAGGGAAGTCTGGGGCCCCCTGCTTGAGCTGCTGCCCCCGCGACCCGACCCCGGATAAGCGGATGAGGATGAGGAGGATGAGGAGGGATGAGGCTTCAGCCACACAGGACATACAGAATTCCCACAGTGACTCCGGCACTCCGGCACTCCTCTTGGCAGCCACGACATCTGGATCAGTTTCCTGTTTGAGGACATTAAGAAATATGATTTTCAATTCAAACTCACATCACATACTACATGTCTTGTAGGGAGCCAGGCATCTCAAATTGGATTGTCATATCCAATATGAAGTTGTCTGTCATTTTAGCTTTGTTGTTGAAGGACCATTCCGGTGTATACTGATCCATATCCCCGTCATTCAAGCCTATCTGGTGCTGTCCATGGGAAAAATGAGAAAATTTGTAAAGCTGACTTAATGTGGTATTCAATAACACACAAGTTTAAGCAAGCACTCCGATTGGTCAATTCCCATTCTAGAGTGTGTTTAAATGCCTGGTGAAAGAACGGACAAAAATAATGTGCCTAATTACAGAAAGTATCGCTACGCTAACTAGCTGAAACTACTTTCATGAGCCTAGTTTCCATAACATCGTTCAACTGTTACATTGTTTCACTTGCGCAGTAGGAACGAGGCGCTTTTACTATAGGAACTATTTTCTGATGGAGATGAACTCGGGCAGAAAGCTTGAATTTGAGGGCAAATTAACCCACAATATGAAAACATTTTACAATATTGTTGATAATGAAGATGGTTTGTGTTATTGATTTGCAATCTTACACTCGATGGTGTTCTTGAATGTCATTATTGGTACTCGAAGCCACATGTGTGTGTGAATACACACATGTAACGCAAGTGTTCTTTGTTATTTGGATAACCGTTCCGCTGTTGGTGTAAAGGCCCATTCACACCCTACGGTAAATACGGATACGGACGCTTTTGTCTGGTCCCGGAGGTCGTCTGTCAGTGGGTCCGTCGCCTCTGAGCTTACGAATCCGGAGTGCTCCGGACAAACCGGAGCACTACCACCGGAGATCGAGGCGGCAGTAGAGGCAGAAGTCCCAACCACGAGAGTAGTAGGCCTATAATAACTGATATGTATATATATTTTGTATTTAACGTTTTATACTTATATTATACTATATACTTGACCTTATAATTTTATTGTTCACCTGCTTTGGCAATGCAAATGTATATTTTTTATGCCAATAAAACTTTTTTGAATTTAAATTTTGAGCAGAGAATCTACAGGTTGGTGAGGGGTGCCACATGCCACCTCCACATACACTTTGTGCCGGATGACACAGAGCATAATCATCTCCTCTACAGATACCATGTTTGCGATTGTCGATGCCGGTCATTTTATACACAACAGTCACTGCCCTCTAGAGGTTGTTTTGCGTAACATCCATAACACTGAAACCGGACGGAGGTATGAAGGGTAGTCCCGGAGACAACGTTTAGTACGGACGGACAAATTTCGTCCGGATCCGGAGGTATGAGGCGGCCTTCATGGCGCATAACATGCAACACAATAACGCAAGCTTGCATAAAGCTCCCATTTGGTGAAAAGACTAGACTGCGTCGGGTTGGTTGAGAAGGAATTGGGAACCGCGACATGGAGGAAAAAAGGATTGTTTCCTAGGATTGTCCGTCGGAGCCCCGCTGTAGCGGGCAGTGGGGCTGGGCGGGCAGCCCCGGGGTTGGCCAGCGTTCAGCAGGTAGCCCCGGGGGTGGCCAGCGGGCAGCGGGGCTCCGACGGACCGCTGCCGTGGCAGCAGGGCTGGGCGGGCAGCCCCGGGGGCGGCCAGCGTTCCGCGGGGCTCCGACGGACAATCCTGGGCAACAATCCTTTTCTCCTCCATGTCGCGGTTCCCAATTCCTTCTCAACCAACCCGACGCAGACAACCCCGGGCAACAATCGCGAGCAACAATCCCCTTCTCCTCCATTTCATTTCTCTGTTGAGTCTGTAGCCTACTTAATATTGACGTGGAAGTGGAAGAACCAGAGGCGTCTGAGAACCCGTCGCAGTCGTTTGAGATTCATAATATCATACGGAGGCGCAAACAGCTTTTGACCATGATAATATATATTATATAGATATCTAAATATAATATGATATTATTTAGATATAGAGCTCCAGGACTCCCGCCGGAGCACCCGGAGTGTTCAGTGTTCCACTGTAAACACTAGTGCATGGTACCGTGGCTGCAAGCTGCTCAGGGCCACACTCCCACCCTCCACCTTGACCCGCCTCTAAAAACGGCACATTTGTGGAGAGCTCATTGTGGGACTGGCTCGTAGTGGCTGTAACTCTGCACCAAGGCAGAATTTCTTGAATGTCTTCAAGTACTGTATTAGGGGCCCACTAACACCTTTATTAAAGCATCCATAAAATAGCATGCCATGGGACCTTTAAACAAATAACATTTCCTAGCATTCAGCTAATATCTCCTCATGATCCAATAGCTATGCGACCCCTGAGGGTGTTGTAAAAAAACTCTGGTCTTCTCAGCAGCACGTAGGCTGATAACTATGAAAACTATGTAAACTACACTACCGTAATTTCCCGCATATAGGCCGCATCGTGGACAAACCGCCGTCTTTCTTTACTGTCTCCGAGTGTGTGTCGCTGTTAAACACCTGACAATGAGCTAGTTTACCATGATAAGACCGCCATATGAATCTGGAAAAAATGAATAAAGACAGGATTTGGTCTCCTATATTTCCTATGCAGGATAACTCATGTGTGTTTCCATTGAAAACAAGAACATTCAAAGTGATCCTAAACTTTAAACCTACTCTACGTTCTGTTGGGCAAAAGCATCAACCAAGAAATTTAAACAAATAATACAAACTGAACTTCAGAACAACAGATAAAAGAGCAGAGAGGAGCCAGCTCAATAAAAGCATCTTCCCTCATGGTATAATCTATCTATCTATAATCTATGGTATAATTCACCCCTGTGAGATGCGTGCCAGCTTACCAGCATAACCTGCAATGTCCACAAAACCAAGGAAATGGTTCCAACCCAATGTAGAAGAGTATATCACCCTTGTAGTTATGTGGCCCAGAACATTTGACTCGGACTGTAAGAAAAATAATAGCTTGTAGCCTGTAGAGGCCTAGACCTAATCACTAGTATCAAAAGAATGACCTGACAGGTGGTGAGTGATATGGCTGTGATCTAGCCCCCTAGTTCTAGCCAAAGCAGGTAGCCTCGGTCTAACATCTGCCGACAACAACCTGTATATCAAAGCAGCATCTTCCTCATGGTATAATCTGAAACCCCTGTCAAATGTGCTAGAGGGACTCACTTCACAACCAATAAGCTTTTATATAAGACAGGCAATTAACTTCCCTTCCCTCTCTCAAGCAGTCCGAGGGCGAAACTGAAATAAACTTTCAGATTTTCTACTACTTTTCTACTATGCTTGTAAAATGTATATTAATGACCATTAATACTTACAAGACACTGCTTGAAAAGTAGATTAGGATCTTCACGTAGGAACACAGGAAGTCCTTTCATGGCTGCTTCCTTGCCGTGTCTGACGAGGTTGGTGGTCTCAAAGAAAAAAAGAAAAAACAGAAAGATAGCTCTAATAATAGCAAGACTAATTGTAATTCAACAGATTGAATTTCATCTGGGCAAAAGTATTGTTTGGTACTGTACTGTGCACACACCTCATCATCAAGCTTTCTCAGTATCTCCTTCAGGTCCTTGCCAAACTCTGTTTTTCGGGCGCGGTACAAACTCAGCAGTAGGGGCGCATATTTTTCTACAGCAGCTCTGAATGTTCCGAGTAGATCTTTGTTTGTAATACAGAAAAACTCCTCACAAATCTGTAAAATGCAGGAAAAAACAAATATGTACAGAGGAATAGTAAGTAAATTGGGATAATTTGTAACCTGTCAATTGTCTATAGCCATTATCATTTTTAAAAGCATTTACAGCCTCTCCAGGTTGTAGTGGGTGCCTGCTTGCGTGAATGAACGTGCGTGCACGTGTGTTCGTGCGTGTGTGTCGTTGCTTATTCGCTTCAAATACTTTTTCTTTTCAAAATTTGGGAATTAATACGGCGCGGTAAATAAAGTATTTAAAGCGAATAAGGGACGCTGTTTTTGTTGTTTTTGTCGGCTTTGAGTTTGTTACTTTGAAATCTCACACACACACACACACACACACACACACCCGAGTGATGCCGCAGCGCGTTGACTAGTTCGTTCTGAGGCGTCCATAGGCTTTATGGTTTGTGTGTTTGAAAGCCGTGACACTCCTTTACCAGTTGGCCTGAAATACTCGACTTGATTCGGAGGACTCACCTGCCTCAGCCATTTTTCATATCAAAGCAGTGAAGGCGGGGGGAGGGGGAAGAAATCGGATAGCAGATTAACCAACAGGGCGCGCACAGACTTGTGCGGAGGTGAATTTACAGTGAGCCGTTTGACGGGAGAACAAAAATAAATAGGCGGTCGACTGACCGCGGCACTAGTCTCAATGTGCTACGACCAACAACTCTGGTGGTCTGATCACGTGCTAAGTGCATGATGCCTGTAGTGCTGGCGAACTCACCGACGAGAAACTGTGTCAATTTCCAATGGATAGTGTAGCCCAGGGGTCCAAACTTTTCACTTACCATAATCTAGGACCGAATCATCAAGCTGGGGCTAATATTCAGATCTTAGCTCCGCGGTCGGGGTTCCGCCGCCGGCGGCCCGGTCAGGAATCTAGCTAAGATCTGCTAAGATCTGAATGGCCCGGTGGTTGGGGACCGCTGGTGTAGCCTATCTATGGGCAATTAAAATGCATGAAAAGGCCATGCTGTATGGATAACGCGAACACATTGGGTACCTACATCTAATAGAAAAGTATTCATCGAACCGCAGGCCTTGACTAGGCTAGTCTACATAAAAAAGACGTGTGCAACTAGCCTAGCTAAACACCGAATTGTGTTCTCATTAAACAACTTGCGATACGAGAGTCCTGGTTGCACAACGATAATAACAAATTAAGTGAACAAATGAATGATATAGTTGGTTGAAACTTTTGAACAACCTTTAGGCTATTTGTTTATTTATTTCGTTTCGCTCTCCTTAAATTAAATTCACGCTTCAAAACGCACGACTTTTACTTCTAAGGCGAGCTTTACTTTAAGGCGAGCTGTCTCTGTTTCCGGCTCTCGACTTCCTTGTTCAAATATCATTGTACAATTTGGATAATGGAACAAGCTGACGCTTTGGCGCGCTGAATTGCATTGCACGTCTCGGACAATGAAATTAGGCAATACCCCCTAAACTGGCCTGTTTCATTATAGAACGTGAACAACTGTAAATGAATTATACTTCGTACACGGACCAAAGATAATGTCCTAACATCTGCCGGATACGAAAGCAGCATGAATGAATTCGGTGTTTTACCCATTAATAGAAATTGTGGAACAGGCTTAAAGAAGGCTAATTGCAAAAGGAAAGAGTGTTAAAGCGTTGGAAAGTAAATGGAAAAGCCAACGACATTACATTGCACATTGTACACATCGTAATTTTGTCATAGTCAATGATCATGTTGTTTCAAGTATCAGTAGTACTAGTAGCAGCCCTATGAACATGTTTCATTCCTGATTTTATTGTCGATCATTAAATAGTTGTGGACCCGCTGATTCAAAACAAAACAAAACAAAAAACATTAATACCACCATCGACCAAGAGGAGGCAGTCTTGTACACATGATACCAAATGGGATACAGATTGTAAAATGAAAACAAGATACTATCCACCACGGATTAATGTGATCATGTAAGAACCAAAGTGACCACCAGTGCCTACATGTTTTGAGAAAAGAATCTGAAATGTGCAAAAAAGACTGAGTCCCGCTGTATTATTCAGGCTGAACTACAGCGACTATTCACGGGCGCGAACCCACTACTGAGCGGCACGGGGGCTTTGACCTGCTCCGTTTCCGACCTGGGCCGGTGCACCCCTCCTTAGACGACCTGGTAGTCCCGGGCTCCCCCGGGAGCACCATATCGATACCGAACTTAGCGCGGACACCCGATCGACATAGCCCACTGCAGCTCAGAACTCCTGAGCTCAAACGATCCGCCAGCCTCAGCCTCCCAGTAACTTGGATTACAGGCGCACGCCACTGCGCCCGGCGAGAGCGAGCAGCGCCAGTAGGAGATATGGCTCGTTCGCGTGTGATGTCATACAGGTGGGCTACGTGGAGAGGTTGGATTAACGCCTCTAGGTTTTCAGATCTAGAGTTAGGGTTAGGGGTTCCGATGGGATGACATTTAGGGTTTGGTTTTTGATTTTAGGGATTGGAATTAGGGTTTGGGTTTACTACTACTAACCCTAAAACAAACCCTGGAACCGAACCAAAACCTGTGTTGTTCTTGGTGTGATAGCGCCATCTAAAGGAGTTTAGATGGCACTGGCAGTAGACCTAATTCACAACTCTCCCTCTCAATTGTCTTCTGTTAGCGAGCCATTTAATATTAATGCTTTTATAGACTAGGACGTATTGTTTCTCCTTTAAATTAAGCAATGTCCTTTTTCTGCTACAACCAATTGTATTTTATTATCAGAGTAGAGTCAATGTAGACCGGGCTGGTTAACTTTTAAATAAAAATGCAAAGATAATTTCCTAACATATGCCGGATACGAAAGCAGCATGAATGAATTCGGTGTTTTACCTATTAATACAAATTGTGGAACAGGCTTAAAGAAGGCTAATTGCAAAAGGAAAGAGTGAATAAAATACAACGTAGACTACTGCAATATTGGAGGCCGTGTTGAGTTAAAGCGTTGGAAAGTAGGCCTAAATGGAAAAGCCAACGACATTACATTGCACATTGTAGGCCTACCCATCGTAATTTTCTCATAGTCAATGATTATTTTGTTTCAAGTAGGCTATCAGTAGTACTAGTAGCAGCCCTATGAACATGTTTCATTCCTGATTTTATTGTCGACCATTAAAGTGTGGACCCGCTGATTAAAAACAAAACAAAACAAAAAACATGAATACCACCATCGACCAAGAGGAGGCAGTCTTGTACACATGATACCAAATGGGATACAAATTGTAAAATGAAAACAAGATACTATCCACCACGGATTATTGTGATCATGTAAGAACCAAAGTGACCACCAGTGCCTACATGTTTTGAGAAAAGAATCTGAAATGTGCAAAAAAGACTGAGTCCCGCTGTATTATTCAGGCTGAACTACAGCGACTATTCACGGGCGCGAACCCACTACTGAGCGGCACGGGGGCTTTGACCTGCTCCGTTTCCGACCTGGGCCGGTGCACCCCTCCTTAGACGACCTGGTAGTCCCGGGCTCCCCCGGGAGCACCATATCGATACCGAACTTAGCGCGGACACCCGATCGACATAGCCCACTGCAGCTCAGAACTCCTGAGCTCAAACGATCCGCCAGCCTCAGCCTCCCAGTAACTTGGATTACAGGCGCACGCCACTGCGCCCGGCGAGAGAGAGCAGCGCCAGTAGGAGATATGGCTCGTTCGCGTGTGACGTCATACAGGTGGGCTATACGTGGAGAGGTTGGATTAACGCCTCTAGGTTTTCAGATCTAGAGTTAGGGTTAGGGGTTCCGATGGGATGAAATTTAGGGTTTGGTTTTTGATTTTAGGGATTGGAATTAGGGTTTGGGTTTCCTACTACTAACCCTAAAACAAACCCTGGAACCGAACAAAAGATGGCACTGGCAGTAGACCTAATTCACAACTCTCCCTCTAATTGTATAGGCTAGTCTTCTGTTAGCGAGCCATTTAATATGAATGCTTTTATAGACTAGGACGTATTGTTTCTCCCTTAAATTAAGCAATGTCCTTTTTCTGCTACAACCAATTGTATTTTATTATCAGAGTAGAGTCAATGTAGACCGGACAACTTTTAAATAAAAATGCAAAGATGGTCCGTGTACGAAGTATAATCCATTTACAGTTGTTCACGTTGTATAATGAAACAGGCCAGTTTAGGGGACTTAAAAAACATGTAAATAAAAAAATATGTAAATATGTAGGCCTATAAGGTCTGAAAAATATGAAAAAGCAATAATAATGATTATTACTACTTAATACGTGACAAATGAGTCTATTTAAATAAAGGCTAGTCACCTCCCAAATAAAGTTGCAAAAGCACGGCGTGTCTGATTTTGTTGTGTTGCTCTTTACTTACCACTGCATTAATTTTGTTATTATACAGGCCAGAGGATAATCCACCAAAAATATATATTTTTTAATTTTATTCATGTAGCCTAGTTAAGAGAGAGAACGGTAAATAAACTTGAAGGATTTTTACATCGGATAGCCAGTGGCGTTATTGTCATGACAACAGAGCAATAAAGTCAAGGTAAATCAACTCTTTCTAACAGTCAGGGGGGGGGGGGGGGTTGCGGACGGACGGGATTGTTGACGGGGGGTGTTTGCGGTCGGACGGGATTGTTGACGTGGGGTGTTTGCGGTCGGACGGGATTGTTGAGGGGGGGGGGGTCACAGTGAAAGTCACAGTGAAATCCGGGGACATTTCCGGGGACAGCAGTAGCCGGGGACAGGTTACTGAAAACGGGGACTGTCCCCGGAAACCGGGGACGTCTGGTCACCCTAGTTTAGACACCCACGTTTTAAGCCGTTACAAGCGCGCAGCGTTTGACCCTCGCCATTCAAAACCATGGATGATTATTTCTAATGTTGAAAATAAATGAAAAATAGGGATAATGTGGTCTTTGGTGTATACGTTTGCATAAACCCGACGTTATTGAGCTAGTTTACTTCAGGTGTAGGCCTACGCCTTTTTTGGTAAATACATTCATGGGGTGGTCTAGTTTACCTCAGCAGTACCCGTACTTACCAATTACATCCATGGGATCCCACTGTGAGGGATTTATGGCTCAACGTTGCCCCCTAGCGTGCATCAGCTCTATGAGAAATGATCAAGGACAACCCCATCAAAATGCATGGGTTTACATTTCGTTCCGTGTAGCACGAAACAAGTCAAGACAATCGTGCTCTGGGAGACGATTCAATAGATAACGTTCGCGCGCATGAGCACGAAATTGCGTGATACCGGGTTGGTCAGCGACCACATTACATTACAGTGTGTGTGTGTGTGTGTGTGTGTGTGTGTGTGTGTGTGTGTGTGTGTGTGTGCGCGCGCAAAGCGCGTAGGGCATCCACTGGGCTGGGGGGGACAAAGGACGGAGCTGACAGCTGGTGGGGAATATCACACATCAGAGATGGCTGTTCGCCTGCAGGGCTTGGCTCTCTGGTTGGCAGCCGTGCTGTCAGGGCCTCTGTGTGTCAACTGTTACTACGTCAACTGTCAACTGTTACTACGTCGACACGCATAGTCCACTGTTCGATGACGAGCATGCTCGTCTTTTATCATTCTGTCATTTAGCAAACGAGATGTTACTCAAAGTCGCTCGAGTTAGTATTGGATGTGTTATTAAGGCAGGGTTGCCTAAAGACACAGAATTTAACATTTATTAACAGTTGTGAAACTTTTCAATTTTTTCCTGCCCCTACTGCAGACAAATAGTGAGATTGGACTGTTGGGGCATATATTTGATCATATTTACTAAAAATTAACCAAATTGAGCCTTGATATACTAGTTATAACAATACTGTGCCATATCGATGAGTTGTAGCTCAGGTGACCTTTTGCTTATCTCATTGGAAATGTAACATAAATCCTGGCACTGGCACTTAAAAAAATGGCTAGTACATCTGTTTTCAACCTTGGGGGTTTATTACATATAATTTGATTATAGTGCTGCAATGAGTGTCCTGTGAGGATCAATCCATTGTATTGGTCCTGAGAGTTGGCTGACATTGGTGTCCCTCCCTCACCCTGAAATACTGAAGGATGCTTGCTGATTAGACACTGGGCCAGTTGCCCACCTCGTTCATTAATTAACTTAAGATGTGGAAGGCCACACTGCAATGAGCTAACCATTCACTTGCTATGGAAATGCAAAGGCTTTGTTTACAACATGATAATCTATAGTCTTGATTGTTCTTGGAACTAACACAAAAACACATTAATCCCACAAAGCCCGGCAGCATCCCACTCATGACTCCGGCGATCAAAATAGAATGTGCACCACACGCACAATGGCTCCTTATGCTAGGAGGACAACAAGAGCAAGAAGACGTTGTGTTGCGTCTTGGCGTAGTGTGTGTCTAAGATGGGGAGCTTCATATGCTTCCATGTCTACATGCCAGATAGCAACTTCAAAAAGGAAACTGCATTCTGAAGGAAGAATGGGAAGAGAAAGAAGAATGTAAATAGCTTGACGACAGATCAATCGCAACTGGCTTTGCACCCGGAGTGAATTTAAAGCTTCACCCCTGGACCTATGGCTCCATCTTCTGGAATAAAATGAAGTCTGCTGCCCTTTCTCTCTGCTGCAGGCTTGCACAAGGAGCTGGGGAGTTGTGCGTGGTGCTGTAATGGTCTGTCCGCGGCTGAATTATGGAGACATTGAGCAAGATATTGATGAGAAATCCCATTAGGGGTGTGGATCCGTAGAAATACTGCTACTTCCAGTATTGAAAAAAGGGGATGAAACATAATATCTGTAATATAAAATATCAATGAAACAATTTGAGGCCTACTCTCATTTCAATGACAATATCCCTTTTATGTTGGTTACCTGTTACATTTAATTCTGTGTATCTATTTCAAGGTTAAAAAGGCTATTGCGTGGATTTTAGAACAAGAACATTTTACTTAATTTTACAAATCTGTATACAAATAATAGCAATGATATTGATAATTTCATGTTTGACCATGCTATACTGGAGCTTAGTTATTTTATCCTCCAAACCAGCATAATTTTAATCAGTACATAACCAAATCCTTTATAATCCACAATAACATAAATTTATTTAAACACACAACATGACAAGAGCATTACAGATACAGTATTAAAAAACAAAACCAACAGAGGGAGCTCATTCTAGTGGAAGTTTCCCTGCTCTATAACACACTTTTCAATCAAATAAATGCTTCATTGCTTCATCTCAAATTTCTATGAGCAAACAGTTAGCCCTGACCAGGTGTTTGTGGCCTCTAATTCCTGTATCGTATGTGTATTTATAAAAAAAGAAAATCTTACGTATTGAGCCCAAGAAGTCAGAACCATAAATACACACTCATGACTTTATCGAGAGATAACATCTTACAATAACAAACTTCTTCACCTTCACCTGGGTTTGAAACTCTGAATACAAGGGTTGACCACAGGCAAAATGATCACTGCAGCTTAACAAACTATAGTTATTTCATATCAGGTATGAAGTACAGGAGAAACATTTGTGTTTCTTCAACAAGTGAAAGGAGGATTATACTACATTTAATCAGCAATAGGTGACATGATAATTACAAAGCCAGTAAACCCTGATAGCAATGCCCTCTGAGCCCCAGTCCAAAGGTCAGTACACAGCCAGGCAACTATCAGCTCCTCTAACAACAAATCCACACACAGACCCGACAGCCATGACAGACCAGCAGTACCAGGGGAATCCATCCAAGAGAAAAGGGGTGAGTACTGAACCTTTTTCACACCCCCTCTCCCCACTGATGTTTTGATGTCATATTAAAGAAGTGAGTATGATTTTGTCAGTTCATATAACTACTAGTCTAGGGTAAAATAATATGACAATTCTGTGGAGACAAGCTTTGAGGTTCCTAGCTGGGATGAGTGAATTTAATCATTTTCCTGATATCCACTGACAGAGATTGACTGCAGTCCTCGTCTTGGCAACGCTCATTTCTGCATTTGGTTCCTCCTTCCAATACGGGTACAATGTGGCCGTGGTCAACTCCCCTTCACTGGTAAACTAAAACACCCCATCAGGCCATCTACAACACAGTGGTCTATAGGGGACCTCACTGTCCTGATCTTCTGGTTCTCTGTGCAGTTCATGAAGGCCTTCTATAACTCCACCTATATGGAGCGCTATGGCACACCAATGGAAGAAGAGGTGCTGACTCTGCTGTGGTCCCTCTCTGTCTCCATGTACCCTCTGGGGGGCTTGCTAGGCTCTCTCATGGTGGCCCCCCTGGTCAACAAACTGGGGAGGTAACACACAAGGCGGGCGATTTGGGTTTTATTAGGATGGACTTCTCTGGTGATTAAACCATGATGTTCACCCACAAAACCATGATGCATTGCTTTATCCAGATCCGTAGCCATCTGTGACCTAAACATTAGGAATAATAAGCTCATTTAATTTTAGAACTGCATGACCAAAATGACATCCAACACAACCACAACATACAACACACAGGCATACACACACCCACACAGACACACACATGCACAGACACACACAAATGAGAATAATCATCAGAAAACTTCAATAAAGTGGAGAAGTAATTTACATCTAATCTTCTATATCAGTCTTTTTACTATATATTGTGTATTGCTTGGTGAGACATTGACGTGAGACCGACGTCTGTGATCACCTGACAGGAAAGGCACCCTCCTCTTCAACAACATCTTCTCCATCATCCCTGCCGTGATGATGGGGGTCAGCGAGACCGTCCGCTCCTATGAGATCATCATCGTGGCCAGGGTTCTGGTTGGCATATGTGCCGGTCAGAGAAACACTAATAGTCCTTATTGAAGTGTTTCTAATAGACAAAGTGTTTCCTTGTGTCTGATGGTCCTGCCCCATCGCCAGGTCTGTCATCTAATGTGGTGCCCATGTACTTGGGGGAGATCTCCCCAAAGAACCTGCGGGGGGCCATCGGCATCGTGCCCCAGCTGTTCATCACCATTGGGATCCTCAGTGCCCAGGTGCTGGGCATCAGGAACATCCTAGGGAACAGCACAGGTCTGGACCCATATATATATATATATATATACTGTATACATCCTTAAAGTGCTGAGTCACATTATGCAGCACCATTACGTTGATATTGGTGATTCAGCATTGGCGGGCTTGTTGTTTTTTCCTCCATGCATACAATCTTTTAATGGCTGATTTGTTGAGTGATTGGTTGAATGCTGATGTAATGTCTGACTGAATAAACTGACTGACTCTCTGTCAGTCAGTTTACTGTCTTTCTGTTTGTCTGTCTGCTTGTCTGACTGCCAATGTGTCTGTCTGCCCATTTGTCTGTCTGTCTGTCTGTCTCTCTGTCTACACGTCTGTCTGTCTGGCTGTCCGTCTGCCCTTCTGTCTGCCTGTCTGTCTTTCTGTCTGTCTACACGTCTGTCTGTCTGTCTGCCCGTCTGTCTGTCTGTCTGTCTGCCTTCCCATCTGTCTGCCCTCTCCCCCAGGCTGGCCTCTGATGCTAGGGCTGACGGGTATCCCTGCCCTGGTGGAGCTGCTGCTGCTGCCGCTGTTCCCAGAGAGCCCCAGGTACCTGCTCATCCAGAGAGCGGACGACACCACCGCAAAGAAAGGTAAAGGAGCGGGACAGCCTCTCAGTCAGGTCCTATCTTAAGACAAGATCAAATGTGCACCATACAGCTGATTAAATGATGGGATAACATAAACACCTGAATAGACAAACATCTATTTAAAGGAAAGGTTGGCAGACTATGAGGTATGGTATTAAGACTGCCGTGGGGTATAGCTCAGACTGGTTTGAATTGAATACTCTTAAAACCCTATTGTTTTGAACCCTGTCTTAATGTATTCTTCCTCCCCCCCCCCAGCACTGCAGCGGCTGCGGGGCTGGGAGGAGGTGGACGAGGAGCTGTCCGAGATGCGTCTGGAGAACCAATCGGAGAGGGCGGAGGGCCAGCTGTCAGTGGTCAGCCTGCTGTCCCAGGCCTCCCTCCGCTGGCAGCTCACCTCCATCATCGTCATCAACATGGGCCAGCAGCTCTCGGGGGTCAACGCGGTGAGACTCCCCAGGCCCCCTCCTGGACGCTCTCAGTGTGAAAGGACTGGTTCATTTTTGATGAAATACTCGCATGTGTTTTGTGTCTAGCGAACCTCAGATAGATGCTTGCCTGCAGGGCTTTAGATGTTGTTGTTGAGGAACAACACAGAAAGGCAAGAAACAGAGCTGTCCTGTCAGCACCCCGGCCATTCATTCCACCATCATCATTTTTCCCGGAAACAGCCGTGTTAAGCAGAAACCAGGAAGGGAAGGTCTTACAGTTTCTCACTTAAAGCTTCCTCAGTGTTGTGTAACATGAACTTATACAGACTAATTAATCACACGATTCTGCTTACCAAAGCAACAGGGCAACTTACATAATATACAGTTGAGTCTAGCCTCCACCATTCAGCAGACAATAGACTGAACAATTATTTGGGGGGTTTTAGTGAAAAAAGCCTTGCACCTGAAGTTAATTAAATTGTGTTATTTCAGTCACAGCTAGTCAGGGAGTTATACACGTGTTAATTGATGTATTTGAATGCTGCTGCAAGCCTACACATGCCTATGTTTACAAGTAATATTAATTGCTCCTAGATCTACTACTATGCAGACAGCATCTATGCCTCAGCAGGGGTCCAGGAGAACCACATCCAGTTTGTTACCGTGGGAACAGGAGCTGTCAACGTCGTTATGACCATTGCGGCTGTAAGTGGTCTGATTTAAACATATTCAACTGATTTTCTAAGTGTACTCGACTAATTCCTAACTTTATATGTTGATCTTTAGCCTTGTTTTTCAGTTTTTAATGAGCTTTAATATTGGTTGTTTCAAAGTCAACCACTGCACTGGGGGACTTGTTGGAGTTATTATTAAAAAATATATTTTTAATGGATATTATGATCCAAGGTGTTCATTGTAGAGGCCGCAGGTCGCCGGCTTCTTCTGCTGATCGGGTTTGGAATCTGCTGTGCGGCGTGTGTTTTACTCACCATAGCCCTCAAATTTCAGGTAAGGTTTGGTTTAAGTTACCCAATCTAGGGTCAAAACTTTACGCTGATGCCATCTACAGGCTACCATAAACAATTCTCATTTAGTGAGATATTTTACAGGGCCCATAGGCCATTGGTGCGTTCCCATTCTTATCTTGCTGTATAATTGTATAATATTATAATTAGAGCACATATCGAAAAGCCACAGTGTTTCTATAGAAATTGTGCATTTTCAAGCCATTTTTTTACCCCCTGTCGCAAAATAAACAAATGTGGTTCTCTGGTGGCTCATGCACGGCTTATTCATTAGCTATGCATATACAGGAAGGAGCGTCTTCTTGTCTACATGCCCTAAATGGTATGGTTTCCTTAATGTTTGCAATCCTTTGAAACCCCCATAGTTAACACAACTCCTGGGCTGTTTTGTTGCCATGTGTCTTCACAGGAGAGCTTATCCTGGATGCCCTATCTCAGCATAGCCTGTATCATCATCTACGTCATTGGCCACGCCATAGGCCCCAGTGAGTGACCCTGTGACCCTGTGGTTGTTTACGCACACACTCATCAAACCATGGCGCCCCATTAGCCCTGAGTGTTGTTTGGATATGTGTTGACGTATACTAATGCACATTTAAAAGGCCTGACAAATGATCATTTTCCTCAATTAGTGAGCCCTTGCTTCTCGTAGACTACGGTGATCTGTACCAGACACGGTTCTGGGAGGTTAGACCCTGTCTGACCGCATCTTCCATGCGTATCAAGGTCCCATTCCCTACGTGGTGACCACGGAGATGTTCAGGCAGTCGTCCAGGCCGGCTGCCTTCATGGTGGCGGGATCGGTCCACTGGTTGAGCAACTTCACTGTGGGGCTGGTCTTCCCCTTCCTAGAGGTAAGTCCTACAAGCTCTAAAAGGCCTCTCTGATGAGTAGTCCCTTCAAATATTCTCAATAACACGATCATGATGATGATGATGATGATCATCATCATCATCATAATAATCCTGAACCATATCATTGCTATAATCATCAATAAGGCCATTTTCAGGAAATGCTTTGAATGGATGTCTATGATGATCATCATCATCATCATCATTGTCATCATCGTCATCATAATAATCCTGAACCATATCATTGCTATAATCGTCAATAAGTTTTCAGGAAATGCTTTGAATGGATGTCTATGTTTTGTTTATACTTTCTTTGGCTCACCAAAGTAAACACACATTTTCTTTTCATGTTTACTTCCTCCTTGTTGAAGCTCCATTTACCATCTTAAAAGTCAAACAGGATGGAGAAGGCAATGTTTTCGCCAAGTTCTCATCCCTATGAGGTATAAAAACGTACATTCAGTCCAAAACCCTTTCGGTTTGGCAAGTGCAAAATGTCACAATGACTTGTGACTTAAGATTACATTCGTGTTGTATTGAATCTAGTAAATTCCCCCCAAACCCCCCAGGAACCAGAAACAGATCAGGGTTACGTGGCCCAGCCGTGTATGGTGATGGGTCTTCGGGCCTTCATCACAGCAGTAGGACACGGTGCATGTCGTTGCCGCATATCATCAAGGGTTCGGTTCCCTCTTCCCTCTTCCAATAACAACCTTGTTCCTTGTTCTCCAGAGAGGCCTGGGCCCGTACAGCTTCATCATCTTCTCCGGCATTTGCCTGGCCACGCTCATCTACATATGGATGGTTGTGCAGGAGACCAAGAACAAGACCTTCCTAGAGATCAGCCAGATGTTCGCCAAGAAGAACAAAGTGGAGATCAAGCAGGCCTACGGCGACGAACCACTGAAGGGCAGCGAAGTGGGACCAGAGGATGTACCAAAGGACACTGCTTTTTAGAGGAAACTGAGAGCATTCAGGAGGGAGAGGAGGGAGGAAGTCTCCCCTGCTGTGCAAATGTCTGAGTCGACTGGAGCCGGTTAGAATTTACCTTTTTTTTATTACATCAAACAAACACCAAGGCTTCTGTGTGTCTCCGGTCCAAAACATTAAAGACCCTTGTATAGATTTCTGTTTGGATGGAAAGTTCTGTTTAATAGAGCCATTGTGTTATGCCACAAGAGCTATAATACAATTAAATTTGTGTTTGTGTATGCCTCAAGTCATCACATGAGCCATTAATTTTTTTCACAAATGTTTATTGATGATACAAAAAAGAGATATTAAATACATGGCTGATACTGTGGGTGATGGTTCATAACTATTGTTGTATATTAAATATTCAACACACTAAACTAACTATACGGAACTCCTATTCTTCATTCAAAAGAAAGCATTTCACCTTCACCGTGGGCTAATATTTTTTTATATAGAAACAACAGCCTTGCAAAAATAATTCGGGAGTTGAGTGTTGAGCAGTGGCGGGGGGGGGATGCGGATTTCACTTCTCCTGGCATCGGGTGTCGTCGCCGATCTGCACCCCGCCGTACAGGCTGAGCGGCGTGGCCCCCCAGCTGAACACGTTGCCCGCCACCGTGGCGTTCCTCTCGCACGACAGCTGCTCCCTGACATCGGCCTTGCTCAGCACGTAGTCCCACACGTTGACGTCCGTCATGCGGCCCACGAAGGCGTCCGAGTCAGAGATCCCCAGGAAGCCGTCCTGGTCCTTGCCCAGGACGAAGACCCCCCCCGTGCTGATGGAGTAGCCGCCCCTCAGGAACTGCTGCTCCTCCCCCAGCTGCCCATTGATCCACAGCTCGGCGACGCCTGTGTGCGACGACCACGTGACGCAGTAGTTGGCCCAGTCGGGCGACTGGAAGCCGTGCGGCAGGTTGACGAACTCGTTGCCAATCCAGAGGCCCACCTCCTGGCCCACGTTGATCATGAGCTCGTTGTCCACGCCAGTGGTGGAGTAGGACATGACGGTGTGCACGGTGCCGGGGTGGGGCCGCACGTGCATGCAGGCGGTGAAGGCGTGCAGGTCCATGGGGTGGAGGAGGCGGGCCAGGGCGTAGCTGCCGGCGTTGCGCTCTGGGAAGTTGAGCACGAGGGAGGAGATCGCTTGGGGTTCTAAGAAAAGAAAATATGAAGCCACGTTCTTTCTTAGAAAATGGCATGCACTACACATTGGTTCATCTTCTTTAAGGCCTTAAACAGGAGGAAATCACTGGACACTCACCATGGCTGGAACTCCTAGAGTCGTGCCTTTCATCTGAGGAATTATACAAACACACACAAGCCAGGTCAGCCAATTGTACAAACTATCCACCAATTGTATTACCAGAGAAATGCATTCTGTGAAGGAAAGTACTGAAAAGAAGCAGTTTTATTTTGTGTCACATTCAGCAATTTATGGTCGTTTTGATAGTTGGTGCTGACAGCACACTGTCCACTCACTCGAATGAATGTGTTTTCCAAGAGAAGTTATTATGTTCTCGATTCTCAAGAGCTTCGACTCGATTTCATCCTGCCGACAAAACGCTGAGAGGGAACAAGATAAACAAAAGTGAATAAACATTTTGAAACAGATTTACTTCTCAGTTTAATAAAAACGTTAAAGGTTTTGGGGTTCAGGTTTAGTTCTATGGCTTTGGTCCCATCATATTTCCGTTGAATTTAAAGGGTACATACTGCCTTTCCCGAGGCGAGGCAGGAAGGAGGACTCCACCACTCGGTCGTTGAGGGGCTGGGCCATGCGGTAATCATTCCATATGGTCTTGTTGTTGTGGTCCATCAGAGTGCTCTCAAGCTTCCTGATCTGAGAGATAAGAGATGAGAAGTTTACACTCTGGGTGGAGAACTAAAAAAACACAACCCGAGTGCAGCAGAGCCCACCTTACATGATGAGGATACATGGCAGATAGTGGTGTATCAGTGTTCCGTGGTGTAATATACGGAGGAAATTATTTTAGGGGTTCTGAAATAACATATTTGGAGAAATAAACATCACTCAAATAAATGAATATGAAAACAAAAACCTCACTTTAAATTTCCAATTTCTATTTCATTCATATATATATATAATTTATTTATTGCAATTTAAGTCCTTGAACGTTCTCTGAAGTCTTAACCTTTAAGACAGGACAGGGATGTGTTTGGAGAATGCTCTTTATGCCCACTAAAGAAAGCATATGGGGTTAACGTGGTACCTGGTTGTGGGAGAGAGTGATGGGGGTGTCAAACACTGTCCACAGGATGCTCTCGTAGCAGGGAGGGGTGGTGAGGGAGCCCTGGTACCTGAAGAAGTGATTGATGTTCTCTGGGAGCATGGAGCGCACGTCGATGTGCGAGATGTTCATAGCCTGACCTGGGAGGATCATTTGGCATTGTTATGAAGTTACATCACAGTTTCCAGTTACAGTGTGATCACACAAGTAAATAATGTGTCATATGCAATGTTACAACATGTTGGAAGCTTCACAGGTTGGCAGATCACTTTATTGGCTAAGAACAGGCGAAAAAGAGAGTTCCACACCATGGATTAGGGTTGGTCTATATGGGACTTTGGCTGGAGAGAGAATCTGCAAAATGTCAGCGGGCGTGCGAAGAGCGCGCGCGGCGAACATTTTTTATAACTAGCCGAGCGTTCTGGGTTCGCCTTGTTGAAGGACTATAGAAAACAATGAACGGGACCGGAGACGAGATAGTGTGTTCAGCAGCCAACTTCGCTTCACTTTAATTCTTCACCCCCCCTTACGGCAATTCCCGAGGGACACACCTCCTTTTCCCAGCTAAACACAGAACAGTCTGTTACATACGTCCCCTCCTCAATAAGAAACGTCCACGTTTCACTTGAAAAAAAAAAAAAAAAAAAACATGGGGAGAATATCCCCCTAAATTCCCATCACCTGTAATCCCAACAGAACTACAATATAGGCAACACAACTAATCAGAATATACATCAAATACCCGGACTGTAAATCTTCTAAGCAGTGGTCGAGTGCAAACTATACCGTCACCCTGTAACCAGTGATCCAAACATATAACCAACACTGCCAAACATTTATGCAACACATTGAGGCTACATAAAACCTAACCTGAAACAAAACAAACAAAAAAAACCATAAACCATAAACCATAAACCAAATTTTTTTTTACAATACTGTTGGGAAAAAAAGTCTGCCTAGTTACTTGACCAGATAAAATGAGACGGAGAGGTAATAAAGTCTGTCAGCACGAGGGCCTCGGATTTGAGTAAAGTGGCAAACTAATACTGATTCATAAAGCGTGAGAGATCGAATATTCTACGTCCCCTAACAGCGCTGAGGTCGTCCGGAGCTTCACCTCCGAGGAGGTTCTGCTTCGGAAGAGCACCCGTGATCCGGTGCATGAGAAACTTATAGTATCTTTCCTAGCCAGGTGTGTGTGCTAGACTTTGTGTGGGTTATAGAGGGTTCTCTTGTCCCTGAGCCTCCGGGTTGTGTTGTCTTTCTGTGTGATATGTGTGTCCTCGTCATCCAGCTGTGGCAGTGTTCTCCGCAGACTGATAGGGGGGCTCGAGGGTCATCTTGACCCTCTTGAATGTGTGGTGTGTTGTGTTTATTAGACTTGGGCCCAGAGTTGACTATATTCATAATGTAATGGGGGCGCTGTTGCACATTTTCTGCAACATGCACGCAGCACGAGTTTGAAATAGACAGCCATGAAGTCGAAAAAACGGTGTGCATTATAACAACAACATAAATAAACATAAGATCTACCCCCACCCTTCACCTTGTTATTAAATGTGCTTAATAAATAGATTTGATTTGATTAGCATTTTACAGACCCACACAAAGGATAGGGCGTTTAGTACGGTCCATCACCGTTGCTTCTTTCCCCATTAAAAGCTACAGTCAGTCTTTAATTACGTAGATTTACCTTTGGGCATTTCCTATTATAGGCTACTGTGTAAAAGGCTGTTTAGAATCAACGTTTGTATCAAGAAAACAAAGACCCGCCCCCTGGGGGTCACACTTTTCGGTGGGTCGCAGAATTCGGTGTAACACCGGCACTACTTTTTTTGAAAGTTGCCGGTTCGCAGCCGTGTCTCAGAACACTTGTACAGCCATTCAGTTTATGATATTTATTCATTAATTGCGCCGCGGCCGAACTGACGCGGATATTCTCTGATATTATGTAAGCATAAGCACCGCGGAAACCACTGCCGTCAAAAGACGCTGATCCATTTTCACTGTTGACGCGAGTTGCTCTAGTTCTTCCTCCACGGCCCTGCAGCGGGCAATGATCGGACAAGATTGTCCGTGTGTGGTGTTCCGTCTTGTGTTCGAATCTCATGTATTTGTATTTACGATCGGAGAGCAACAAATGGGCTGAGATTCTCTTTATGTGTGTGGTGTACATCCGACTCAAAAATCTTGTAGAGTGGGGCAGCCTTCAGTGCGTTGTCTATTTAGGGAACCTGACAAACTGTAGCCCACTGTTCTTATGGTTTCCTCGACGATCGTGTGAGGCATTGAAGCAGTTTTTAACGCAGCAGTTTTTTCCAGGCACTGTTAAAACAGTACAGAGTTGCAACAACCTCCTCTGCTAGCAGCTACCGTGTCAACAATGACGCAAAGCTCAGCTGCACTCGGAGGGGCGTACCTTCCAACATGGCGGGAAGGGGAGGGGCTCTGTGCGTGACGACAACTCCTCATTCTCAATAGCCCCCCGCTGTCTCTTCTTTTGTTCCTTATTTTTTTTCTTTTTACGTTTTGCCGCACCCGAAAGCATCTTGAATGTTAGCCTACTCAAAAAACGACCTGCCTGCTACCTTTATTGTTCCGCTTAGTCTTGACCCGCTGACCTCTCCTCGGACTTGATTGGCGTTAATGATATGTAGCCCCTACGATAACCTTTCCCTCAAAATAGCCTCACCCAATCGCACCCATGAACTTCGCCATAGGCTCGGCCAATCGGTACTCGCATGCAGTGCACTGGCGAATGAGAGGAGAGAGCTCGAGAGAGCGGGACTAGAGAGAGTTGGTGAGGAAGAACGAAGAAGATGGCGGCGCTCGGCGAGGTCCCATGCTGACGGAGATTTCGGTATGATAGATCAGTTGAATAACAGTTTAGCTCTTAGTTATTGCGTGTGCGACATGTTTTAATCTGAGCTACGGAACAGTTACGGCTGGAGTGGCGTGTGGAGGAGCGGAAGACTCCACGCATCAGCGCTGAAGATTCATCCGGGGTCGTATTATTAACAAGTATAGTTCGCGTAGTGCGAGGCGACCGCCCTCGCTAGGTAGTGCAAAGTGTTGACTATTCAGTTATATTACTAGCCCGTCGCCAACGTTGGAAGCTTGTCACGCCAAAGAACGAAGAGCCAGCCAGTTCACTGCTACAGACCGGGACGTGTCTGTGGCTCCTGCTCTCTCCCTCTCCCGCCATTGATGCACGGTGCGGTGGGTGAGTAAATAGGCTACCCTGCTGCCACACATGGCTATCATTCTCAACGGACAGCAACGCACTCGTGATGGACATGTCTAATTGGTGAACGGTCGGCACACACGTAACGTGGACAATCCGAACCAAAAGGAACATTGAACCGAGAGTGGGCATATTGTTATTGAGTGTTATTATGTGTATGGTGCAAAACAGTTTCTGAAGTTACAATTGACATACTTGTTACTGTTGTGTAATAGTGATAGTGTTGTTAAGCCAAACCGTGAAAGTGTTATTGAGCCACTCTGGTGAAGTGGATGTTGATGTAAGGTTTTGAACATTATATTGTGGTTACAGGTTGATAGGGAAGCTATTCCTCTATGCTTTACATTTGATATATATGTATTTATGTATGTACTTCCTTCCCATTCAGGGAAGAGTGATTTACCCCTACTAAGCGGACGTAGGTTACGTCCGCTACACATGCCATTTAAGAGAAGTTCTCTGAAAAGCTCTTTGAGGTATCTTTTTGCCATCTTTCTCTCTTGTTCAAATGTTTGGAATCACATAAAAATGTTCTTGTTCATTTTGATGCCCTGGCTGTAATTTTAGGTTAAGTATTGAGTAAGTAAATGAAACCAAATAGTAGAGTATCCACATTAATTGCCTTAAAAAATAACAGTAATAAAAGAAACGTAACGTTATTTTAAAATGACAGCACTAGTTTGAGGCATTTATTTGCGCTCTCAGACCTTAACCTTTCTGTCGTGTTCGGGTCAAATCTGACCGATTTCCTACTTTCATCAATCATACATATTGTGTTTTACATTTTATTGTCTCAAGGCCTTATGATATCCTCCACACTAGGCATTTGAACATATACAATTGCTGATCACCACTTTCATTGAAGTTTGAGTGGTTTTGAGTGGTTTTTGTAACACCTGTGGTCCACCATCACCACCGCATGCACACACAGTTTCTGTGTCTATTCTTTGTATATTCACTGCAGTTATTCATGTAAACCATGACTCTGAGACATTGTTTACAGCTTAAAGGGGAGTTAAATAAAATTTGGTGATGATAAATTTTTTTGTGTGTGTGTTAATGTAAGAGCAATTACAACAGGCCGGTCAAATTTGACCAGGAGCACCAAAATAAGGGCGGAGAAATGAACACGACACAAAGGTTAACCAATACTTTATTTTCATTCTTCCCAAACGCACGTCTTTCACTCAAAATAAACATTTCACGCGCAACTAAAAGACGCAAGGGAGCAAAAGTCTTGAGCATGTGTACACTAAAGTCACAAATGTGTAACAGTAAATTTGAAGTCGGAAATTTGTAACAGTAACAGTAAATTTGAAGTCGGAAATCTTTTTTCTACCATTGTAAACACAAAATAGGGGCTACGAGTTCACAAGTCCTTTGTTACAGGTGCATAAATCCTATCCTGTGCATCACAACTTAAAAGAGTCACACACTTTTGCTACAATCATTGCAGCGCAGTTGGTGCAAAACACATTCACACACCCGTGTTTCATAATCTGAGAATGTGCACATTTGTGCATTCGTAAACCGTTCCTCACAAATAAAATGATATAGATCGCTATGTTCATTTTAATGAGCTCATTTGCACTCCCTGCACCCCCTGCCGGCAACTTTCATTGGTTTATGCTGCAATTTTGTCCCGCCCACGGACGCTCTGCGTCATACGGATACGAATCACTTTTGCTACACATGTACCACCTAGACGTGTTGCAACAGTACCCGCAGGGAAAACAACAGCTGAGACTCGTAGCAGCAGATTCAAGCAGTTGTATCGATGGACTTGTGCTCGCTCATTAAAATGCTCAATGAACATAGTGATCTATATCATTTTATTTGTGAGGAAATATTTCACAGATGTGCAACTTCTGTTGCATTAGTTCACATTTGGGTTTACGAATGCACAAATGTTGTGCACGTTCTCAGATTATGAAACACGGGTGTGAGAATGTGTTTTGCACCAACTGCGCTGCAATGATTGTAGCAAAAGTGTGAAGTGCATGACTCTTTGAAGTTGTGATGCACAGGATAGGATTTGTGCACCTGTAACAAAGGACTTGTGAACTCGTAGCCCCTATTTTGTGTTTACAATGGTAGAAAAAAGATTTACGACTTCAAATTTACTGTTACACATTTGTGACTTTAGTGTACACATGCAACATAAATATTTACGACTTCAACTTGACTGTTACACATTTGTGACTTTAGTGTACACATGCTCAAGACTTTTGCTACAATAATACCTTCATAGTACTGGCGGCCGGTGAGTTACATGGGAGTCAATGGGCGAGAGGAGGAAAGTCCTCCTCCGAGTGGGTGGGACCATAGATATATAGAACATATATTATGTTCTATATATCTATGGTCCCACCCACTATATATATGGGTGGGACTAGCTAAGGGATCGAATCGCACCAACTACGCGGTGGTTGGTTCATATGCACTGCGCTATGAACCAATAAGCAGGAGCCCTGGCTAGGCTCAGTGTTGCCAGATTGGTCAGATTTACAGGTCTACTTTTAACCACGTTAGATTGGAAAAATAATCATTGGGCGGAAAATGTGCCCAATCTGGCAACGCTGTCTCGGTTACGAGATCCAACCCGCGCTGCAGTGCAGCTCAGTCTAAGAGACACAAAGCAAGTGAAATCATCTGAACGATAGCGAGATTATCACCATTTGCAAATAAAGTGCAAAATGGAAACGATGGAATGTTGTATTAATGTCATAACCCGGCTCCTAGGCTATGACAAATACGGCACTGGACACGATAATATGGCAAAAAATGAGTGAATTTATTATATTAACTTAAATAACTGAGGCTAAAAGTACCAATGTGAAGTGTGTCAGTCAGTAACATCAGTAATGTAAATGTGGATGTGTGAGCAATATGAGGTGTAAATGTTGTAAAGCGAAAACAAAGCAGAAACCAAACAAAGAAATGTGCTGCTGCTGCTGGTGGAGATGCAGCCGAATGCCAGAGAGAGACCAGAGCAGAGTTGAGCCAGGGTTTTTATCCTTTCAGGAGCGCCTGCACCAGGTGCTCCCAATCTGTACTCTGTTGATGGTATGTTCAAGGACGCATAGGAAAAACAATAATTGGTTAATCACATCCAAACATCAACACTAGACAAGGGACCGTCACATTAAACAAATCATTCCGTTTATTGAGTTACAGTGGTAAGTTAGCGACCAAAGAAAAAGGTAGACCAATTCCCAAAATCGAGATCACCAAAAGTAATGGCAGAGTCAATGTTGTGAGTGCTACATGGTTTGCTAAGTACTCATGGCTCACTGGTAGCATTACTAACAATCGACTGTATTGCTGGCCCCGTTTGCTCATGAATAATGTCAAATCTCCAATGTGGACTGTTCAGGGGCAGGAGAGGTTAACAAATTTGGCCATTATTTTGATTGAAAAGAAAATGCTGAAATCACTAAACAAAAGATCCCGTTTGGTATGACCAGATCACTGATATCTTCGCAACACAAACCTCAAGGAGGATTGACTTGATATACAAATTAAGTCCCTCAACCATGACCAACATCCACATTTACCTCAATCAATGTTAGGCTTACAGCCCATGTAAATAGTTGTTAAATAATGTTGTTGTTGTTCTTTTACTAGTTTGTTACTCTGACCGTTTTGTTTGATATTGTAGAAAGTAGGGCTGAACGATTTTGGAAAATAATCTAATTGCGATTTTTTTTCCCCCCCCCTCAATATTGCGATTGCGATTTAATATGCGATTTTTTTTCAAGGTCCTCATATCATGTATTTTTCAACGAACACAAGCAATAAATCTATCTTTCATAATAAACAATATCAGATTTATTTTCGAACTCCTTCTCCCTCATCCTGGTGCTCAATGTGTTAAATGCATCGGCATTTTTATGTGTGTTTGCCAGCATACGTTCTATGTGGGCGTCTGCCCAAATATCCAATATGCACACATAGGGCCCTAGGGGTGCTTGAGCCCCTGCCCTTTTTGCCTCGTATTAAAAAGTGCCCTCTGAGTGTTCTTCAACAATCGTGCCCGCAATAGCGCTCGTCCGCGATCCAACCCCCACGTCAACAATAGCGCTCGTCCGCTCACTCGCAAGTCACGTGACCAATCAAATCGCAGCCTTTGCGGTTAGAAAATCTAGTTTTGTCATATCGTGATATTATCGCAAATGCAATTAATCGTTCAGCCCTAGTAGAAAGGATGTTCGTGCAACAATTGTAACTGAAAATAAACATTTGATGAACCAAATTACAACCAATAGCTTCAGTCATTGAGGGCAGATCTTTTTAATTTAGTTTTACAAATCAAGAGTAGGCCTGATTTGACTAATTGGCTTTGCATCCTTTCCTTCTGCCCTTGTAGTCACATAATTATCCCTCCCTGCTATTTTGTAGTTCACCAAAACACCCTGAAACAATTTGAGTCTCACATTCTTATGCCACCATATGCCACAAACAGTGCAAGCAGGCCAATGGCAACCAAGCGCGCAGTCCTTCCTTCCTCACTTAAAAAACCACCAGCTGCCACTGGTATGAACTACATCCAGAACCAGAATTTGTCAACATCCAAAATATGTTTTGAGTGACATGAATGAAAATCCTACAGGTGCTGCAATGAGAGTAACATATTCTGTACTCTTCTTCTGAAATGTTCCTGCAGGTTACAAGCAGAATCCGTTTGTGGTACGGCCCAGTTACCATAACTGGGCACCATGGATTGGTCCCCACACAAGAGGCTCCAGTGTGGTGTCAAACACAGAACACTGCAAAATCCACACACCAAGGAACCCAGTTGAAGAATCCGACCTCTTAATTACAGAGGTCATTTTGCACCACTACAACAACGGATGCAATGCCAAAACAGAACATGAAGAAAACATTGGGGAGTGCACTGCAAATCCAGTTGAACTCCAGTGGGCAGACGGTTTTAGGTATGTACGTGCACAGTATAGTTGTGACATTCGGATTTCAAACTGGTATTGTCTTGTAAAGCCTCTTAATTACAGAAGAACATTTTGCACCACTACAACAACGGATGCAATGCCAAAACAAAAGAGAACATGAAGAAAACATTGGGGAGTGCACTGCAAATCCAGTTGAACTCCAGTGGGCAGACGGTTTTAGGTATGTACGTGCACAGTATAGTTGTGACATTCGGATTTCAAACTGGTATTGTCTTGTAAAGCCATCTCCTGCAAGGACGATTACTCACTGACGAGATTCTGAACCTGAAGGTATTTGCACACTGTGGAGTATTTGTATGGTTTTTCTCATTGTTAAATCTATCAGGGCTGTAATATTTGCTATTTAACATCATAGGTGGAAGCTGTGCGAAGTCTCTGCAAGGGGTGTGGCATACTCCAAGGGCTCCAGGATGGACCTTATTATGAGGCTCCGCAAAGAAATGCAGAACCGGTCAGCATATTAGTTAAGTATGTTATCAACCGTTCAATGTTGGTTCTGCTGTGTTCAAAAAAGCCTTCTGGTGATGTGTTCATTACATTTGTGGTGATCAAGGTAGCACAATCTGGAGTCATACTATGCACACCTGCTCCACTGTTGCTTAAACCAATAATGGAAGCCAATTAATTAAGCAAGCTTAAATGGCTTAAAATGTTGACCACAAATGTCAAAATCATGTGAGGTCTTTAATAGTGTATTTCACCATGCTATCCTTTTGTCTTTTATAGCACCATTGCAGCAAAGATAGTGCCAGGATCCTGGGCATTTGTTTCAAACAAGGTGATGGAAATTTTGGATTTATATATGCAATGAAATGTAATTGTATTAAATATATTTAAATATAATTGAGTTGTCAATAACTTCTGGCTTTTTTATCAGAATATTCCAGAACAAGCAGGCAGCGCGGACTGTGGCGTGTTCATGCTAATGGTAAGTGATGGGATTGTGCACCTCGGCATCAAACATAATAACATAAGCAGGTGCCAAGAGAAAAGGATCATTGACATGGTTTATATGTACAGTAACAACTGTATCAACTGTTCTATCATATGAAAAGAATGTTAACCGTTGTTTATAATATGGATTACAGTACGCACTGTACATGGCACTGGACTGGACCTTCGACTTCACTCAGGTCAGCAATTTAAATCTGAAATTGTTAATGTACAGATTTTAGGATTGAAACTACAATGACATCTTTCTTCATCTACTAGCATGATATGCCACATAGAAGGAGATGGTGGTGCCGGCTTCTTCTTCAACAACATTGAACACCAAAGGTATGAACAACTTCTTACTTGATAACTACGATGTGTTTCTGTGGGGCGGGGGGGCGCTTAAAGGAACAGGAAAGGTACTGTAGTTTGTATTAGTCCCCAGCAATAGGATTTTGTCAACAATAATAACACTTTGTTTTCCTGTACCAAATGGACTCTTAAACCGAAATATGAACCAAACCATGTGTACCGTCAAACCCCCCTACATGAAAAGCATCTTGCTAATGTCACCCCTTTGACATTTCTATGTAGGAAGAGAAGACGGCTAGAGCCCATGACGCATGGAAGAGAGCAGGAGCAGGAGTTGGCAACATGTATTGAGCAGGTCTTTTATTTATTAATAATTTATTTTTGATTTTGTTTGTTTGCATGTGTTTCGTTTTTGGGGGAATATAATATTTATTGAATACATTCAGTGCTCATGCTTTCAGTATTTCTATTAATGCTGTTTGGCTTAATACTAACTGGAGATGATGTATTCAATAGAAGAATCTTATTTGTTTCAGTTGCCATCTTGCCTGTTGGAGATCATCTTTGCTGAGGTCGTTCTTCATGATGGAGACAGAGCTCTAATGACCCTGTCCCTGGTGCCTTCCTGCTTCAGAGAAGTGGTGGAGAGGGAATACTTCAAGAGAAAAGTGCATTTTCTGTGGCTTGACAGTAAGATTACAAAAACTGTTGTAGCTATACTGGTTGCATACTGCATGTTTTCCATGTTAAATCAATTTGAGAAATCATCTTATTCTCAAAATTGTTGTAACAACAGGTGTTGCAACAGGTGTTGCAAACTGGACCATGTTCTCGGCACAATACAGGGCAGACTTTTACAAAATGTACACTCTGGATATGTGTGGAGAGTGCAGGGTGACTTTCAAAAACTGCATACCAGGTATGAAAATTATGCATGGAAATGTAATGAGTACTTCTTTCAGTTATTGCTACCTAAAGATGGCAGTGAAAACTTGTTTTTAAAACTTTTGTAGAAGTTGTTGCAAAGACTGTAGTGTGTTGACCAAGTACTTGAAGACAAATTTATTCCTATTCCATGGGCATCCATAAGGCAGTAATGATGGTCTCATGCAGTAGTAAAAGAATAATAAATATGGATATAAATAATTTAATAACTAATAATTGTAGCCGTTTAAAACTGACACAAGTAAACATTGCAATTACAAGTAATAAAACCCAAGAGACACAAAAATAGAACCTTACAGTGGGTATCTCTATGGGTAGAATACTGACCAGAGGACTTCTAGACACCAAGGGTTTCTTCAATGTGATAATCCATAGAAGGGGGGCCCTCTAACAAGGACTGTTTTTATTTACCGACAGGCTACAGGAAAGGGGAAAAGAGGGGGGCAGGGCATCTACTCCGAGAACTCGCACGCTGGCTTCTGCTCTCACACACAATAAATGGGCCATGGGTTGGTGGGTGAACATTCATTTATTTTTATTTATGATTTTATTTGGTTGAAAAGTTTCCAGGATGCTGTGAATGTTGGTCGAAATAGGATCTACAGAGGGGCAACTCCAAAATATATATGAAAATGCTTTGTGTCCATGTTTATGCCACATCGGGATTTGGATACACAACTAATACTTGTTAGTAGGATCAATTATCTATTGGTTTTTGTCTTCTCATGGAATTTGTTGACAGAATATATCACTAGATTTATCCTTTCATTTATGTCACAATATTTCTGATGTGACTTATTGAGTTGATGATGAATTGTCCGCGGGGGGGGGGGGTCATGCAGGGTCGATTGCAGGGTCATGTCAAAATAAAATTATATCGCCGGGGGGGTTATGCATAAAGTGATCAGAGGTCCAAATCCCTCCGGGATAAATAACCAACAGTCCCTAAGTTACGCAAGTTGCAATTTACAACAGTTTAGTTACTTGTGGAGACCACGAGTGGTTTTAGTCCATTGGGTTGAATTTGTTATTACCCAGTGTGCTTTGTGGAATGGTCTCAATGTTTTGTTTTATTTCATGTGAATAGCCTAGGCCTAGTTTACTAGTAGGCTTTTTTTTCAGAAAGCAGATGTTCGTCACACGATGTCATTGATGTGAAATATTAATGGAGGCTATCGGGTGACAGCGGCAGAGGGCTAACCTGCTGTGGGACTCCCAGCATCCTGCTCTTAAAGGTGACATATTATACCACCAGGTGGGAGTGGGATTAGCCCTTACGAGCCGTTTTTTAAAAATCACAAGTGGGCGTGTGCACCTAGATGTACGATGGTAGACTGATCTATCCAACGCACATCTAGGTGGACACGCCCACTTGTTCAAACTGCTTGCAACGGCTAATCGCATTCACACCTAGTGGTATAACATGTCACTTTTAAACACGCTGACGCTGGAGGGGTGTTCTGACAGGCAGTGTGGTGTCGTTCTGATAGGCTTTCCTTTTTTTTGTGATTATTCATGTGCGTCTTCTCTCTCCCCTGCTCTCTGTCTCTCTCCCCTGCTCTCTGTCTCTCTCCCCTGCTCTCTCTCTCTCCCCTGCTCTTTGTCTCTCTCCCCTGGACCAGGGCAGGACGTCCACCTACTACTACAACTGCTCCAGAAAGGGCCACTTTGGCCACGTGAGTCGCCGCTTCAGTCTGCACCGCAGCATCCTCTCCTCTTGTCCCTCCCTCTATCTCTTTACCCTGCTCTCCCTTTCTTCATTTTCTCCAAAGCAAATAATGAATCAAATTTATGATCTAAAGATGAATATTATCAAAAAATATAGCGAGCGTGTGCCCTTTTTGCAAGATCAGTATTAGGTGTTTGTGTGTGTCTCAGGCATGTACACAGTGTCGGATGTGTAATGGGACCTACCCCAGCACGCCCTTCATCAATCACTACGACACTCCCGTCAACTTCAACCAGAGGGAGCACAGGGTGAAGTGGAAGGTCAAAGGTAAGCTCGGTCTCTCTCTTCTCCTCTGACACACAGCACCCTGACCCCACTAGTTTCAGAATGCCACTGAATAACGTTGTGATTTTATTTACTATTCCCCCCCGTCCAGAACTTGAGGAAGCCGGCCTGCTCGGCACCACACCCAAACCCCCCCACCGCCCCGGGACCACCGAAGAAGGGGCAGAGGACCAGCCACTACCACGACTACAAGAAGAAGAACCACCACCGGCAGCAGGAGAACGCCAACACCCGCCCCTCCTCCGCCAGGGTCCCCACGCCCGGCTCCAGCTCCACCCACGCCCCGCTGGCCGGCCGTCGTCTTCAAGACCAAGATGTCCGCCAAGCTGAAGCCGACGGCCGTCAGCGGCGCCGCCAACCAGTGGAAGCCCAAGCGTGACGTCCCCGCCACCAAGGCTCCACCCTCCTCCTCCTCCTCCTCCACCGCCGGCGCCGCCACACCACAGAAACGCACGTTCTACGAGGAGGAGTGCTTCCGGGGCAGGGAAGAGAAGGCGGCGAAGAAGAGCAGGAACAAGAAGAACCCCAACCGGCTGAACTGGGGAGCGGCGGCGACGGAGCCGCGCACGTCGCCCTTCAAGCGCGAGTCCTACACCCCGCAGCAGCTGTACGGCGGCCGTGGGGCGGGGAAGGAGAAGAAGAGGGCCGGCGGGAAGAAGAGGAGGTCATCTAAAGGCGGCGGCGCAGACATGTACCCCGCCGACGAAAACCTCTTCACCATCAAACAGAGGAAAGAGAAACGCAAGCAGTAGAGCGACACGGTTACCGCTACAGAGCTGAGCTGTTGGTCTTGTCAGCCTGAATTCTGTTGGTTTATATGAACACACACAACACAACACACAACTGGTTGAAACACTGCAGTAGCAGAAACCTCAAAGATGAATGGAAGGCAGGTTCAGAATAAATGTGGAGATGTTTCTTCATGGTCTTCGAAGTAGGTTGGTTTATTTACTTCCATGATGTTAAGTCAAGTGAAGGCGAGTTAACCAAAATTGATATTGATAAGTGGCTGTCAAAGGAACCGATTGTTAATGTTTTACCTTAATTTCCTTATGAGTCTGCTCAACCTCTGTTCAAATAAAAAAGTTTTTGGCTTGTAAATCTGTCAAGCCTATAGACTTTGGTCTCATTTACTTTCATGTGTGCAAGTTCCAACTTGGAGATTGAATATAGTATAGGAGACTACCATTGTGCCTCTGATATAAGCTGGTAGTTTTCAGTGCTTTACAGTCTGCTTATTCTTGTAATAGGCCTATAAAACAGTCTACTGCAACACCTTGTGGTTATATTCTGCTAATCAAGTTCTCGAATGGAGGACCAAACAGAGGAATCATTCACGTTGGAAGTAATCTCTTCAACTCACTCAACTCCATGCTTATTTATTTATATTTTTTACTATTCAGTAGCTTTTAAATTTGTTTTTCATGATTGGACGCGATATAAAATATTGATTTGATCCAATGATGGCCGTTTATCTGTCAACTGTCTTGAAATCTCACGTTTTTCTGGACACGCATATGTAATATTTTGTGTGCCTACTATAACTATAGCTTGTATAGTCTTATATCTTTACTGAAGCGAGTTTAGAGGCTGTCATAATGTTGACCATAACTGTAAATGCACACCAGTCAACCACCAGCAAGTCCCAGAGACAGAGTTGGGTCAGATATGGGAAAGGTATATTAATTATGTTACTTACATTTGACATGCTTTATGTTGTGTGTTTTTCAACGAACGTTTACTTTGCAAAGCAACGTGGAACCAGTCAGCTTCAGATATGATCCTTCTTGTGGAATCTGCGCAGTCTGAAGAGCTTTGGGCCCGGTTTCCCGATAACGTCCAGTCTTAACGCGCTACAAAGACTCCTACGTTTAGACGTATCATTTGTTTACCTACATAGGCATGGTTCCCGAATGGTCTCCTACGACCAGTTCAGTAATGCATTACATTACTGGCGTGAGATTCTGTAGAATCTTGTAATGCATACCTTATAGCAGGGTCCGCGGGTGTAAATGTTGACGGGGGGGGGACGCGTGTTTTTTGTTTTTTTTGGCCGTGAGAAATTGGATGTGTGGCGTGTGTAAGCAGGCAAAAACGTGTGTCACACGGTGAAACCGTGCAAGTTGGCAGCTCTGAAATGTATAAATCGAATTACGTGGGAGCCAGAGGGAACCAAGCTCCCAAAAAGGCAACAAAGTCAAAAACCTGAGGGGGTCTCTCATATATCTGAAGGTGTCTGCCATATTTGGCATTGTAATTTCATCTTAAACAACGCTCATTATCCATCCCCGTGCGGTCTTAGCTATTATTAAATAATAATAAAAAAATAATAATTATAAAAATATATATAAATATATATAAAAACAGATATAAAAAAATATGGAAAAAAAATTATATTAAAAAAGACATGAAAAAAAAATTATAATAAAAAAAATTATAAAAAAAAATTTATATAAAAAAAAAATTATATAAAAAAATTATTTAAATTGTTTTTATAAATTAAAAAAATAATAATAAAAAAAAATTGGACCTGCGCACAAATGTTTTTTTTTGGACCTGCGCGCGCATCTTTTTTTTGGACATGCGCACGCGCATCTTTTTTTGGACCTGCGCACGCATCTTTTTTTTTGGATCTGCGCGCGCATCTTTTTTTTGGACATGCGCACGCGCATCTTTTTTTGGACCTGCGCGCGCATGTCCAAAAAAAGATGCGCGTGCGCATGTCAAAAAAAAAGATGCGCGCGCAGATCCAAAAAAAGATGCGCGTGCGCATGTCCAAAAAAAAGATGCGCGCAGATCCAAAAAAAGATGCGCGTGCGCATGTCCAAAAAAAAGATGCGCGCGCAGATCCAAAAAAAAAGATGCGCGCGCAGGTCCAAAAAAAACATTTGTGCGCAGGTCCAATTTTTTTTTTAATTTTTTTTTTTAATTTATAATTATTTTTTTAATAATTTTTTTTATATAATTTTTTTTTTTATATAATTTTTTTTATAAAATTTTTTTTTCACATCCAATTTTTTTTATATAATTTTTTTAAATATATTTTTTTTATAATTATAATTTTTTGATTATTATTTTTTAACTGTCTTCTAAATTAAGGAAATGATACAGGGAAACGAATAAATCATTACACGCCACGAGTGAACTTAATAAGCGATCGAAATACTTTTTTCAACCACCGCCTCTTTCCCTTGACATTTAGTTTTCACCTGACAAATGCGACCGATGTAATTAAGGCAACCCGGTCTCACAGGAATCCGTGAAATGAGTCAGTCTACGTGACGTATAGAGGCTAGCCTATATTAGAATTTAACATCTTTAATGGTAAGAGACTGCACGGGGATGGATGAGTGTTGTTTAAGATGAAATTACAATGCCAAATATGGCAGACACCTTCAGATATGAGACCCCTCAGTTTTTTGACTTTGCCTTTTTGGAAGCTCGGTTCCCTCTGGCTCCCACGTAATTCGAACACTAATTTATACATTTGCAGGGCATGTTAAATAAGTGCGGTGTAAAACCAAAGATAATACCGTTAGCACCTACAACTTGTATTTAATAAGCCTAAATTGTTGTGCTGTGTCCTGATTGGCTGAAGAGAAATAGCCACATCGTTGCGTTCTAAAACTGGACCTGGCGATTTCACATGTTCAATCTTTGGGGACTCCTTGCAACGGCATCAGCCGCCTTGCGACGACCAGTTCACACTGCTGCAACTTTTCCCCTGCGACGTCCCAAAAGAGTCTCGTTGCGTCGCGAATCTTTGGTCTGAACTGGTCTTAGGAGACCGTCTATGTGGTATCAATGATGAACTTACCTTAACATGTTCGCTGTAACTGTTGTAATTAGAATAGTTGGTTGAATAATGGACTAGGCCAACATGGACGCAAGATAACCTAATGTGCTATGATGATATTGCTTTTGATAAGGGTGATGTATACCGTTTTCTAAATGTTGTTTTATATATATATTTTTTAATTTAAATTTAAACATGGTATCACTATTAAAATGTGACTATATGTTTCTGTATACAAATGTTATATCTCCTGTACATGTTTGTATATAATTGTGATATTATAGTACCTGTGGTGTAACTTTGGTGATTTGGATACACTGTGACCCAAAACACACTCATGTGTCTTGGGGTGATTGGGTGATTGGCAGGCGAGCCTATAAAAGGCCGCTGCGCCCTGTGACGCATCACGTACAAGGAACACGGATGAAGGGCTAGACCCGAAAAGTTGTGTTGTAATTGTTGTTTCGGCTTTTAAAATACTTTTGGAACTTCTCAGCCCTAGTGTGCGATCTCCCCATTCTTCACTTGATAAACACTTAAAACATTAGTTTGCCAGCTGCTGGTCAGAGATGACTATGGGCATCAAGAGAATTAACATGAAAAAGTTCAGTGTTAAATTTCACATGACATGTCATTCACAGCTGCTAGTCAGTGATCAAAATGTGAATTTCAAATTCAACAATATGGCCAAATATTCAGGTATAACTTGAAAAACATTCTGCAGTTACACTTGTGCTAGAACAATAATCCCTGCTCAGATGCATCTAAAATACAATTTAAGACAATAAAATGTGTGATAAACACTTAAAACATTAGTTTGCCAGCTGCTGGTCAGAGATGACTATGGGCATCAAGAGAATTAACATGAAAAAGTTATGTTAAAATTCACATAACATGTCATTCACAGCTGTCTTGACACGTATGGCTTCACAGGTCTAACTTGAAAATACATTCTGCATTAACATTTTGCTAGAACAATCAATGTAGCAATGTAACAATGTAGAAAAATATAAATAAAATAAATCAATGTCAAATTTCACATTGCCTTATTAGCAATAACTACATAACTTACAAATGGGTGTAACACACATTTTACAAACTTTTGAGTTATTAACCAGCAATTAGTCTGAGAACACAACACAAAACAATTATGTGAACTTGTCAAATTTCACAGCTGCTAATCAGAGCTGACTCCAAGAGGGAAAACCTGTTTCTTTATTTCACTTTTCTTTTTGCAACGTTTAGACAAGACAAAGCTTTTTCTTTAGAGATTGCACACAGAGCATTTTGGGCCATTATCCAGGAACACGTGTTTCAAAGGTGTACTTAAGGTCCTCCCGATAGGAAATATTGAGTGCATAAAGGAGGCCGAGAAGGTAGGCCATGGGAGTATCCGGAAGGTCCTTTACTACTATGGATTCCTCTAAGATGAGTGCGATGTTTTGGATCTTGGGGGATGAGGCTTCAGCCACACAGGACATACAGAATTCCCACAGTGACTCCCTTGGCAGCCACGTCATCTGGATCAGTTTCCTGTTTGAGGACATTAAGAAATATGATTTTCAATTCAAACTCACATCACATACTATATGTCTTGTAGGGAGCCAGGCATCTCAAATTGGATTGTCATATCCAATATGAAGTTGTCTGTCATTTTAGCTTTGTTGTTGAAGGACCATTCCGGTGTATACTGATCCATATCCCCGTCATTCAAGCCTATCTGGTGCTGTCCATGGGAAAAATGAGAAAATTTGTAAAGCTGACTTAATGTGGTATTCAATAACACACAAGTTTAAGCAAGCACTCCGATTGGTCAATTCCCATTCTAGAGTGTGTTTAAATGCCTGGTGAAAGAACGGACAAAAATAATGTGCCTAATTACAGAAAGTATCGCTACGATAACTAGCTGAAACTACTTTCATGAGCCTAGTTTCCATAACAGCATTCAACTGTTACATTGTTTCACTTGCGCAGTAGGAACGAGGCGCTTTTACTATAGGAACTATTTTCTGATGGAGATGAACTCGGGCAGAAAGCTTGAATTTGAGGGCAAATGAACCCACAATATGAAAACATTTTACAATATTGTTGATAATGAAGATGGTTTGTGTTATTGATTTGCAATCTTGCACTCGATGGTGTTCTTGAATGTCATTATTGGTACTTGAAGCACAGGACTTCGGAACTCGGCGCAAGCGCCTCGTTCCTACGGCTGTGCTTTGCGTACCAATGACATTCAAGAACGCCATCTTGTGTAAGATTGCTTAAAAGAACCGATCACAGGTGGCCAGAGTAGGAAATGTGACATCCACTATTCCTCAGCACAAGTGTTTCCCAGGGCCAGAGCCGTATATAGAGAGAGTTCCGCCAACTCTGTTTAGAACGTTCAGGACAATTCTGTCGTGGATTGGTTCAAAGGTAGTCACGTGTTTTGTGTACGCCATCTTACAGACCAAACATTAATCAATCGTCATTACCATGCTATCAAGGCAAGTGCGACAACTTAAAAGAGAGGGATATATATCTGTAATATCATTACTTTTCGAAAGAAAATGTTGTGTTGTGTAGCCTATGGTTGCTCTCTAAGGCCCGGACGTGGTAAACGTCTGCATCATTTCCCTCAGGACCCTACTAGGAGTAAATTGTGGGAGCAGAGGGTCAGAAGGATGAACTGGAAGCCGAATAATTTTTCCTTGTTGTGTGAGGTAAGAACATTTCTATCATGGACTGTGTAAAGAAAACACATTTGGAAAATATTATTGTACCCCATCAATTCATGGCATGCTTCGAAAAAAGTACTAACCAAAGTGAATTTGATTTGAACTTAGCCTAGTAGTGTTAAGCTACACGATGCTCGCTAGCTCTTTGCGCCTTTTTTATGCTAATGCTAGCACTGAACTCCGGGACAAACAACCTGCATCTGCCGTCTGTATTTTTCCACCAGGCTCTTTTAAGTATGCATAAGTATGCACTGGTTAGATGCCATTCTGTGAAAATCGATGAAATTTTTAGAATAATGACAACTATTAATACTACATCATTGCAAGGCTAGCCTACTTGACGTACTATCTTTCTGCACTGACGCATTTTACCCTGCATTCTTTCAAAACACCGGCTGCATTGTCTTTGTTTATGTTCATGCATGTCAGAAAGATTGTGATTAACTTTGCACGGAAATCATGTGGATATATTGCAAACAAATGCCCTTTTGCAGCATTGCTTGGTCAGCTATTTCTCGAGTTACAGATAATACATGGTCAGTTCATGTTTGCTGGAGAGATTTATGTTACTCTTGTCTAGAGTCTAGTGCAAACAGCATGGTGCCAAAACGCTTATGTAATCCATGCAATAACTATGCATTGGTTAGATGCCATTCTGTGAAAATCCATTACCATCATTTACTTTCTCTTTGAAATTGCATTAAAATGTCTGACTCCGTTTGTAGGACCACTTCGATGAGACACAGTTAAGAGTCACAGAGCTGATGGTGTTATGAAGCTCAAGCCGAATTCCATCCCAACACTGTTCGTCTTCACCCCACCGACACCGCCCAGCAGACCCACCAAACGAAACGTACTGAAGATGAACCATCTCTGAATGCAAACATTCAGAATGTATTCAGAATTTATTATACGCTATATAGTGTAAGAAGTAAAGATATTAAAGATTGTCTAATACAAAATGTATACTTTTACCGTAATATTTGAGATGTTTTAATGGCTCTTCCCTGATTTCACTGTTGATATTTTAATATGAATATTGAATATGAATTTTCCTGTTGGAGGATCTTCCTGAGAGTCTGTTGTTCAAATGTTGTACAAATTATTGCGTACTGCTAGGATTTGAATGCAAACATTCAGAATGTATTATAAGTTATAGTCTAAGAAGTAACCAAAGTTATTTTTATATTGCTAACGTCTGATTCATTTTTTATGAAAGAGAAAACTCTTTAATTGATAAACAAAATCATACGTGTATGGTCTTTTTTCCCTTGGGCATTAGTCATCAGTCAGACTTTTAACAATAGACACAGTCTGAACATGACACCTAAGTAGGCTACGAGAAGGGTTAATTTGATGTTTAGGGGAAATATTTATAGTCTAGATTAAAATAAATAACCAAGAAGTTGTAATTTTTAGCCAATGTCTCAATAAGTAATCGTAGGCTACACGGCGACGGCTATCGGAGAAGGTAAGGTGAACGTGGCTCCACTGATAGGCGATCAGGGCTCCAGAGTGCGACCTATTAGGTTGCATATGCGACCTAATTTCTTAAGGTGTGAGTTAAAATTTAATGAGGTCGCTCCGGTGCTACTTGCAGGAGGACGAGCAGATATGAAGCGGTCGATAGTAGATTATTTTAAGAAGAAAAATGTCTCTGAGGAGGAAACAAATGAGGCTGTTGTTGGTGCTGGAGAAGGGTTAGCAGAGGAAGCAAAAAGAATCTCAGATTCTTATCTCAGATTCTTATTCTGAAGAGGACAGTGACAGGTTGGCGAAAGAGGCGGGGGGCAGTGGGGAGAAAAAAAAAAAGTATTGTTTTCAACAAAAATGGCTGGCGCAGTTCCCGTGGTTGCGTCATGAGGGACAAACCATGGTGTGTGTACTGCAGGACATGTGGCCCGTCCGTTGCAGGCAAAACACGTTGCAGGCATTTTGTAAATGGGTCTACACAATTCAAAGTTCAGTCATTAAAATTACACAATGAAAGCCAAAAGCACAAGACGTGCAGGGACCGCTGCATCACATGAAGCTCCCAGTCTCTCCCCACCTCATTTAATCGGATAGATGAGACCAATCGCTCGGCGGAGAATGAACAAATGATCATCAAGTTTAACACCGCCTACAACATCGCTAAAGAGAAACTCCCGTTCACAAAATGATGAAGAATAACGGACTGAACGTCAACCCCACGACCATGTTACCTCCCCTTTCTCTGCTTGGCCCGCCCAGAGAATTTGGCCCGCCAATGAGACAATGAGCTAGGACCGTGCGAGCGCCACATGTGTGTGTGTGAATACACACTGTAACGCAACGTAAAGTGTTCTTTGTTATTTGGATAACCGTTCCGCTGTTGGTGTAAAGGCCCATTCACACCCTACGGTAAATACGACGCTTTTGTCTGGTCCCGGAGGTCGTCCGTCAGTGGGTCCGTCGCCTCTGAGCTTACGAATCTGGAGTGCTCCGGACAAACCGGAGCACTACCACCGGAGATCGAGGCCGCAGTAGAGGCAGAAGTCCCAACCACGAGTAGTAGGCCTATAATAACTGATATGTATATATATTTTGTATTTAACGTTTTATACTTATATTATACTATATACTTGACCTTATAATTTTATTGTTCACCTGCTTTGGCAATGCAAATGTATATTTTCTATGTCAATAAAACTTTTTTGAATTAAAATTTTGAGCAGAGAATCTGCAGGTTGGTGAGGGGTGCCACATGCCACCTCGACGTACACTTTGTGCCGATGACACAGAGCATAATCATCTCCTCTACAGATACCATGTTTGCGATTGTCGATGCCAGTCATTTTATACACGACAGTCACTGCCCTCTAGGGGTTGTTTTGCGTAACATCCATAACACTGAAACCGGACGGAGGTATGAAGGGTAGTCCCGGAGACAACGTTTAGTACGGACGGACAAATTTCGTCCGGATCCGGAGGTATGAGGCGGCCTTCATGGCGCATAACATGCAACACAATAACGCAAGCTTGCATAAAGCTCCCATTTGGTGAAAAGACTAGACTGCGTCGGGTTGGTTGAGAAGGAATTGGGAACCGCGACATGGAGGAAAAAAGGATTGTTTCCTAGGATTGTCCGTCGGAGCCCCGCTGTAGCGGGCAGTGGGGCTGGGCGGGCAGCCCCGGGGTTGGCCAGCGTTCAGCAGGTAGCCCCGGGGGTGGCCAGCGGGCAGCGGGGCTCCGACGGACCGCTGCCGTGGCAGCAGGGCTGGGCGGGCAGCCCCGGGGGCGGCCAGCGTTCCGCGGGGCTCCGACGGACAATCCTGGGCAACAATCCTTTTCTCCTCCATGTCGCGGTTCCCAATTCCTTCTCAACCAACCCGACGCAGACAACCCCGGGCAACAATCGCAAGCAACAATCCCCTTCTCCTCCATTTCATTTCTCTGTTGAGTCTGTAGCCAACTTAATATTGACGTGGAAGTGGAAGAACCAGAGGCGTCTGAGAACCCGTCGCAGTCGTTTGAGATTCATAATATCATACGGAGGCGCAAACAGCTTTTGACCATGATAATATATATTATATAGATATCTAAATATAATATGATATTATTTAGATATAGAGCTCCAGGACTCCCGCCGGAGCACCCGGAGTGTTCAGTGTTCCACTGTAAACACTAGCGCATGGTACCGTGGCTGCAAGCTGCTCAGGGCCACACTCCCACCCTCCACCTTGACCCGCCTCTAAAAACGGCACGTTTGTGGAGAGCTCATTGTGGGACTGGCTCGTAGTGGCTGTAACTCTGCACCAAGGCAGAATTTCTTGAATGTCTTCAAGTACTGTATTAGGGGCCCACTAACACCTTTATTAAAGCATCCATAAAATAGCATGCCATGGGACCTTTAAACAAATAACATTTCCTAGCATTTAGCTAATATCTCCTCATGATCCAATAGCTATGCGACCCCTGAGGGTGTTGTAAAAAAACTCTGGTCTTCTCAGCAGCACGTAGGCTGATAACTATGAAAACTATGTAAACTACACTACCGTAATTTCCCGCATATAGGCCGCATCGTGGACAAACCGCAAGCCTTTAATTTATGTATTAAAAAAACAATTGTGTGCATGAGAACGGTGAGAGCACATCAAACGCGCGTAGCAGCTAGGACCCGTCTTTCTTTACTGTCTCCGAGTGTGTGTCGCTGTTAAACACCTGACAATGAGCTAGTTTACCATGATAAGACCGCCATATGAATCTGGAAAAAATGAATAAAGACAGGATTTGGTCTCCTATATTTCCTATGCAGGATAACTCATGTGTGTTTCCATTGAAAACAAGAACATTCAAAGTGATCCTAAACTTTAAACCTACTCTACGTTCTGTTGGGCAAAAGCATCAACCAAGAAATTTAAACAAATAATACAAACTGAACTTCCACCATCATGCATAGCACACATTTAAACAGATAAAAGAGCAAAGAGGAGCCAGCTCAATAAAAGCATCTTCCCTCATGGTATAATCTATCTATCTATAATCTATGGTATAATTCACCCCTGTGAGATGCGTGCCAGCTCACCAGCATAACCTGCAATGTCCACAAAACCAAGGAAATGGTTCCAACCCAATGTAGAAGAGTATATCACCCTTGTAGTTATGTGGCCCAGAACATTTGACTCGGACTGTAAGAAAAATAATAGCTTGTAGCCTGTAGAGGCCTAGACCTAATCACTAGTATCAAAAGAATGACCTGACAGGTGGTGAGTGATATGGCTGTGATCTAGCCCCCTAGTTCTAGCCAAAGCAGGTAGCCTCGGTCTAACATCTGCCGACAACAACCTGTATATCAAAGCAGCATCTTCCTCATGGTATAATCTGAAACCCCTGTCAAATGTGCTAGAGGGACTCACTTCACAACCAATAAGCTTTTATATAAGACAGGCAATTAACTTCCCTTCCCTCTCTCAAGCAGTCCGAGGGCGAAACAGAAATAAACTTTCAGATTTTCTACTTGTGTAGTATTTTCAATTACAGTATCTTCATTTTACAATTGTATCTCTATGCTTGTAAAATGTATATTAATGACCATTAATACTTACAAGACACTGCTTGAAAAGTAGATTAGGATCTTCACGTAGGAACACAGGAAGTCCTTTCATGGCTGCTTCCTTGCCGTGTCTGACGATGTTGGTGGTCTCAAAGAAAAAAAGAAAAAACAGAAAGATAGCTCTAATAATAGCAAGACTAATTGTAATTCAACAGATTGAATTTCATCTGGGCAAAAGTATTGTTTGGTACTGTACTGTGCACACACCTCATCATCAAGCTTTCTCAGTATCTCCTTCAGGTCCTTGCCAAACTCTGTTTTTCAGGCGCGGTACAAACTCAGCAGTAGGGGCGCATATTTTTCTACAGCAGCTCTGAATGTTCCGAGTAGATCTTTGTTTGTAATACAGAAAAACTCCTCACAAATCTGTAAAATGCAGGAAAAAACAAATATGTACAGAGGAATAGTAAGTAAATTGGGAGCCGTTTGACGGGAGAACAAAAATAAATAGGCGGTCGACTGACCGCGGCACTAGTCTCAACTAGTGCACTAGTCTCAACAACTCCGGTGGTCTGATCACGTGCTAAGTGCATGATGCCTGTAGTGCTGGCGAACTCACCGACGAGAAACTGTCAATTTCCAATTGATAGTGTAGCCCAGGGGTCCAAACTTTTCACCTACCATAATCTAAGATCCGAATCATCAAGCTGGGGCTAATATTCAGATCTTAGCTCCGCGGTCGGGGTTCCGTCCCCGGCCATAGGCCCGGTCAGGAATCTAGCTAAGATCTGCTAAGATCTGAATGGCCCGGTGGTTGGGGACCGCTGGTGTAGCCTATCTATGGGCAATTAAAATGCATGAAAAGGCCATGCTGTATGGATAACGCGAACACATTGGGTACCTACATCTAATAGAAAAGTATTCATCGAACCGCAGGCCTTGACTAGGCTAGTCTACATAAAAAAGACGTGTGCAACTAGCCTAGCTAAACACCGAATTGTGTTCTCATTAAACAACTTGCGATACGAGAGTCCTGGTTGCACAACGATAATAACAAATTAAGTGAACAAATGAATGATATAGTTGGTTGCATGGTTGAAACTTTTGAACAACCTTTAGGCTATTTGTTTATTTATTTCGTTTAGCTCTCCTTAAATTAAATTCACGCTTCAAAACGCACGACTTTTACTTCTAAGGCGAGCTTTACTTTAAGGCGAGCTGTCTCTGTTTCCGGCTCTCGACTTCCTTGTTCAAATATCATTGTACAATTTGGATAATGGAACAAGCTGACGCTTTGGCGCGCTGAATTGCATTGCACGTCTCGGACAATGAAATTAGGCAATACCCCCTAAACTGGCCTGTTTCATTATAGAACGTGAACAACTGTAAATGAATTATACTTCGTACACGGACCAAAGATAATGTCCTAACATCTGCCGGATACGAAAGCAGCATGAATGAATTCGGTGTTTTACCCATTAATAGAAATTGTGGAACAGGCTTAAAGAAGGCTAATTGCAAAAGGAAAGAGTGTTAAAGCGTTGGAAAGTAAATGGAAAAGCCAACGACATTACATTGCACATTGTAGCCTACACATCGTAATTTTGTCATAGTCAATGATCATGTTGTTTCAAGTATCAGTAGTACTAGTAGCAGCCCTATGAACATGTTTCATTCCAGATTTTATTGTCGACCATTAAATAGGTGTGGACCCGCTGATTAAAAACAAAACAAAACAAAAAACATGAATACCACCATCGACCAAGAGGAGGCAGTCTTGTACACATGATACCAAATGGGATACAGATTGTAAAATGAAAACAAGATACTATCCACCACGGATTATTGTGATCATGTAAGAACCAAAGTGACCACCAGTGCCTACATGTTTTGAGAAAAGAATCTGAAATGTGCAAAAAAGACTGAGTCCCGCTGTATTATTCAGGCTGAACTACAGCGACTATTCACGGGCGCGAACCCACTACTGAGCGGCACGGGGGCTTTGACCTGCTCCGTTTCCGACCTGGGCCGGTGCACCCCTCCTTAGACGACCTGGTAGTCCCGGGCTCCCCCGGGAGCACCATATCGATACCGAACTTAGCGCGGACACCCGATCGACATAGCCCACTGCAGCTCAGAACTCCTGAGCTCAAACGATCCGCCAGCCTCAGCCTCCCAGTAACTTGGATTACAGGCGCACGCCACTGCACCCGGCGAGAGCGAGCAGCGCCAGTAGGAGATATGGCTCGTTCGCGTGTGACGTCATACAGGTGGGCTACGTGGAGAGGTTGGATTAACGCCTCTAGGTTTTCAGATCTAGAGTTAGGGTTAGGGGTTCCGATGGGATGACATTTAGGGTTTGGTTTTTGATTTTAGGGATTGGAATTAGGGTTTGGGTTTACCACTACTAACCCTAAAACAAACCCTGGAACCGAACAAAAGATGGCACTGGCAGTAGACCTAATTCACAACTCTCCCTCTCAATTGTCTTCTGTTAGCGAGCCATTTAATATTAATGCTTTTATAGACTAGGACGTATTGTTTCTCCTTTAAATTAAGCAATGTCCTTTTTCTGCTACAACCAATTGTATTTTATTATCAGAGTAGAGTCAATGTAGACCGGACTGGTTAACTTTTAAATAAAAATGCAAAGATAATTTCCTAACATATGCCGGATACGAAAGCAGCATGAATGAATTCGGTGTTTTACCTATTAATACAAATTGTGGAACAGGCTTAAAGAAGGCTAATTGCAAAAGGAAAGAGTGAATAAAATACAACGTAGACTACTGCAATATTGGAGGCCGTGTTGAGTTAAAGCGTTGGAAAGTAAATGGAAAAGCCAACGACATTACATTGCACATTGTAGGCCTACACATCGTAATTTTGTCATAGTCAATGATCATTTTGTTTCAAGTAGGCTATCAGTAGTACTAGTAGCAGCCCTATGAACATGTTTCATTCCTGATTTTATTGTCGACCATTAAATAGGTGTGGACCCGCTGGTTAAAAACAAAACAAAACAAAAAACATTAATACCACCATCGACCAAGAGGAGGCAGTCTTGTACACATGATACCAAATGGGATACAGATTGTAAAATGAAAACAAGATACTATCCACCACGGATTATTGTGATCATGTAAGAACCAAAGTGACCACCAGTGCCTACATGTTTTGAGAAAAGAATCTGAAATGTGCAAAAAAGACTGAGTCCCGCTGTATTATTCAGGCTGAACTACAGCGACTATTCACGGGCGCGAACCCACTACTGAGCGGCACGGGGGCTTTGACCTGCTCCGTTTCCGACCTGGGCCGGTGCACCCCTCCTTAGACGACCTGGTAGTCCCGGGCTCCCCCGGGAGCACCATATCGATACCGAACTTAGCGCGGACACCCGATCGACATAGCCCACTGCAGCTCAGAACTCCTGAGCTCAAACGATCCGCCAGCCTCAGCCTCCCAGTAACTTGGATTACAGGCGCACGCCACTGCACCCGGCGAGAGAGAACGGCGCCAGTAGGAGATATGTCTTTGAGAAACATGACGTCATTCAGTGACGTTACTGGGTTACGATCGCCCCCTAGGGGAGATAGGAGGAAGTTACGAAGCTTCTGTTGTAATTTCTGTTTCCTAACACATGGTGACTCTCTCGGACAGGAAACATCCCCTCAATGGTGAATGTCACCAGACAAATGACATAGTCATCATTATTCCCGTATTCTATTCAAACGTTTAAAGTTATATTTGTGTAACGGTTTCCCTTATATCATGACTAATACTAGCCTACTTAGAGTTAGTGCTAGGGATAGGGTTTTCAATTATGATTACATTTTATTAATATATTTTTGTTTTTATATAAGAAACCCTAACAACCCCCACCAATGGAACCCTAATACCAAACCCTAGAACCAAAAACCTAAACCTTAACCCTTATACCAAACCCTAGAACCAACCCTAATATTAACTAACTAAAACCACAAAACCATACAATAAAAAATCTTAGCAATTCAAGCAGTTAATATTTTTAGCTAACACAAGAGTGTTAGCTAAATAAATGTAATATAATGTCCCTCAATTAACCCTTTTACTAACCCTTAACCTTAACCTTAACACTTAACCTTTACCCTGACCATACCCTACTACCCTAAATTTAAGGCATCGTTATGTGCTACTGTAAGTTGTATTTTGACCATTCCACGATATGGAAACATTTGACATTTGTCTTGTCTTGGAAATTTTAGTTTCTGTTGGCTGTTTTTGTAATATAAAATGGATAACAGATTGCCGTTGATTTATCACTGTTGTACTTCACCGTCTTCCTTAAGCTGAGTTCCTTCAGTCAATCAAGTAAAATGGATTCTGTTAAGTAGCAGTTAAAGGAGCAGTGATCGTGAGCTGCATGTGTCACACACACGCACGCACGCACGCACGCACACACACACACACACACACACACACACACACACACACACACACACACACACACACACACACACACACACACACACACACACACACACACACACACACACCTCCTCTTATCTTAAGGCTCCCCTTGGGGATTGGCGTGTGGCGGGCCCCGGGGCCTCAGCTGTTGTCTCGTGATGCGGAGCCACAAACTTGGAGGGGGGCGGTCGAAACGGTGGCGTCCCCCAAGGGAGAGGGGAGATGAGTGGTGTAATGAGTCGGGGGACAACGCCAGCATAGCTGAAGTAGCGTGGCTCCCAGGGGCCCTCAGAGACACGTGGCTCACCTGTGGGCGAGACACATGTCCCCCAATGGAAATACATATAGTTTATTCTAAGATTATGGAAGAGTAAAGCTTAGAGAGGTCAGTAGAACCAAAGGCAGTCGCTCTGTTGAATGAGACCCGATGAACTGCTGAAAGCAAACAGATTTTTTTTTGTTTTGTTTTACGGTAAACTGTTTCACCGTCTCTGAGGTGAGGGCAAAAGCACTTTCCATGCCGGGACAATAAAGTCATATTATAACTCTATCCATCCGATTTAACCGTAGGCCTATTACAATTGTATAATTTACGGTGGCCCGTGTTCTGTTTCTGTAGCGGATGGTTCTGTGGGGGGGGGGGGGGGGACGGGGGGGACGGACGGACGGACGGACGGACGGACGAATGGAACATGGATCTGGCAACACCATGGAAAGTAAAAGTTCCATAAGTAAAAGTATTTATCTTGTGCAGAGCTATCGCGTCACAACAATCCACCCCCCCCCCCCCCCCCCCCCGATCAATTAAGTTGTATAAATCTGAAACAAATTAATTTTAAGTATTTTACACACCCTGTTACCTTGACGCCTAACAAACGACGATAAACAAATAAGCAAATGATGCCAACTAAGTCTTGACAAGGGAAACCTCGATACACGCCATGCTGTATAACACACAACAATCACAATACGCCGAAAACAAAAAGTTAAATCATTCTCGGCGACAACAAGTGAACGTGTAATAGCCGTGTGGGGATGCCGCGTGCACGGCCGCACGCGTCTCTGCCTCTCGGTGCGTCGGGCGAGGTAACCCTGTAACCCGGTGATGATGACAAGCAGAGATCCAGCTGGAGATGTGCGGCGCGGAGAGCAAGCGGCCTCCTGGGAAATCACCGGAGCCCCAGCCCAGCAGCGCGTCCACTCGTTTAGCACCCTGACGACGTATCAATAATGTGGGTAATTGAATTTTTAGCACAAACACACAGGCGTCAGGTTTGGGGGATTGGTGCACGCGTGTGGTGTGTGTGTGTGTGTGTGTGTGTGTGTGTGTGCGTGCGTGCGTGTGTGTGTGTGTGTGTGTGTGTGTGTGTGTGTGTGTGTGCGTGCGTGTGTGTGTGCGTGTTTTTATTTTTGGTGTGGGTGTGAGTGTGCGAGAACTGTTGTGTTTAGTGTTTAGCTGTGCAAATACCCTCTTCCCCCCGTGGGAGTTGGTCAAGAAGGATGAATGTTAGATCCATTAAATAACAATTATACTGTTGGAAGACAGAGTGGCCGAGGCAGGGGGGGGGGGGGGGGGGGGGGGGGGGGGGGGGTGGGGGAGAAGGGGGGTAGAGGGTGGGGAGGGGGAAACAATATAATGCGGGGAAGACCTCCCCACCACCAGTATATACATGTGTTGCTTCTATAGGACACATCGTGATCTATGTAGGCAAATGTCGGCCAGATGGAGCTTCACAGCAAGATGGTGAACATAGAATCAATAACAGAATCTTCACCCCACAACTGGGACTTTTCCCAATTTTTTTTGGGGGGGGGGGTGGGGGGGGGGTATTTCCTCCACAGGAAAATAGCTGTAAGAGCAAGAACAGGCATGGAGCCCGATAGTTAACACTTATTCCTCTGTTACATCTTTTGGACATTGATGTTGATGTAAGATTACTTTTTTGACGATAGGCAAGATAAAACGTTCATCAAACATTTCCATGTGCATGGAGGTTAACTGAACGTCTGAATAATCCATCCTCTCAAACATCTCTATTGGAAAATAGAGGCCTTAACAACGACCTGACTTGGTGAATTAGTGGTCCATATGACCTTTGACCTTTTCAATGATAAAAATGAATGCATTACATCTATTACTCTTCATTAATTACAGTTTCCCTGTGTGTGTGTGTGTGTGTGTGTGTGTGTGTGT